>NW_006912914.1:137211-241930 GCF_000585565.1 Capronia epimyces CBS 606.96
AAGAAGAAGAAGAAGAAGAAGAAGAAGAAGAAGAAGAAGAAGAAGAAGAAGAAGAAGAAGAAGAAGAAGAAGAAGAAGAAGAAGAAGAACAAGAAGAAGAACAAGAAGAGAGAGGTCTCGAGTCCCTATGTTTTGAAGGTGGTTAATTTGCCGTTCCCCGTTCCGTTCAGTTTATAGGCTGGCTAGCTGTCCAGTCCAGTTCAGTTTATAGGGTGAGGATGAGGGTGAGAGTTTGGGTGAGGGTGCTTTCATACAGGCTGGCAGTCGTGCCGTGAGGCCAGTCTAGGTAGTTATGTCAATAGCTAGGTACAGTAGGCATTCCCAGCCTTGCCCTGTACAGTAACCAGAAGGGCTGGTATAGGCACGCCCATATAGTCCCGGCTCCTCCCATCCCCCTTTGATACTATAGGAACATAGTATATTTTAACCTTTAACATAATAATACTAGAAGGTGGTGAGACGTCATATGTACATGTACATAACATGTCCCATCCGAGCCAGGGATCAAATGGATGGATATAGATACATGTTTATGGATCGTTGCTGCTTACATACATACAAAAGACCAAGCAAAGCCAGGAAGCTCAATTCAGTTTTCAAAGCCTGGGACCTCAACTTAATTTCCATGTCCCTTTTTAGCCGCGGCCGCCTCCTTGGCTGCAATCTGGGCCTCGGTGTGATGGGGGTCTCTTCCGAGTCTCTGGTGTTTCTTCGCTGCTGCGGCCTCCTTTGCGGCAATTTGGGCTTCAGTGTGGTGAGGGCTCGGGCTGGGAGATCGCTTGTCGACCCAAGACCCGAACTCGTCCTCCTCGCTGTCCCAGGGACCAAACTCATCGGGAGCCTGGGGGTCTCTCTTGTGGTTCTTCTTGGCCGCGGCGGCTTCTTTGGCGGCGATCTGGGCTTCGGTGTGGTGGGGTCCCCTCTTATGGTTCTTTTTGGCCGCGGCCGCCTCCTTGGCTGCAATCTGAGCTTCGGTGTGGTGAGGGCTCGGGCTGGGAGATCGCTTGTCGACCCAGGACCCGAATTCGTCCTCCTCGCTGTCCCAGGGGCCGAATTCATCGGGCGCCTGCGGGTCCCTCTTGTGGTTCTTTTTCGCAGTTGCGGCCTCTTTGGCTGCGATTTGAGCCTCGGTGTGATGGGGATCTCTTCGCTGGTGCTTCTTGGCCGCGGCAGCTTCTTTGGCTGCGATCTGCGCTTCGGTGTGATGGGGCGATCGTTTGTCAACCCAGGAGCCGAATTCGTCTTCTTCGCTGTCCCATGGCCCAAACTCGTCGGGGGCCTGACGGCGTTGATGCTTCTTCGCTGCCGCTGCTTCTTTGGCAGCAATTTGAGCTTCAGTGTGATGGGGATCTCTTCTCTGGTGCTTTTTGGCCGCCGCGGCTTCCTTGGCTGCTATTTGAGCTTCGGTGTGATGGGGACTCGGAGATCTCTTGTCAACCCAGGAGCCGAATTCGTCCTCCTCACTGTCCCATGGGCCGAACTCATCCGGTGCCTGACGACGTTGATGCTTCTTGGCCGCTGACGCTTCTTTGGCAGCAATCTGGGCCTCTGTGTGGTGACGGCGTGCAATTTCCGGAATCACCTCTCGAACCACTTTCGAAGCGATGGAAGCAAGAGAACCCTAGATGTGGTCAGCGGTGGTTGCTTCCCCCCCTTCCCCCTCTGTGAGCCGAGACCGGGGTGACTAACCACATGTCTCTTTTCCACATCCTGAACGTCACCCCCGAGACTGAATCCAGCAGCAAGAGGGCCAGTGGCCAAAAGACCGAAGACGAAAGCCTGCGTCAAAGAGAAGGAATGCATGTTGGATGACAGGCAAGGATGTGGTGTGTTTGGAGAGTGTATGACAGGCAAGGGATGTGATGTGTTGGACAGTGTGGTATGTGTCAAACGACAAGGAACTGGCCAGCAGCTCAACTGAAGCGAACGAAGTGAAATTGAAAGAACGAGATGGGTTGAATGGCTGATGGATATCAGGATGAAGATATCATACCACCCTCGATTATTTTCCATCTTTATAGGACTCAGATGCCAGCATCTCTGGGCTAGACTCAACAAATTAAATCTCTGGGCTAGATGCAACCAACTAAGGAGAGGAAGCAACTCTCTGCGACGGCGAGGCATTTCCTCATTCAATCTTCCGACTGATGGACGGACACGTAGATGGTTTCACGGAGCGCTCAAGAATGTGACGAGCCAGGCGTGAGACTCCTCCTGTGCTGTGGCCTCCACAGCCAAGCTGGACTTCCGTCGCAACCACCCAAAAATACTGGGTTGGGGGAAGCCAACAGTGCTGGAATTACGTACCAGATGTCTCAAGCGTAGGCCCCTCGGGCTTGATTGGAATCGCAGTGTTGATGGCATTGGGAAGTGGAAACACGCGTGAGGGAGACAGGAGGTGAATCAAACATAACATTGGGTTTGGGTCTGGCTTGCTTGTGGTCTCGTCCACTCACTTTGTGGGTGCCAGCCTCGTCGCGGTCTGTGTGCGTCTCACAATGTGTGTGTGTGACCCCATATACTCGCTAGACCAAAGCATGGCAAGCGCAGCCGAAGCGGAGCGAGCCTCGTCCCCTAGAGGCTAGCAGTGTCTATTAGCGCCCAGTAGTTCAGTGCCTAGGGTGGTCCCTTAGTCCCCTATTGGTGCCTAGCACCTCATATTAGTTTAGTGCCTAATAGGTATCTAGTCACCTCCACAGATCGGATACAGCCTTGAGCCCTAGGCCTTAGGCCCCTAAGGCCTTAGGGCCCTCTAGGTGCCCCTGGTGCGGCGTCTCCAAGACCCAAGAGCCAAGACCTCCGCGTCGTTTCGGGCGTTTGGAAACAACCTTGAAGTTACGGGTTGTAGAGGCCGGCGCGTCTATGAGGCTGATACATTAGGTACATGTACAGTATGATATATGATACTTGACACAGCCAACCAAAGAAATCGATTACGTTTTCATTTACATTTCACGTAAGGTACGCATACTCCATCCTCCATTAGTTACTCCAGTCTTCAGTACGGATCCATTTGTTGTTCCACACAAGCAACCTGGATCCGGTCTCGGCGAGAGGAACGGAATGGTTTAGTCTTCACACAAAGATGAAACCGAAACCGGCGACTATGCCTCATGCCTCATGCCTCATGCTTCACGCCTCACGTCTACGGAGTAATGTTGTGTTGCATCGAATTCTGTCTGGATTATGGATGCTACATTCTCTATGGAGTGCCCTTCTGAGACGCAAACATCCCCCTTCTCCCTTCTAAGCAGACAACTGAATCTACGCCTACACTACACATATCAGTCTGCATTGGCATGATATCGACCAGTCGTGCATGCATTCTGATTGAACCAACACCATCTAATTGGTGTCTATCTCTCTCCTCTGCATGAGCAAGTGTTCCTGATCCGAGAGTCTGTCCTTTGAACATCGGTTGGCTCCAGACTCTACCTTTGAACAACGTCTTTGGTCGGTCGTTCAAGCCTATTCCATCATCTTGATCACTGTTTGGTGCCTTGATCACCCTTTGGCAAACCTAAACCTCTGCACACCACGCACCACCTCGCCATGAATTTCAAATATCGACCTCTCCCTCCCATCCAGACCCAGATCCAGGAGAAATCAAAATCGAACCCCCAATCTACCCGGGAGTCAGTCGACTCATCTTCCACGTTGGGTGATGATCTGGACCACTTGGATTTCGAGTGCACAAACCTAAACGGCGTTGATGCTTCAGAATCAATCATTTCCAGATCACTCCTGAGAGTACGGACTTCGAGCTGCGCGTGGCTATGGCTGATGCATGCGGCTCTGTTCGCTGTATCGTTGACACTGTTCATACTGGCCGTCATGGTCAGATCGTCGACTCTCAAACATGTCCGCGACTTCTCTGCTTGGTGTAAGTTGCTGAACTTGAGGCTGATCATATACGAACACGAACATGCTTTACCAAACAATGAACCATTCAAATTCGTGGCCGAACCATGCTAACTCTAGACTGGAACAGCTCCCGCCGCGACGGCAATTCAGTACCAGTCGGTCAAATACAACATCTCGACGAAAGGAAATCGGTTTGTCGGCGCCGGTCCGAAGGTCGACCAAGCCTGGCGCGAAATTTCCTACGATAGTAAGTTGAGTTGAACTGCCGCTGTTCGAATTGCTTTGAACTGCATTCGAAGGAGAGTTTCTGACCTCTCAACAGTGGGTGATCAATGGATCTCCAAAGCCGATATTCGGAAACTCGGCATGCCCGAGACCTCGCTGAAGGTCCATCACCCTCAGACGGGCGAGGATGGATATCGTGTGGGCATGGAGGCTTTCCACCAGCTTCACTGCATTAATTTGTTGCGAAGGGTCACGTACAAGGAATACTACGAACCCTTGGGCGGGGAGTTTGGCAAGGGCCCGGAGGAATTGCAGAAACATACAGGTATGTTGGTGCCTATTCCCTTTTCCCTTTATGGAGAAATATTTGCAAAACATTGGAACGTGCCATGCAATGCAATGTACCCGGGGTCATCATGGCCAGGGACAGGGATGGGACAAATGTGTTTGGGAAAGAGACTGAGCTGACTGACGCCCTCATCTCATTTATAGATCACTGTATTGAGGTTCTCCGCCTCAACACACAGTGCAATGCCGACATCGGTCTGTTTACATTCTACATGATTGACGGAGATCCTCTGGCCTGGCCGGAACTCAATTCAAACCACGTCTGCCGGAATTTCGACCGAGTTCGACAATGGGCGACTGAGCACTCGGTCGGAAACATGGAAATCTTGTCGAGTTGAGTTCTCTCAAATGGAGTTGGAATCAATATCAGTGTCAGTGTCAATATCAATCAGTGCGTTGCTTGACATGATGTCTTAGCAAGTCTCTGTCCATCTATCGTCTTCCTCCGGTACAAGTAGAATAAGACAAGTACAAACTGTTCTCTTCCCTCGTAGGAGTAGAATAGGACATGTACGAACTGTTCTCGTTCTGGAATTACACTACCACTACCACATACCATAGTGCTGTCCAGCATCCAGCTCGCACTACCACTATGGGATCCGTCGAACACACTCAAGTCGAGTCTGTGCAAAATCTTGGTGTCGTTAACAATTGACCGTCCGTTAGATCACAAATCACAGCTGCTCTCTCGCTCGCTACAAGGCTGGAGAGAGTTCCGTGTCTTTTTTGTTCACGCAATTTCCAACTTCTGCCTCCTATAACGTTACTCATACTATGCGCAGAACGAAGAACGAGCACTGGTTTCTAACCTAACCTGCGGCGTGGTTAGGGTTTCGAATGACTAGGCTTGCTGTAGCTGTAGTCGAGCTGGCTACTAAGGGAGTTACACTAACTAGCCCCTAAGCCCCTAAGCCCTAGCAGGAGCCTGAGCCGCCTGAGCCTTAGGTTGCCTGGCCGTGTGAAACTTTAGAGGCGTCTGGGGAACGATAGGCGAGGGGGGTTCCATCATGTCCACTAACTCTAGGTGCGACGGGATATGTGGGGGATACTGTACGTAGTAATTACAGACTACTGTAGATTGTGGTGCCTGCCAAGGCCTAGGAGGCTTTCGTAACCCTACCAGTCGCCCACCAGTCGCCCACCAGTCCTTGGGCGCTACCAAGTTGGAAACCGGAAACCCACTTCCCCATATCCCCATCAAGACTCAAACACTACACGACACACCTCTACTGAGCGAAACGAAACGGAACGAAACTACCGACTGTTTACGCCAAACGGTCCAGGCGTTGCAAGCCTCTGAAAGCATGGTGCCGCCCGCAAGGTACAGTCTGCAGTCGCAGTTTGCAGTCTGCGGCGTCGGGACCAGTTTCAGTTTCAGGATGGGCCTCCTGCACTTGCACTTGCACTGCGTTGGGGTTGTTTGAAGTCTTTGTGGAGGTGCGGTGGTGTTCCTACAAGTTGTCTCGGTCTCTTTTTCCTTTCTTTCCTTCTTGTTGCATCATTTAACAGGATTGGACTTGCAAGCATCGTCCTCAGGCCGTTCGTTAACGATAATTATCCTTTACCCATCAAACACCCCCCAACCGCAATCAGCTTCAACATGGCATTCCGAGCGAGCGACGAAAGCCGATATCCCATGCTTTCCAATAGAAGATCCGAAGACGAAGAGGAAGACGAATTCGAGGATCAAGACATTGAAGATCACCGGTCCGATGTCAGCAAAGGTTCTTCAACCACGTTATACGAAATCACCGGATTGAAACAGAAACAGAAACCGTCGTCAATCTCCAGTCGGGCAAGCCAAAAAGACAGGTTGACTTGGATACGGTGGGCCGCTATGGTGGTATTGCAGAGCTTGATTATTTTGTTACTGTTGGGCCGAGACATGTGGCCCAGCAGGGGAGAAAGAGATAGAGAAACGGACCCGGTGTTGAAGGGAAAGGTGGTCGAGACGGGAGGAGATATCAATGGACTCTACAAGACAGGTCAGTACTGAAAAGCTACATCCAGTAGTACATCCGCTCTTTAAAGCCAGCTAGCTGAACGGTTCTTGGCCCATTCAAACTCAAACTCGATCGACGTGTTGTGTTGACGTTGGTATCATGCAGTATCACACACATATACCTTCTTGAAGCCCGAGGCTGAGAAATTCATTCCGAACATGACAACCAATGAAGATCGGATGACGGTGCGGAGGAACTGGGATCTGTTGATGCCTTGTAAGTTGTTACATTCTGTTTCATTTTCATTCATCATCTTCATCTTGCACCAGCACACCACACGACGCATGGGTCGGTCAATCCTGACTTTGAGCCGTCTTGAGTCCATCATAATGCTAAGACGGCCCTAATCTGATACTTTGCTGGCTCTACGCTCTGCTAATTCTGTTCAGTGGGAAGCGGCAGTGTGGCAATCCCCGAATATCGCGATCACCCTCTGCTTGGAGACCCCATCACGGACGATCCGATCCGGTCGGGTCCGATCTTTGAAGCTTCGTGGACGCACGCACTACATTGTGTGAGTACTTTATAGCATTAGCACATTAACCCCTAACTTCAATGCACATTACCACCTTACTCATTACCATTACCCACCTCACCTACCTATGTATGGCGATTGTGGACAGAGAGGGTTAGGCTACTGTACATTCACTAACTC
The DNA here is from genome assembly GCF_000585565.1 of Capronia epimyces CBS 606.96. NCBI lineage: Eukaryota > Fungi > Ascomycota > Eurotiomycetes > Chaetothyriales > Herpotrichiellaceae > Capronia > Capronia epimyces. Next base: position 144,307 of record NW_006912914.1, read on the forward strand.
AGCCCCGGTGCACGACACAATTAGTTATATTACAGTGTCGACAGTTACCATCAGCTCATCGTCAATGGGCGCAGTGACTTTGACAACCCCGTGCATGCAACGCATTGTTTTGAATACCTGAGGAACAGCATCCTGTGCAACCTCGACATGACGCTGGAAGGCTCCATGTCCACCCCTGCCGACAAAGACAAGGGCCAGCCACATGTCTGTCGGAACCGACAGGAAGCCATCGACTGGATAGAAGCCAGGAGACTAGATGATTTACAGGATATTGTCGGGCCATGATAGAAGAGAAATACAATCGCGTCCTGTCTTGTCACAAGAGTAACGATCCACTGTCCTGTCTTGTCACAAGACCAACGATCCAGGGGCAATGATCAATGGCCGATGGCCGACAATATCGCCTCGAAAGGGACCTGAGTCTCCTCCAGTCGGTCGGTCGGTCGGTCGGTCAGTCCACCTCACCCCCGCTCACTGAAGTCTCTTTCTGCGTAGTAAAGTAGTCAATCAATTCAAGCCAGATGCCGAAGCCGAGGCCGAGCCCGTACAGAATCATCCATTGTGATTGATGTTTGGCCTTAAGCCGTAAGAAAGGAGTGAGTGCCACTACAAGCTTGGTGCCTCACGACATAGAGAAACTTGAACATTACCTAGGTACGTATCTACTAGGTACATGGTACATTCCCGCACGTGATGTGATATTGCTATGTGGCATTGTGATGTAGTGTCGACTGTCAGGTGTCGAGTGCTTCTGCTTCGCTGTATCGAGTGCTTCTGCTTCGCTGCCATAGCCCAGAGCACCTACTAACTTATAGGTAGGTCTGCCTGCCTGCCTGAAAAGCACCCTCGCCCACACTCTGGCCTTCGAGGGCATCTGGGACCTGAAAAAGATATTGACCTGTCGAGTAAATCGCCTTGATTTCTGGCACCTACCCCTGCCCCATCGATCTATGTTTCCCAAACTGCCCCAGCCTCCTCCAACAGTCTCACTATCGGTTCATGGCCATTTACTAATGCTACCTCCAGTGCACTATCATAACGTCCTCCTCGAGCATTAACATCTGCCCCGGCAGCCAGGAGCAGCTGCACCACCGCAACATTACCACGGATTGATGCTGCGTATAGTGCGTTGCTAAACGTTCCTCCTTGAGCATTGACATCGATGCCTTGATCCATCATCCTGTCCACAACTTCTGTCACTCCTGCGACTGACGCATAATAAAGCGGTGAGCCTAGATCATCCGGCTCATGCCAGGGCCTGAACCGTTGCCCGTCCCATGAGGTTTCAATGTCGTAAAGTTGTAGCCATGGCCGTAAACTCGTCTCCTCACCCGTCAAGAACAATACCGCGAGATCCAATAGTGGCTTGCCAAGTACACCATCGATCATCCGTGTGTGCTGCCACCAATGCTCTGCTGCATAGTCAGCCATCGGATACTCGTGAACGACCTCTTCGCTTAGAGGTCCGTTCTGGAAAAGGTGTAGTAAATAATGTAAACAGCCCTCCCCAATGGCGCGGTGGCAATGACATGCTTCGAATTCCGGCCTTAGGCTACATCGATCCGATAATAGAAACTCCTTTACTGAAAAATGGGCCAGCCGAACCTGGATCTTAGTGTCATCCTCGTCAGTCACATCCTTGTCAGTATCGCTCTCTGAACCACGGTTGTCCTTCACAGCAGGAGAACTTAGGCTGATGAAGCTGGAACAAACAACCATGACATCTCTAGGATCGGGCAGGCGGTCTTGTGGGTCGAATCCACCCTCACCCTGATCCTGGATTGCAATAATTTCGACTATCTCTTCCAGTAGGAGAGGACGCATGGAGAAACATAGCCATCTCAAGACTTTGATAGCGTCCTGTAGCTGATCAGCCCCTTCGAGACCTTGTAGAATTCGACTATATGTCTCATCCAGGGTCTTGGGTAGGGACGACAGAGTCTTTCGGAGGGTACTCAGTTTGATGCACTGGCGAATAGATGCTAGCTGACAAAAGACCCATCGAAACCTGCACCACGACCATTAGCACATGTGCATATACCAGTCGGAAGGTCATCCATACATGCCACCCGCCTTTTCCATTAATGCAGCCGTGATTTCATTCTGTACCGATGGTGGCCACTTCTTCAGCTTTTTGTCTGTGGCCATCCGATCGCGAATATAAACTCGAATATCGATATCAACCAGGGCGCTTTGGATGTCGATGCAGTGGTTTGCCACTGAATGCAACTCGTCCTCGATGTCTCTCTCTCGACGACTGGTGGCTAGGATACGGAGCTCTGATGGTGTTGAGTCACTTAGGTCGCTGATAAAGATCAACAATTCTTCACGGTCTGTACATTCATCCAGTGCGTCAAGAAGAATATACTTTGGCCTTGGACGAGCCAGTACCTCCCAAAACAATGATCTGATCCGGTCTTCAGGTGGCTGCTGGTGTCCATTGCGGCAATCTTGATGTAGTTTTTGGAGATCCTCAAGGGCTCGGGAGTCCTGCAGAGCGAACTGAAACAGTAATGATCGGATCGCCTTTCTGGAAAGCTGCTTCTCGGCATCGTTGAAGTCGAAGTAGAAGTAGCTCACCATAACGTCGGGCTGAGATTTCTGCTGCTGGAGAATGTCATGTAGCGCAGCGGCACTATTCCATCCGTCAGCCCATCAGCCGTACATACTAGTGCTCTGTAGAAACATCACTTTGATCGAGCTTACCTCAAGACAGTTTTGCCACAACCCGCTGCGAGACATGGTTAAACTTGTCCATTCTCTAAAACATTGCGACGTACCATTGCCGTGGAGCCACATCAAAGAAAACGGCAAGCATTTCCAATCAGCAAAATCTTGACCGTCAACTAACCACCGCCCCGTCTCCGGGTGCCGCTTCTTGAGCGCCGCATGATAGTTGATGGATGGGTCCGGTATGTTCAACCACCGTGATAGTCTGCTCTGCGTCTCCTCTGGTGCATGCAACTTAGCTCTACCTATGTAGGAGGAATCATAGAACTCACGATTCGCAAATGTATGTATCTGCGTTGTGTGATTGTAAAGTTGCACTGTTTGTTCTCTCATCTCAAGGATTTCGCTGTGAATCGCCTTCGACAAGGTCCTAGTTGTAGAAGTAATCATTAGGCTCTGAATAAAGGTTGGGAGTTTTCCTGTCCTTTAAGTCGGCCTGGCGTAGGCGACGACTATATGGGTAAGCAATATAATTGAGGCTGGGGAAGGCTCCAAAGTCAAAGTGCACCTACGTCAAGTCATCTGTCAAGGCACTGTTGACTAGTGACTTCAGCCGCTCCATTCGAGTCAATATATTTTCCACCTCCTTCTTTGTGAATGTCCAGAACAATGCCGTCCTGATCTGATCTCTTTTCCTGGTCGAGGCCAGTTTTGTCACCAGTATCTCCAGAAACCCTTTAAACTAGTGGGCCATTTTCAGTTCCTAGCAACTTCACTTGGGTAAACCATGGATCGTTGGGTTGGGCTCCCTCTACTCGAGAGTGCAATCTGGTCAGAAATCCGTAAAGATTTTCGGGCTTCAGCCGCCACCTGCTCCTGCTCTTTTGTTGCATTCCCCGCGTCTTTAATATAGCTGATCAACGTTGATGTGGCCTGCAGAACAGCAATAATGCTAGCTGTCATTGATAGAGGATCCATCGTGCTACTTGTGGGGATTACGGGCGGTCCACAGCCGCCTAAGAATCGCCCTAAAAGGTTTGACTTCCGAGATTCTCGACCTGTAGTTGATATCTTGATATTCGCGAGGCGGCCGCCAGCGCCGTAACAGCTACAGCTGGGTACGGAATAAGGGCTCTTGAGGTCGGCGGCTCGATCGAGGGTATCGTTGGGAAAGAAAAGGAGGGAAGGACCAGGCAGAGGTTCACGGTGAGTTCAAGAATGGACCGGCAGGAGGGATTGGATTCCCCGCACGATCTGCGCTCTCTGTCCGAAATCTTTGTTTATGGTGGATATTGATGGTAGAGGGAGGAGTCTTTTGGCAAAGAAGAGTGCTTTGAGGCTAGAGGGTATTGTCTCAGGCCGAAGATAGGTGGACGATATGGTGGCATTGAGGCTGTAATACGGCTGTGTTGAGCGCAGGCAGGCCGCAGCATACGGTACAGTACAGCACAGAGGCAGACCTTAGTAGCGCATGTGACTTGGCCTACACCTACTACCTGCACCTACTACCTACTACCTATTACAGAGGACGGACAAATATCCTAGACCATGAGACCACGCTCCAATTGGCTGGAGACTATTGAGCCCAGCCCAAAGACGGCTTAGAAGTAATGGCTTGAATTGTAACGTCAAGGTAGGTACATATACGACTTCTATGAATTAGTGTCCGACTGTTGAGCCAGATCAAACCAACGACGATGTCTACTACATCCGCTGTGTTGTGCTGCAGCCGAAACACGAGACACGAGACACGTCCTAACCAAGAACCCTGAAGCCTGAAGCCTGCGTACCCACAAGCGAAGCGAGAAACTACAAGCCTTGCCTCTAATGAGTCGGGCTCAAGACACCGACGTATCAGAAGATTGTGCTGTGTTCTGGGTGTGAGGATGGTCGCCTTCCACTTCCTTAGGTTGACGGCGGTCAGCGCCCCAGACGACATCGAGGACATTGCACCGCGAGCGAGCTTGTCGGCAGGCCGCCTCATTCAAGCGCTCGAATTCACTATCGAAGGAAGATAATATCAGTATCAGGATTAATCTGGACGATGCCTTGTCTGAGTGGGAGTGGCAGTGCGAGTGGGAATGGGAGTGGGAGAAACGAAACCCGAGTGTAGTGGGAGTGGGAGTTAAAATGGGAGAAAAAAGCCACATACAACTCATCCTTCCTCTTCTTGACCTGAAAGACTTGATATTCCACTTTATCGACGTCGACGTCCGGGGAAGTCTTGCTATACAGATCGAGAACGATATGCATCATGGGGGATTCGTTTGGGGCCATGAGATGGGAATGGAAATCGGCCGAACGGAAATCCACCGGAAGGAAAGATTCTGGACCAAATAATCGGAAGAATCGATCGAGGATGGCGATCTCTTCACGGACGTGGGCCTGATGGAACCGGAAAACAAGTCGTCTTGGATTTTTGGTGTTTGTGTTTGTGTTGGTGTTGGTGTTTGTGTTGGTGTTGGTGTTTGTGTTGGTGTTGGTGTTTGTGTTGGTGTTGGTGTTTGTGTTGGTGTTGGTATTTTCCGAGTCCATGATAAGAGTGAAGAGTGAAGAATGTATGCTATGTGATGTATGATGTATGAGCAGAGTAACCGAGCAACCCTCCGGCTGTGGTAGTGAAGAGAGAAGAGTGTATGATATATGAACGGAAACAGAGTAGCCCTCCGTTCCGGACTGTGGTAGTGGTAGTGGTAGTGGTAGTGGTAGTGGTAGTGGTACTGTTGTATCAGCAGAGCAATCCTCCAGGCTGAGGTAGTGGTAATGGTAGTGGTACTGGTACTGCACAGAACAATCCTCCAGGCTGTGGTAGTAGTGCTGTGATAGTGGTGCTGTGATAGTGGTATCGTATGCGCAGAGTAACCTCCAGGCTGTCGTAGTGGTGCTGTGAGAGTAGTACTGTGAGAGTAGTGCTGTGATAGGGGTGCTGTGATAGGGGTGCTGTGATAGTAGTGCTGTGATAGTAGTGCTGTGGTCGTGGCGCTGTGGTACTGCTGTGCTATGATGTGACAGTACTGCTGTAGTAGACTTTGAGTTACCACGTTCGTATACTCAAGTTATCTTATGTATGTATTGCCAGCTGTGGTGTCGTCAATTACCTCAATAAGTCGGTGAACAGGTATTCATATTTGGTGTTTGGTGTCGCCAAGGGCAGGTCAATGGCTACCTAGGAAGAGACTCCTAATGCTAACGGTAGGGTTTTACTGCCGAGCCAATCGCCAACCTGACCTTGAATTGAATGGCAGAAGACTGACTGACATCAACATCAACATCAACATCAATCGACAATCGACAATCGACAATCGATGTGGCTTGGGGGGCTTGCCCTAGCTATTCAAGGTGACTGTGAGCACTTGATCCATTACGTTCCTGGCATAACCCTAACCCTAACCTAACCCTAACCCTGAGGTGTCCGGTCGTGACTAAAGAATATGTTATAGTACTACCTTAGGTAGTACTAGTAGATTGCAGCACGAACATAGTGTAGTGTAGTGTAGTGCCGAGTATTGATGTTCCAAAACACGAACGACACACAGGGACACTGGACAGACTGCAGTCCAGTCCATCAACGACATAAGCCATACGGATGAATAGTATCGCAAGCGCAAGTGGGTGGGCCTAGGTAGGTAGGGAGCTGGATTGGATTCCTGATGGTCAACTAGAGAGACTCTGCTAGTATACTACCTACCTATATACATCCCCAGTCCTTGCGCCAGACCCAGACCCAGCCCAAGCCAGCCGCCACAGTAGCCCGCCTGATGCCATTGATGCAATACCTGAACACTGAGCACTAAACACTGCTCGGTCGCGAACGATTTTCTCCAGCACCGCGATGCATTCTTCAGGAAGCCCAGCTGAATACTTCTTCGTCGAATAGAGCGGATGCCTGATGACTATGACTGAACAGTCCTTGATCAAATGTAATGGAATGGATGCTCGTTGAAAGTATATGGTACACAGGACACGGGACACATCATCAGGAACCCTTACTCCGCGACCCAGACGGCGGCCATGCCCCTGTTGAGAAATGTACGCGTTAGCAAGAGATCCGTGGAAGCTGAGCTGAACTGAACTGAAATGACTGAACTAACGTTGTGAGAGGATAGGGGAGGAGACGAGAGAAGAGGAGAGACTATGAATGAATGAAACATGAAAGTCGGCGTGGACTGGACTGGGCGATAGTAAACAATAAACAGCCGATAACAAAACACTCCACACCACAGACAGCTAGCTGCTCAACAAACAACGCTCTTCACGCGACACCAAATAGAGCAAACGGCATAATGCAGAAGAAGTCGACACCATACAGAACAGCGGCAAGATCAAACCAACACCAAGGAGAAGAGAAAGCAAACTCGACAGCCACCAAGAACAGACGACAAAATCAACAGACATAACAGAAGCCAAGCCAAAAAGTCAATCGAATATAATAGTTCGGTAGGAGCGACAATAAAAGTGAGAGGGAGATCCAGACAAACAAGCAAGGATGGAATTGACTTACATTCCTGTTCCCACACACATACTCGTGACACCAATCTTCTTGCCCGTCCGCTTGAGCTCGGTGAACAGCGTACTGACCTGCCTGGCGCCGGTGCAGCCCAGCGGATGGCCGAAAGCAATGGCGCCACCCTTGGGGTTGACCTTTTCCAGCGGCAGGCCGAGTTCCTTGACGCACCAGACAGCCTGGCTGGCAAAAGCCTCGTTGATCTCGTAGATGTCGACGTCGTCTTTGGACACGCCAGCCTTGCCGAGCGCCACGGGGATGGCTTTCCACGGGCCGATGCCCATCAGCAAGGGCGGGACGCCGACGACGGAAGCCGCAACGAACTTGCCCAGCACCGGCTGGCCCAGGCGCTCGGCGGTGCTGCGCTTCATCAACAACACTGCGGCCGCGCCGTCCGACACCTGTGACGCGTTGCCCGCGTGGATCGAGCCGTCTTTGGCAAACGCCGCGCGGATCTTGCCCAGTGACTCGGCCGTGATGCCCGGTCGGACGCCGTCGTCTTTGCTCACCGTCACCGTCTTGTCCTCGCCGGTCTTGGGGTCCGTGTACTGAACCGTTACGGGGGCGATTTCCTCGTCGAACAGGCCAGCCTGCTGCGCCTTCAGGGCCTTTTGATACGAACTGGCCGCAAAGGCGTCTTGGTCCGCCCGAGAAATGTGTCGGTCCTTGGCCATTTGCTCCGACAAAACGCCCATGGGGACCTTGCAGTTGGCCGCTTCGAGGTGGTTTTCCAAGAGATCCGAGAACTCCGTGACCGCGCCAGGCCCGTACTGTGACGACATGCTCTCGACCCCAGACCCGATGCCGATGTCGATCATGCCCGCCTTGATCGCGTTGGCAATGTCCACGCACGCCTGCAGGCCGCTGGAGCATTGTCTGTTCAGACTCTTGACCGCCGTCGTCACGGGGAACCCGGCCGCCAGTGCTGCCGCTCGGTATTCCGTCGCGCCGCCGCCGGGCGCGAGTACGCAGCCCGTGGCAATGTCCTCCACCAGGTTCGGGTCGATGCGTGACCGTTCAAGGAGGTTCTTCAGCGTCAGAGCGAGTAGGTCCGCCGCCGCCGTGTCCTTGAAGAGCCCTTTGCCGCCTTTGGTGAAGGGCGTCCGCAGAGCGCATGTCACTACGACGTCGTCGGGTGATTTGTTTAGGATGGAAGATTTGGAATCGGACTCAGGCGACCCGCCGAGGTGTGACGAGACTTGGGAAAGCCGTTCTTGGGCTTTGTTGGGCGCTGGGCATGTCAGCAACGCTCGAGGACTGTATAAACGCTCTTGGACGGCTCGCTTACCTTGAGCCATGTTGGGAAATGACGCGTTCGGCGGAATCGAGGTTCAGAATTGGCAGGTGATACTAGGAGGGAAGCCGGCGGAATCGAAGTTCAGAAGAGACAGGGGATACTAGGAAAGGAGGGAAACCGAATATTGCCTGGCCTGCGTCAAGAAGAGAGAATACAGCAGAGACAAAGAAAGGCGAGCGGGAGAAAGAAAAGTAAAGTGTTTTATGATGGATGGGATGGATCACAAGTCACAAGGGAGGGTTGAGGGTTGAGCTTACTGATTACTTGACACTTATGGTTTGTCTCTTCATGTGAGTGTCCTGTGCCACCGTGGACCGAGGCAACCGTATGACTTCATCGGAGTCTGGGAAACGCACATGCCCAATATTTAATAATACGGAGGAGCACAGAGGTAGCTGGACCAATTGGTTAGATAAGATAAGGACGACACATCATCATTCCGTCGACGGTCAGTAAGCATAGTACTTTCTTCGCGAATGCCGACATATCGCCTCTGGGTACACAAGACAAGCATACATGCTTCGAGTTGGATCTAGGACGCTTAAGTCGCCTTGCTTTCCGGATCAGGGCAGTTTTGGCGGACGAGGAGTCTTCCTTCTGGGCTCAAGTCATCGAAATTAGGAAAGTGGAATTGTTAGAGGAGTTTTTCGACCTATCGAGCAGGGGCGGTGATGTTGCTGATGGAACAGAGGCTGCAAGTAGAGTCCAGTCGACCCCGGCTCTGGGATAACACCAAGGACTCGTACAGCAGCCGCGTCTAGATTGAACCTGTACAGCTTCGTCAGCCTGATCTGAGCCCGCAAAATTTCTGCACATCTTAGCTGGGCTGGAATCATTCCGCTGAGTCCGATGTCGATAATGCTGTCGTTTGTATGTATAGCTGTCCTATCCAGTCTTGAGCCTAAGGAACCTTAGCTAGCACTACAATACCATACTCGCCCCCAATTTTACAGAGGTAGGTCGACAGATTGGTCAGATAAGATAAGATTGACACAGATCAGATTGCCGAAATGCACATATGCATGCATGTGCAATAAAATACAAGGATCCTGTCTCCCTGTCTCCCTTCCAACTCAATGATGGCCCAGTGGTATCATCGCTTGCTTTTGATCATCCTGCCCCTATGCCCTGAAATTCATCATATCTGTCAGCGTCACCATATCTGACTCCCAAACCATGCAACAGTTCTACCTTGACTTCCATCACCCATACCGAGTTTGACGGGACAACTGGAGGGGTCACCGTGGCGGAAGGCATGGCCTAATAGCCATCTTTCGACAAGATCTTTGCCGTCATCGCGTCGTCGCAGCATTAGCATCCCTAACTAAACACTTTTGACCAGGGTCTAGGATTCGTCATCTTGACAGACCACCACTTCCGCTGTGGGATACGCCTATTGCCAGTGGTGCCGTCCCCCTTGCCCCGAAGCATGGACCGAGGAGTACTCGGTCGCTGATGGTCGGCGTTCAAGTGGTCGACACTGAGGTCAGACTCGAGCCATTGTCGCTGCTGCTTCCAAACGCCGAGTGCTTGTCGTGCATATGCCTGTTCGTCATGGTTCAGGACATATGCGTGAAAGCATGTGGCTACATATCATCACGCAGGTGGTCAGTTCCATCTCGTCGCCAGGGTGCACATAACAGATATTCCACCGCACTTACGATCGAAGCTTGTCCAGATATCACAAATGCTGATCTCCTGCAGTCCCCTCATGGTCTGCTGCACTGCGCCAGCCCTGACTTTCCGGGTGCGTGAGTATAACTTCAGCCGCTCTTCCACCTCACGGGCGACAAGCCCTGGCTCCAAGAGGACGCCTAACGCGACTGCGTCCTCCAGTGCCATGGCAATTCGCTGGCCACAGTAAGGAGGCATGGGGTGTGCCGCATCTCCAACCAAGGCCAGCCGGTGCTTTTGAAACGTATCCAATGGGTCCATGTCCCAGATAGGTTGGTCTAGCAGGTCTCGGTCGCGGATCTTTTCCAGCACCGCGATGCATTCTTCAGGGAGCCCAGCCGCGAGACGCAGCATTTTCGTCTTGCTCGAGGGATCTCTCCAGTCTTTACTGAGGTTCCTGAACCCTGTTGAATCGTCGTAAAAGAGTTTGATGCACACCACCTGATCGTCGGCCGCTGGGTAAACCAGAAGGGTCTTATCCTGGTAGTGATAAGAGTGTGCCTGACCCGAGGACATGAGGAACTGGACGGTTCGAGGGTCATCGATAAGCCTCTCCCGGGGTACCATGGCTCGGAAGACGTGTCGTTTCAATCGGAATCGCTCCGTTTTTCCGTTGAACACGAACGACCTGCAGACCGAGTGCACCCCATCCGCGCCTATGATGACGTCTCCATGTGCTTCAGAACCGTCGGCAAAATATATGACCCCATTGGCCGGATCCAGTCGGCAGACCTGTGTCAATGAATGGAACTCGACTTTAGGTCCAGAGCGTCTGCTATCATCAACATCTAGGGCTTCCCAGAGTGCGGTGAACAAATCTTGATATGTTGCATTGTGCCAGGGCTAGATGAGATGCCAACCCAACCACGTTAGCAAGCCCAACAAACTACCTATACTCTGCCGGGCTCAGGAGTCTACCCACCCAGGTTTTTGTGTCGAAGTCCACTGTGTTGTCCTGCACAGTGCCGTCTGCGTGTATCTGTGATCGTTTGATCTGGGATGCGGGTTAGCGGCGACGGGCATTGCGTCTGCTTTGCACCCAAATTCACCACTGACCTGCTGGACTCGGGTTGCGCGAACTCGGGCCAAGTCCACTCCTAGCATCTGGAGCGCGGAGAGAACATTGGGGAAGACTGTGACTCCCGCGCCCAGAGTGTCGTGAACGAGTGTCTGCTCGTAGACCTGTGGCACCACCTGGTGAGTCTTTCTCCTGGTGACAATGAGCGCGTCACTACATAGTACCTTGACGGAATGCCCTTGCGACCGCAGTGCCAGCGCCGTTGCCAGGCCACCGATGCTTCCACCCACAACTAAAACTTGCAGACCGGGCATACCGCTGTGGCGTCGGTAACCGGTAACCGTGAACCGTGAACCGTGAACCGTGTTGACTTGAGCAACCGCAACGCTCGGGAACGATCCTCCACGCAGAGTCGGGTGGCTTCTTGCTTCCAACGCTCGAGAACGATCCTCGACGCAGAGTCGGGTGGCTTCTTGCTTCTCAGCTTCGAAAACCAGAGGTCACCTACCACGGACCATAGGATAATGTCCGACGGTTCGAAGGGTTTCTTTGCGGCGCACTATAAACCCACGTTCCTGAGGTCCAAGGCGATGTTTGTGACGTAAATCAGAGTCGGGTTTCCGATATCCCCAGCTCTGAGGTGGCCAAAACATCTGTTCCCCAACAATGCTGGACTCTGGACTCTGGGCTCGCGGCTGGCTCGCGGCTACTATTGAATTCCGCAAGACAGGTATGCAAGGATTCAATAGGTTGTCTGTGCACGGACGCTGTCATGGCGAGTCGAATTCAATCTGACAACGCTCACGCCACATCGCACGTTCTTCAACGAGCCCAACCCTCTGCGACTTGCTGCGAGCATGGACCGTCTTTTCTTAGGAAGTGTACTCGTACTGGCATCAGCAGATGAACTTGACGGAAGACTGGCAGGAACTCGACAGCCAAGGTGCAGTTAGTCACCTAACATGTCCCGAATCCGAGTTTCAAACCAACAGGGCTGTCTGGTACCTTGCCTTACCAACTATTCGAATCATTGGCGTTGCGCGAGCGGTTCAGGTTACGGTTGTAGATGGTCAGTCTGCTCTCGGGTGTGGTCTAGCCGATGACCCGTCTGAGACCACGTTTTCCGGAGACTAGTCTGACATCTTTTCAAAGCCTTTCTTCTACAGAACTGGTGAATATCGAACTCTGGTCAAAACCATCGGGTCAATGGCATCGGCTAGGCGGGAGAGGTCATGTCTGTGCAATTCTGGGGTACATCTGCAGAGGTATTGATATTGATCCATATTGGGAATCGAACGGCGCTGGTTGATTCTCGATCTGGATAACATGGAATTGATATTGTGGGCGTGCACTGTCAGTGTGCAGTACTGGACTGAGTGGTTTTCAGCCTGCCCCTAGTTGGGCTGTGCCTTCATCCTACCCCTAGTTGGACTGTGCCTCGCTTTGAATGGGGAGCATTGTTCGGACGGGGGCCTGCGCACCTGTCACCGTGGCACAAGCCACCTCACCCCTTCATTTTTGGGGTGGAAGGGACGGATGTGTTCCGAAGAAGGATCAGAGTTCAAGATACTGGGCAGGCGTTTCTCGTCTGTCGCTTATCGCCCGACTTTCGGTGTCAGGCTGCGCCACGTGGGCTTAGGCTATTTCATGGGATTGTTGCAGGCTCGTGGGCCCTGGCTAGGTGTCTTGAGAGAGGCAAGCATAGGGATCGGCTGATCGTGGCGCAGGAGGTCGGGAATGCACCTCAGTGCCTATCAATTAATTACTGCATATATTAAGAGAGCGTGGGTGCGCCTCGGCCCCTTTACCCTCTAAGGTATGTATAATACCTCCTACAGGTGCAGTGACGAGGTAGTATGTACGGAGTATTCCGTCCTGTGCGGTACATATATCTACCTAGGTACTACCTAGGTAAGGTACCTGTCTGACTTACTATAGGTAGGTAGGAACATAGGTATGTATCACCTAGAGCTTCCTTGGCCGTTGCAGGAGGTTCGAACGGAGAAACCCAACTGGTGCTTTTGATCCCCGGGCTGAAGAGGTAGCCTAAGGCTTGATGCCGACGCCATAACCTAACCCTCCCAAGCCTTACTACGTAGTAGGACACCCCAACCCCTCTCCCGCCCACGGAAGCATGGCCTTAGGAACCGGGTGTGGTGTGTACACTGGGTGCTGGTACACTGCCATAGGGCCAACCGTCGGCCAACAGTCGAACAGTCCAAGAGTCGTGGGATAGCGAGGCTCAGGCTCAGGCTCAGGCTCAGGCTCAGGCTCGGTGTAACGTACAGTAATACTGATCTACAGAGGTGAGGGAGGATTGTTCCATTGACATTGAATCCAACCCGCCGTATGATTTGGATAACTCGGTCGTGCTGGTAATGTAAAGCATCTGTGCGTGCTCATACAGGTGGACTGGACTACATGAATACCTAGTAGCTTCGGTAGCATGAAGAAGGAGCCTCAGCCTCACTCCGAGTGTTTGTCGTGCACTCTCCTCGGCGTCGCCTTTAACCACATGCCCTTCTGCACAAAAACCCCGAAACACTTACTCTCAATCCCCCGACTTGGGTCTGCCACTGCCCAGCCAAAGTCTCGCAACAACACAGGAATGACTTTGTCGAGTTCGATCAAGGCAATGTGTCTGCCCAGACAACCGAAGCGACCACTGCCGAAGATCAACTCGAGGGTCGACTCCATTCTCGCCAGCCGAGTCTTGCCGTCTCCCCCCGCCCCAACACTGACGCCGTCCTCCCCGAGTCCCTGGTCGATGCTGGCCGCATGGGCTTTGCCGGCCTCCTCGGCGGCCTCCAGCCAGCGCTCGGGGCGGAATTGGTCGGCGTCCACGCCATAGATCTCCGTGCGTCGTTGCGTCGTGTAGGCATTGTGGCAGACTTCGATGCCGCCAGGGATGAAGACCCCATTGACCGTCTCCCCACCTGGAGGGGATAATTTGGAATTGAGGGCTTGAAGAGGTGGCCAGATGCGCAGTCCCTCCTTGATACAGGCCTGGACATAGGGCAGATGCTGGCGAGAGGCAGCCGACGAGATGGAATCGCCGAAGACGGACTCGTTGGCTTCAATCTCCTTGACGCACTTACCGTACACCTCCGGGTGTGTGATGATGTACAGCATGATCATGCGCACAGCGGTGGCAGTCGAATCACTCCCTCCCAGCACCTGCACCATCGCTTCAGACTCGGCTTCCTGCTGTGTCAAACCGTGCTTGATAAACGAGCCCAACATGTCCGGGTAGGCCTTGGCGTCCGGGGCATAGTGGAAGGCAACTGCCTTTGAAGCCATGCCCATCATTGCGCCCATGCCGTCGGCGTCGGTGATTTTGGGTCGGAACGGTGCCATGAGCACACTGTCAAGGATCCGCTGGACTGTAGGGATGTTGGCACCCAGCTCGAGGACCTGCAGGAAGTCGGAGACTTTGCTGATGTAGGAATAGACATCTCTATTCTGTGTGAGATAACCGACAGGAGCGGAGAAGGAAATGTGGGTCAGGACATCCAGGGTGAAGTACTGCGCGAAAGAACTAAAGTCGATCAGCTTGTTGTTGGAGCATTCGCTCCCAATCAGGGCCACGAGGTCGGCAATGCGGGCATCAATGTCAGCCTCGAGATTTGGCAGGTCTTTTCCGGAATACTGTCACAAACAGCCAATCAGTCAGCCCAGCCAGATCCGTCAACAGTGCAGCCATCCTCAGGGTGAAAACTTACACCGCGAATCAACTTCGACCGCAAGCTATTGTGCAGCTTCTCGTCCTTTTGCGAGAGAACGTTTCGGAGGGTCGGCTGGGTGGAGAAGGCATCATAGAAGGTGCCTCTCCGGAAATCTGAGCGAGGGGAACTCATATGCCGGAGGACGACGGGGTCATTGGTGACGACCTTGTCCGGGGAGATGCGCACGAAGGAGCCTGAGATCACAAATATCTTGGTCAGAGGTAAAGACTGCGGCGGGGAAGACGATGAAGCCGACCATGGTTTCGAAGCAATGCTGCATTGTCCTCATTCAGCTTGCCCGAGAAAGTGTGAAAGAAAAGCCAGGCTCCGGAAATTTTGGCCAGGAAAGGGCCATCGAACTGAGGGCACTTGCGGTAGTTCTGATAGCAGGTGAGCACGGTGTAGAGGACAAGGGCGGCCAGACCGATGAGCGAGAGGATGGCGACCGCCATATTCAAGCGGGGGATGTGGCTTGTGGAATGCGGGTGGGATGATTGTAGATCGATCAGACCAGCTTTCTGGACGTTGTTGACAGAGACTGTGACAAGGAGTGATTGAAGGACTAACCACAGGATCGATGATGACTTGCAAGGTACTGGACGGGGTACGCGATAGACATTCACCGCAAAAGGCACCCTGGCGGTGGCTTGAAGATAATCAGGTAGTGAAGAGCTAGAACGGCAAGAGTGGCATGTGCCATGTGAGCCGTGGAAGTGGAAGTCGACTGCTACACTACTGCAGTAGCCTCTATGCGGATGGTGGACTTCGTGTACTCCTGTCCTCTGTGGTCTGTCTCTGTGGTCTGTCGGCAGTGGTAGTGTTGTCGCCTTAGGCCCCGACACGGCACGTCTGGGGTGGTGGTGTCGGTGGCGCCCGTGGGGATTGACAATTGGCTGCGCGAGGAATGCGGGAGACACATCCCCGGCAGAAGAATCAAAGAGATGCGCAGCACCAGCAGTAGCATCAGAGGCTACTGTACCTACTCCGTGCTGTGCTGTGATATGCGCTGTCCGCCGGCCCCTTCCAGCCACCCACTTGGCCATCAACCATCCGGCCGATGCCAGGTCGAGACTCCAGAGTCAAGCCTCGACGCCGGAGGACTGCAGCACCAGCCCCTAAGCCGCCACTAGTCGAGACGATCGGGTAGTTAAGCGACAACATCGCCTCGTGGCGAAGCGGTCGGGTTCTTTGGCCTCTCCGTTCCCAGGAGGCGGAGGAACAATATAGCAATATAGCCCAGGACAAGTAAGTGACTGACTGCAGACTGGGAGTGCTGGCGCCCGCCACTGTTTACTCTGCCTCCTGCTCTCCGCTGCAAATGGCTTCTCTGGCCAACCCCGACGTCGAGGGCGAAGTCGAAGTCGAAGTCGATCATTCCGACGCGCGCTCCTCTGCCAGCGACTCTGATTCTGCCTATAGCGACACCGTCTGCTCAACTGAGTCTCTACGCTCGAGCATATTCGACCACGAGATCAAGCATGGCCGCACCTTCCACGCCTTCCACTCGGGCAAGTATGTCATGCCCAACGACGAGGGCGAGCAGGAGAGGATGGACCTACACTATCACGCGATGCGCCTGGCCATCGAGGACAAAATCACCCATGCGCCCATCACCAATCCCCACGGCATTCTAGACTTGGGCACGGGCACAGGCATTTGGGCCATGGATGCTGCCGACGCCTACCCGGAGGCTGAGGTGGTGGGCATCGACCTCTCGCCCATCCAACCCGGCTGGGTGCCGCCCAACCTGCAGTTCGAGGTGGCCGACGCCGATGAGGCCTGGGGGTTTGGTGAAGACCGCTTTGACCTGGTGCACACCCGCATCATGAACGGGTTCGGTGTCAGTAGCTGGCCGCACTTTTACCGCGAGGCCTTCTCCTGCCTGAGGCCTGGAGGCTGGGTGGAAAATCAAGAGTTTGACTGCCAGATCGTCAGCGACGATGCATCGCTGCCCGAGGACAGCACCATGGCTGAATGGGCCAAGCTATGGAACCAGGCGTGTGAGATGATCGGCAAGACGGGGAGATGCGATCCGCAGAAACTGAGGGATCAGATGCACGAGGCGGGCTTCATCAATACCAGAGTCATTCCCTACAAGATGCCCATCGGGCCGTGGCCCAAGGACCCTATGCTCAAGGAGGCCGGCAAGTTTGGGCTGGTGGCTCTGCATGCTGGGGTGTATGGCATGAGCGTGAGACTGTTCCTGGACGTGTTGGGCTGGTCGGAAGAGCGTCTCCAAGTCTTCCTGGCCGACTTTCGCAAAGACCTGGCCAGGAAGTCCATTCATGCCTATTGGCCGACGTACGTGTTGTCCACTGCGATGGCTGAGATGAGATCCAAGCTGACCACGTCGATCCAGGTACATTGTGATCGGACAGAAACCTCCGCTTCCCGCAGAGTAGCTCCATGTCAGGATACAGCGGATACTCTAAAGTACTCGAGGATAGGAGGCACTGTATTTCGTAGTTTTAGGAACCTCTCGGTCCCGTCGACGCTCCTGCACATACATCCTGCAGTTGTGGGAACCTGCCTCTCCCTGCAGCCAGCCTTCGTGCCACTGTCATCTGCAGCCATGTTGGCAGTGTACGAATGTACTGTACAGGGACTACGAGATATGACCTTGGTGCGCGTGTACAAAGCCGTCGACGGCCGGAAAAACTGTTTTCCCGGCCGGCTTACCTAATACTGTCACTCCAGCTCCAGCTCCAGGTTCCGCAAACTGCGCTCACTTCTTTCACACTTGCTCGACTTCAGCAATACAACCCTCACCACACACCACAGACCACAGACACAGACAGCGTCCATAGCAATTCCATTCTATGGCCGCCTCAGGCTCTGCACGAGCCTCGCAGGCTCTCCTCTTCATGCAGCACTGCCGCCGTGCGCATGTACCGCCCTCGATGATCTGGGGCTCAACCCGCCTCTCCTCTTCGCACAGCACGGCGGCCTCGGCCTCTGCCTCGACATACTCCCCAGCCAATTTCACCCGGCCACTTCCCAAACCCCAGGCATCGCCGGCCGCTTCGTCGTCGTCGTCGTCGTCTTCATCGTCCACGTCGTCGTCATCAAGCCTTCGTCGCGAACCGCACGCCCTTCCCGCCGGCCGCCCTCACTACGCTTACCCGCAGGCCCGCCGGCCCCCGGTGACCGAGATCCCCGGCGTCCGCTTGACGCCCTGGACGTGGGTGAAATGGATGTTTGGCTGGCGGCCGACGCCGACATACAAGCCGGCTCCGATCCAGGCCAACAACAACCCCTACCGCGCGCGCAAGCAGTGGCCGCCCGACTTCCGCAACCTCGATCCCAAGTACCAGTTCCATTTGGAGAAGACGTACCGCCGCCGCGCCGCCCTGAAGTGGGCTCGACCGACCTGGAATAAGAGCATCAAGATCCTGCAGCAGACCCTGATCACTTTCACTCTGATCTACTTTGTTTTCATCTGTGAGCCGACGGATGGTCAAGGCACGCCCTTCGATGGGGTAAGTCGGCACCCACACGTTCATTCCTTCTTCGAGCCATGTTGGCTTCAATCGTGCTCGGATTCCCGCTAACTTGACATCACATAGTTCCGTGCCTGGTTTTTTGAAAAGCTCGGGAGTCTTGGCCAATTGCCCGATGCTACAAGACATGAAGCCGACAAGTTGAGCGAGGATGCGAAGAAAAGACTGGTCCGGGCCAATGACATATCAAATTCGCCTACAGCCTCCTGAGCCTCATGGTAGCAGGCCAAGGGTAGCTATACCCGCGACGCTCGCAAGCTTTTCCCAATAAGGATCATATTGCATATCCGCCCTATATATGTACGCGGCCAGCCTGGCCTATTCCCACACAACTCCTTCCTACCACTCTAATTTTATGCCTTTCCGAGGCCCACCAGAACCAGCAGCGCAACGTTCATCACCACCAGCACCAGCCAGATGATCACGGCCAGCGCTGTTGTGAACCAGCCATTCCGCATATTGACCAGCTCTTGGCCATCATGCACCGACATGATGTTGCTCCGGCATGTGAACCAGACTAATGGTGCTGTCACAAACGGCAAAATGACGCTAAGCACCACCTGGCTAGCAGTGAGAGCTTGGTTCAAGCCATCCTTACCCACCGCAGCCGCAATGATGATGCTGGGGGTGATACTGATGGACCGGGTGACCAGTCGCCGCACCCATGGCTTCAAAGTCCAGTTGATCATACCTTCAGACACCATCTGGCCGGCCATGGTGCACACGATCCCTGCGGAGGTGCCCGAAAGCAAAAGAGCAAGGGCAAAGATGGTCCCTGCTGCTTTGGAAAGGTTCTTGCTAAGCAGGTCATGGATCCCAAACAGGTCAGCCTCGGTGGCCTCTGTCCGTGGGTACAGGGACGCGCCAGATACAATGAGGATGGCGGAGTTGACGAAGAGAGCAAAGGTGAATAGCGACGTAGCGAGCTCCACGATAGAGTACTTGAGACAAGCCTGAATCGCGTAAATAGACGGGACATACTTTTCCTCTGCAACATCGGATTCGTCCCTAGGGGTAATGTGACCGTTTTGCTCGTCGAAGTGTTTCAAGCGTGCCTGCACAACTCCTGAACCAAGGAAGATAGAATGAGGCATGACAGTGGCACCGATAATCCCACAAGAGAGATAAATCCCGTTGGCCTCCACAATGGCGGAGGAGGGGAGGTAGCCTTTGAACACCTCGCCCGGCGAGGAATCTCTGATGAAGGAGAGCTGGACACAGAAACAGACCATCACTCCCAGTACGAGACCCATGATGAAGTATTCGAACAACCGCAGGCGGGTAATGGAGCCGTCCGGTCGGTAGAAAAGAAGAAGGAGTAAGACATCCACCAAGGTGATGGCACAGCCAGCAACGAGGGGGATGTGCAGAAGAAGATTCAATGCAATGGCCGAACCAATAACCTAACACAAGTTAGCGCGTGCTAGATGCCCTTTACAATCCAGGGACTGGACCTACTTCCGCTATATCTGTGGCAATAATAGCTGCTTCAGCGAACAAATACAAGATGATCGTGAGCCACTTGGGCAAATGCTTCCGGCAATTTTCGGCCAGATCCAGGCCGGTGACACTTCCGAGCTTGATACAGAGCGACTGCAAAAATATGGCAAACAAGTTGGACATTAAAATGATGAATAAATGGCGATACCGCGTGGCAGCGCCTGCCTCGACGTCGGTGGCATAGTTTCCCGGGTCGATGTAAGCGACTGCGACGAGGAATCCTGGGCCCACGAATTTCGCATACTTTTTGAGCGTAATGACGACCTTGTTCATGAGAGCCGCAGGAGAGCTGAGGTTCGTCGTTCGGCGTGGAGAGGGTTGTTGAAGGGGCCGAGGGGCAGGGGAGGGCGCATTGCCCTCCTGATTCATCGGATCAACCTTGACCGCTGTTGCTTCTTTGGCCTCCCAAGGCGATTTTGGATCATTGGCTGCTATGTCCTGTATTGAGTCGTGGCCATTGATATCTCGACTTGACTCGCTTTCTCGCTGTTCCCGCAAGTTGACGATTCCATTGAGGTCAGCCCTCGTTGTTTGATCCGAGCTCAACGCATGGGGATTCTGATTCCATTCTGGATGACCCTCAATGTTGTCCGGTCGCGAGGGACAATTCATGATGGCGGCGGCGAGGGTCTGGTAGAATACAAGGGTTAGAGGTTCGTGGGAGATGCGATAAAGGAAAACCGGCCGTCGTCGTCAGTTACCAGTTCGGACGCTATCAAACCGACATAGACTGGGGACACGGTTTTTCCCGAGCGGATGGAAAATGGACATGCGGGGAACGTCACAGGGGGAAAAAATGAAGACAGGGCAGGAATAAGGAGAATGTTGGCTTCTTCAGGCAGGCAGGCAGGAAGACAGAGCGTCGGAAAGTAAGCAGTCGGACTGTGCTGGTGCTTTTTTCGGAATCCGTACCTGCGGTGTGCTGATCTAAGATTTCCTCCTGGGTGCTGCCGGCCTCTGGTTGCTGTCACTGCCGACCATGTTCGGATGCGCAGGCGGAGAAGTCTAAGCCATCTTCTGGGAACGAGTGCACGAATATAATCTTGGGAACACTCCTGAGACCCGCAGGGAGGATGAGCAGACCACGACACATCTCAACGGCAGCAAAGATGCATGCTCGTCGTTTTCTGGACCCTACCAGGGGACCATGTTTCATGCCACTACTGAGGACTCTGCAGGGTCGACGAATGTATTATGGGTATCGGCCTTCGCAGGTGAAGGGGTGTGCTGTACACTACTGAACATGGATGCACCGGGCTCCATAAGGAGCACTCCATACTCTGTT
Organism: Capronia epimyces CBS 606.96; assembly: GCF_000585565.1. Lineage (NCBI taxonomy): Eukaryota > Fungi > Ascomycota > Eurotiomycetes > Chaetothyriales > Herpotrichiellaceae > Capronia > Capronia epimyces. Next base: position 165,480 of record NW_006912914.1, read on the forward strand.
CCGGAACCAAAGTTGTCCGTACCTATCTATACCCATCTTGAAGGAGCCTCGCCATCCTCCAGGAAGTTGGTGTGATAGACATCGGGCCGTTGCAAGGATCTTGATTAGGGCCGGCTAGAGCCTGGACTTGACATGCTTCGCAGGATGGAGGCGCCTAGCAGCCTTAAGGCCCTAAGCCGGGAGGGAGCTTCTAAGCCTAAGGAGCCCCTAAGCCCGGCTTCGGTGGCAGTGGATCAACACCAACCCAACCTGTCACCACCACCACGAGATGGTTTGACAGGTGCCGATATGCCCCTCCACCAACATCATTGGCCTTGGCCTCCGAGTCCCATCTCACAAGCTGCGACAGCTCTCCATGATGAGGCACTGCACCGCACTTGACACTATCCTCGTCTCAACTCAATCCTGATCTGTGGACAACAAACAGCCAAACCGACACTCTTCCCTCCTTATCGTCCTTACGCGGCTCTCTTGCTGGCCAGAAGGGGAAATTAGGCTCCCTGCTCCTAGGTCGTCCTTGGCAGAGGACTCGACCCAACGTCGAGCCATTTGCGCATCCGCCTGCGCGCCATCTTACCCTTTCTCGACGTCCAACGACGACCATTAGGCCTCGTGTTGTCCAGTCAGCCCATGTTTTCTCAAAGACGGTTTCATCGTCCCTTCGTGCAGCATCTATCGGAGGATGTTTCGACTCAAGCATAACCCTCCGACCTCCGCTTTCCAGCCGTCATGAGCAACACGAAGATACACTATCAGCCTCTCCAACGGCGCAGACGCAGATCCGACCAAGTCTCGCCAACCTCACCTTCATTTTCCAGACGCTTCCTTGACCGTCCCAATAGGCTCAGCGATAGTCTCAGCCCCGCCGAACCTACATCGGGAACCGACGACTCGGACAGTCCCTCTCGTAATCTCGCCCTAGGCTCTCCCACCTACGACCGTCTCGCTTCACCTTCCGTCGCTCAAACATTCATCAATGACCAGACTCCTTTTCAACGAGCCTCGGACGAGACTGGTCGGCCTGGAGACCGCACCACTGACGAGGCTGCTCGTCCTGCCACGAGCGATGCAGTGGACCATGTCAGTCCTCATACCAGGCCAGAGGCCAATCCGCAAGGCTTTTACCACTCAAGACCCTCTCCAGTCTCGTACGTCTCGAGCCCTGCCGATCACCGAGAAAGAATATCTTTAGATACACCCACAAGGCTAGGGGGCAATGCCTCCTCTCCAAGCCTGCGCAACCACAGCTTTGATCGTGCTACGCATGATGAGTCTGTTCCAATCAAGGGACATGCAGGCAAAAAGAGCAGGTTGAACCTTCTGAACCCAATGAGTTTACTGGCTCGCCGACGAGTTTCGCAGACGCAGAAGCTAGAAGATGTCAGTCTAAGCATAAAGACATTGTCTGTACCCGCTCTGCCGGACAATTTCGACCCTAGCATCCGAGGCAAGGTCGTGCATGACTTTTCCGCCCCGCGGACTCGCCGGTTGTACTCTCAGAACGACGTCGGCAGCGTGGACTCCCCAGTCTTGCACTCCGGATATGGATCCGATCCCAGTCGAGTTAATGAGTCTCCAAAGTTGAGACTGGCATCGACCGGGACACCACCCGTACCTCATAGTCCAATGTTCAAAGAACACTTCCAGGATGATAGGCCATCGTTACAGCCGGAGCGGACTGGTTATCTGCACAACATCAGTGCCTTCGGCGGCCCCCATGGCTCTAACCAGGAGCAGGAGAGTGTTCCGGCTTTTGCAAAACGGCTACCATCTACAGTACCTCAACCCGGCGTTGATCATACATCTGAAATGTCCGATAAGGAAAACCTGCCGCTCCCTTCTCCAGGGGAGCCGTCACCTCCTCCACCCACACCGCCACCTAAAAGGACACCCTCCCCGAAGTTCGATGTGCCACCACCCGCCACACTTCCCAAACATATGACAAGCACGTCTTCCCGATTTAGTTTCCAGATTGGTGGGTCGGGCTCCTCTGCACAGGAAAAGCTGCTCGAGGAGAAGCACAAACAGCATGAAGCGACCAAAAAGAGTACTGCTCCAGACGCCGACGACGATGAGGACGAATACGCCAACTATGACTTTGAGGAAGATGATGGTCTGGAGGAGAAAATCCCCGGTGTCAATACTGACCTAGACGATGATGAAGGATTTATTGTTCCGGCAGGTAATGCTTTGGAAGCGCGATACGCCGCCCCCGGCGCCGAGGAGACACCGTCTGCAGAGGTGAATCATGCAATCCAACGAGATTCCTTGCAAGGCTTTCATTTCACGCCCCAGTCAATGACTTTCAGCCCTACTAGCACGAATAATGCCTCTCAGCCGACCCCAAGGGATCATGACGGCTTCGCCATAGGGATAGCAGACTCAAGAGAGCCTTCTCATGATGAGCAACTGGATGTCGATCCCAAAGATGGATTGGTCGATGTCAGCATGGTGTCTATGCTCGGTGGTCTGGGGATCACATCCACAGGCGCGCATCCACGGCGGTCGCAACAATTGTCTCGTCCCCAGGGGCAGGTATTTGATGACGAGGACCTATATTTTGATGACGGAGAATTTGACCATGAGGAACCCATCCCATCGGGAACTCTTTTTGATGAACAGATATTCGATGATGAAACGGGCAAGATTCGAGACCTTCCGGCTGAAAATGCTCGGAAATTTGAGGCGGCTCGACTGTCGGCAGGCTTTGACGGAGAAGTCAAGCCGGTAACCCCCTGGGGTCACCAAACGGACGGAATTCTGTCACATGGGTTGGATGGAAGAATTGGCCCGAAACGAGGCTCGCAAGCTTCCCCTGGTTGTCAGCCGGTGGACCAAAGTTCCTTCATGCACGAAGGCCACGTCACAGGTCTGACAGAAACAAATCTGGCTGCTTACCATGATGCACTGGCTTTTGCAGCAAATCAGGCGGCAGCAAACGGGAAGTTCGACCGGAAAGTCAGCTTTGGCCAGAATTCCGATGACTCTTGTCAATCTAGACTCGAAACCAGCCAAAACGGGATGATATCTGATGACAGCCGCTTCAGTCACAACTTCAGTTCTGCGATTGCGGAGGACGATGGGTTCCCATTTGACGACGACCTGGAAGACGATCCCATGATAGCCGAAGCCAATGCTGAGGCTCTGGCAAACGACGACGAAGGCTTCTACGGGCAGGAATTTGGCTTTTACGCCCGCTCGCACGGCAAAGGGAATTCGGAGCCCGTGAATGGCGGCTATTTCGCGGAACGCGGCTCCAATGGTATCAAGCGAAGCCACAGTGGCAAGGCCAATTTCCAAGAGCCCAGTCTAACCCCCATCACCGAACGTAGCGAGTGGAGTACGAGGAATTCGGTAGTGTCCCTACAGCTCCCTGGCGGAGTTCCTGCTTCCGCGCATTCCTTGCCAAGCCCAGGAATTGCCCAGCTCCTGGAACTGGATTCTCCGGGCTACGACGACGACGACATAAGTTTCAGCGCACTACTAAAACTCCGCGGAAGAACCTTTGGCGGCAGTTCTTCGAGTATAAACAGTTTAGGGAGTGGGCATCCTGCGAGTTCGCCTCTGGCTCATATGTCCAGTCACTCATTTGCTCATCCGGATATTGGGCATGGACGCAAGTCATCATCAATCCAGGGCCGCTCGTCACCCGCAGGAATTCCAGAATCGGAAGAGGAGGATGAGGAGGGGGACAGGCCAACATTGACGCAAAACACGCCGCGGAAGGAGTTGAACGACATGGTGGCGTTTACGTCGCAGGAAGAGCTTCCCATGTCACCAGCATCTTTTGGCGGGGAACGACGGAGAGGTCACCACAGCCGGACCAGTAGTGGTGCAGAAAGTGTCAGCTACGCGCGTGACGCCGATGGTCGCTGGGTGTTGGAGAGAAGGCGGACGGATGAGGACAGTGGGACGGAATTTGTCGACCGAGAATACATTGCGGGAGCTCGAATCTAGGGATTGAATACATTGAAGGACTGGTTCGAGATGGATGATTTGATACAGCAAAAAAGCACATTCAGCGCGACAACATGATACCCTATAGACATTGAATACACCATTTCTTACGCGCACACTCGAGATGGGAGGATGGCTCGTACTGATGGAGAGAGCGACCGAACCTCTGAAATATGAACAGATGAGAGTAATACATTTTTCTTTTTCGAAGGCCGCGGAGAGTCTACTTTAAGTACTTCGACGACCTTGCAGTGCCGCAGCTTCGAGACACTCTTGGTGAGGCGGTGGTACGTTCCATGGCCGCAACCAGGGACCGAGGCCGGCAAGAACAGTGAGTCTAGTAGTCTGTCCTGCTTGTGTGAATCTAGTAGTCTGTCCTGCTTGTATGGCCAGGCAAGTCTTCAGAGCAGCGGCTAAAGCGCCCTCGGGAGCTCTCTCAGCATATTGTAAAGGCATGGCGTGAGTTTCATAGGGGGCCACTTGTCGGGCCGGGGCCTCGGGGATGGCAGGGTTAGGGTTAGGGTTATTGCCATCCATGTCGAACTTGAACGGTATCGGAGAGGACTCAGGAGGAAGAGAGGGACCTCGCATTCGCTCTGTATGAGTGGACTTGAGATGTCGTCTCCCAAATAAGGCTTGAATCACTGCAGTGACTACTACTCGTAGATGGCAGATGCGTTAATATAGCCTGATTAGTGGCCGTTGCTGACCCGTAGCTGGTTGGTGGCTAGCATGCGGCGTAAGTACGACTAAGCTAGATTGGGTCACTCGTACTAACTTACTACTAACCTAAGAGCAACGTCTGGAGTATTCGACAGCGACACACTCGACAGCGACACACTTAACAGAGCAACGCAGACTAGGTACGGAGTACAGTTTCATTAGTGCTGGGAATCTGATCGGCGCAAATTGGGGAATTGGATGTGACGCAGCCCTCAGGCGCACGCAGAAGGGCCCATGAACAAATCCTCGGGTATTTTCGCATTCGCCATCGTTGTAGGTTCCCCAAAACATAGGCTGGATCGTTGCCCGACAGTAAGCTTAGATGATGGATCGCGATAACGTATTGGTTTTTGCAGTGCATTTACGCCCTGGAGATTTTTGGTGTCTTGAAAAAGGAACTTGGCAAACCCGAAGAACTCTTATCCGTCGTCCTGGAACGCCAGCTACAGTATCCTAGTTCGGGGATCCGGAAGCCTTCGACGGCTTTCTCCAGTATCTCCAATGGGAACCCAGAAAACCCCTTGGATCGAGATTTGCCGCGTCGTGTGACCTAGCTTCAACGCTGAGCACCCCCTGGAACCGTTCTCTCTGTAGCAGGATGGAATCGTCGACGAGGGTTTCAAGGGACCATTGGAAAAATGGCAAATTTCAATCCGGAAAAAGGAATCACGGCACGGCAGTGGAACATGAATGGTTCATGGGTGTCGAGATAAATGACTGATGGGAAGGAATTATATTTCAAGCGATTTCTCGTCATCCAGACATTAGTAGTACATAATGCAACGATAGCCAGGGATTTCAGCGATTTTCCAAGGGCTGCAATCCATCGAAGCTCTACTTGTATTCTTCGAGTGGCTGGCTACTGAGAGATCATCCCCAGCCAGCTGTCTGTGCCAGAATATTGTGCCCGGGTGGTCTGCTTCCCCGGGGTCTGACTGTATCTCCCGTCATTGACTCCCTGAGATCCCTACGAACCTGAGTGTTTTCAAGGTTCCATGACATGTCGAGACTGTGCACCCTCCTCCCCCCCAAGAATCACGCCTGACAAATCTCCCTTTCAAGTCTTCAAACGTCTTGAACGGCCCCTCCGTTTTGCAACACCTTGCGGTTTCGACGATGTTGGAGGATGTCTTTCTTTGGTGCGGTCCATCTTCCTTCTTGTCATCCTCGTTGAGATCTCCTTGACCAGCAGTGCTGGTTCAGCTGTGGCTGCGGCGCCTCATCGTCTTTGTTCATAACTTCCATAGCTTCAGATGGGGCACCAACACCTTTTAAGCGCCCTTCTCTCTCTGCGATCCGGAGGCTGCGACGGGGTGAAGATGGCTTAGAGATCCTTGAAGGCGAGATCGGAACTCTAGTTGCTTTTCGGCTTTGCCTGGTTTTCCTGGCAGCTGGAGAGGGAACGTCCACCAGGGCCGCCGAACAAGTTGTGCGGCCATTCAAACGTGTCTGAGGATGACGCGTGGTCGGCTGACGCTGCTGCTTACGTGAAGTTGCACGGGTCGAGGCTCGGCTCTGTGCCGCGCGAGGAGTTATGTCGGCGTTGTCCTCTATTAACCGCTGTGCAGACTTCTCACTCGTAAGTTCTGCTGCAGCTCCTGGTCTGCTGTCCTCATCATCACCACCATCGTCCGTAGTTAGAGACGCGGGAGGGCGGTTTTGACGGCTTTCCCACCAGAGAAACAGGACAGGGTGAGCCCCGGGGGATGGAGTTCGGTTTACATATAACGACGGCGGCGGTGGGGATGGGGGTGTAGGAGGGCGTATCGCTTCCATCACATCAACCTCGGACGGGGTGAACTCCATGTCATTTGGATCCGGAGGTTCTGGGGACGGGGACTCATGTCTCCATTTCCATCCCGGCAAGTCTCTCCAGACATGTTCTCCGGGCAGATTGTTAGTCCAGCTGTCTTTCCAGTATCCTTTCTCTTTCCATTGAGCCTTCACATTCGCCCGTGCTGCATTATAAGTCCCCTCTCTATTTACGTCGCGCTCCAGTCTCGTCTCTTCCACTGCAACCTCCAGCGCCCACATGAACCAAGGCCGACTCGTAATCGGGGACTCATCAGCTGTACCATCGACTTCGAAGGGTTGTGGGGTGGGGGTTTCGTGTCCGCAGGCCTTCTTCTGAAGATATCGTCGAATCGCACGGCGTTCAAGCAATTCCCCATCTCGTGAATGCCACCACGGCCAGGAGTTAGGCTCATCATCCTTCACAAACCCTCCAAATTCGCGAAATGCCCCGGTTGGAACTCCCCATTTGGGATCCCAGACTCCCAGCTGTTGCCATCGCTTTTTGATGCTATGTCGGATCATAACATTTTGCCTCTGTAGTCCTGCACGCCCCATCAGGTCGGGTCCACGATAAAGCGGCACATAATTTTCATCCCGTGCCCCCCATGCTCTATCGATCCGCTCCCTCTCTTGACGCACTTCGTCAAGGTACCGACTGTGTCCCCCAAATCCCATCATCCTGTATTGGGCTTTGTCGATCTCATCGGCGCTCAACGGCTGGCGAAGAAGTTCGGCGAGATCGATGTCGCCCTGGGTTTGGGGTAGTGGGCCAGGCGTTGATTCTCTCGTGATGCTGCGTGACGAATCAGGCGTGGGTGGGTCATCTCGTTCGAAGCGGCGCTCTCGGTATTCTTCAAAGGCCGGATCGTCAGCCATCCGCTGGAGAGCGGGGATGATCGAGTTTAGACGAGCCGGATTAATGTCGTAGACGGTATGAAGCATTGCGACGGTTGAGGAATGGAGTGGAAGAATCTGTGCGGTCGAACTTGAAGTTCAGAAGACGAGACGTCGAGGGGCAGTGGTTGGATTTCGAGGATGTACCAGGCTAGGTGCCAGGTAATATGTACCAGGTACCTAGGTATACATACCTGGTGCCTAACTAGGTACCTGGTATGCTTGAGTTCTGCCACCGCCAAGATCATACATATTCCAATCACCCAGACCTCCTCCTTGTCTCACACCACTCGACTGAAGAGATTTGAACTTGACCTATTTTCTCCTCTGGCTAATCTGTCCGAATGGTATTTGGAAGAAGCCGCGCGTTAGCTATCAAGCCGATGAGAAACATCTTTCTTACATGGCAACGAAGTTTGTTCAGTCGTTATCTTGCCCCGGATCCTTTCTCCCCAGCGCAGGACGCTGGCTGTGGAACGAACCTCATAGGCGTCAAGAGCGCACTCGGAAATTCAACCTGGAGGCTCTAGAAGATGTCGTTATCAAGGCAGCGGGAACAGCAGTTGATACCGGGCTCGTTCGTCTCGAGAAGCTTGCCGAAGGCGCATCCAACAAAGTCTTTTTGACTGTTGTTGGCAAACAGCGATTCACTCATCCTCGGTGTTCCGTGGCTTGACTTGCCTACGGAGTAATACATGTATTCAAGTTTGGGCACCGATGATAAGAGGGATAAGGATAAGGTAGCGAGCAGCGGCCTAAGGCTGAGCCGAAGTTGAGCCAGGTCACCTGACGTCCGAGTAAAGCAGCAAGGCGCTAGCTTGAACGGGTGCCCTAAGATAAGGTCCTTTAGGTAGGTACGTACCTACTCTGGCGGCGCTCAATACCGGTACGTCCGCATATTGTGATAAACCGGGGTGTCGGCGAACTCCTAGGGTGTAAGGGCGGACCCATTACTGCTCTATTATATACTACTGTATGGATACCGAGTACCCTCGTCCTTCTCGTAATTAAGTAGTCTACAGAGTAAGTTCCATCTTGCCGACCAGCAGAGCAGAGCACACCAAATCTCTCAGGCTCTGGCATACCAAGTCCCGTGGACATTTGTAGGCGTCGAAAAGAGGATCTGGACCCAGTGGCACAAGGATCATGGCCACCACCATGCTCGAGACCGACACCACAACCACAGCCACAACCACAACCACGCCCCTGCGACTGCAGAACGGCCAAGTCTTGGAGGTGAAATCGAATTCTTCGGTGGAGGCAGACGAGATCCCCATCATCGATGTGGCGGGAATCTATAGTGAGGACATCCAAGTGCGGAAGGCGGTAGCGGAACAGATTCGAGAGGCATGCCACCGAATTGGATTCTTTTACGCGATCAACCACGTATGACGATCTCGTCTTGGTTTTAGGGGAAGCGATAAGAATGGCTGACTAGTTCAGGGAGTCGATCCTAAATACTCAGAAGAAGCCTTCCATCAAGCCAAGCGCTTTTTTGCACAGCCAGTCGAAAAGAAACTGGAGCTTGACACCGCGAATGTCCCAGACGAGTACTTTGGATACTTCCCCATGGAGACGAACAGCAGGAGCGGCGCCAAAAAGAAGGGTAAGCACTCACTGAGACATGATACCCACCACACGAAAGAGAAGAGCACTGCAAGTTACTGACGCAAAGCGGCCCTGCAGATCTGATGGAAGCATTCAATTTCGGCTATGCCGCCAAAGAAGATCCCTGGTCGACCTCTGACGACGAGGGCAACAGCGTCTGGCCCTCTGACCTGCCCGGGTTCCGGGAGGGTATGTACCAGTACCACACCGCCCTGCTGATGTTTGCCCGCAAGATGAGCCGCATATTTGCGCTGGCACTGCACCTGCCGGAAGACGCCTTTGACGATTATATCAAGAAGCCCGATGCCGCGATGAGGATCCTCCACTATCCACAGCAGGAGGCGTCGGTGGACGACCAGAACGGAATCGGAGCTCATACCGACTTCGAATGCTTCACCATTGTCACCCAGGACGATAGCGGCGGACTGGAGGTTCTGAGCAAGAGTGGGCAGTGGATTCGGGCAAAGCCGGTTCCGGGGTCGTTTGTGGTCAACATCGCAGACTGCTTCATGCGGCAGACGAACGACTTCTTTGTCTCTACCGTGCACCGGGTCATCAACAAGAGCGGGCGCGAGCGATATTCCATCCCTTTCTTTTACGGCTTCGACCGGACCAAGAAGCTGGAGGCGGTGCCGACCTGCGTGTCTGCGGACAATCCAATGAGGTATCCGATCATGACATCGGGCGAGTACGTGCTTTGGAGGGCTCAGCTGGCGAAGGGGGCCGGGACGTACTAGAGACTAGGGACAGATACGCGGGGCGAGGGGGAAAGAGAGAGAGAGAGAGAGCATTGGTAATTGGTACGGTGGCATGGGGTTTCAGATGTAAGATGGAAGAAACCTGTCTTGGGGTGCTGAGCCATCCTTTCAAGCTCCCTGCCGCTGCCGCTACCGGACTGTAGGGGTGGTAGCAGTACGGATATTTTGTTCGGGTTACTATTGGCGACGAAAAGACTGGGTGAAAAATGTCCGGCTTGATGCCCCGATACCCAAGATCCCCCGTGCCGAGACGCGGCTATAGCGGCGACCCCCCGGCGCACCTCCTTAACCTGTCACGGCAGGCACAATTGGGCCGGCGAGGCAGCCTATTGGCGGGCACCAAACAGCAGCAGACTTGTCCCAAACCGCTTAGCAGATGTAAACTGCGCCTGCGCTACTCAGCCACCTATGACTGAATGAAATGCCTCAAGCCGGGATCCCAAGACTAGCAGTTGTCTATCCCAAACTTGAAGCCGCCTCCTCAAAATCTTGAATCCTCAACCCGCAACTCTCCTCTCCTGCACCGGAATTCTTTGTACATTGTACATTGTCCACCTTTCCACTCCTTGGTTGGTGGTTGGTGTTGTCCTTGGGGACCTTCTTTTCCTCTTCCGTTTCCTATGGATCATTCGCTGTATCAGTAGCTCTCCACCTCTTCCATCATGTATCGTTGCACTGCGGGAAAGCTCTCGCTGAGAGCTGTTCAAGCTTCGAGGTCCCTACACACCTCATCCAAGTCACAGCTCCTTTCTGGGAGCCATCAGAATGCCGTCGTGGCCGGCAGGAAACCTCTGGCCCTCGTGGCTCGCGGCTCGCTGCAGCGCAGGAGCTATGCCATCGCGGCTGAGGAGTCGAACAAAGGCGTAGTATGGCTTCCTGTGCGCGTGTCCACGTTTCCCAGCACTCACTGACTTGCTCAGGACCCCAACGATTCGTTCCTCCAAGGCAATGCGGCAAACTACATTGACGAAATGTACTTGGCGTGGAAACACGATCCCTCCTCCGTCCACGTATCGTGGCAGGCCTACTTCCACAACATGGAAAAAGGCAACATGCCCGTTTCTCGAGCGTTCCAACCTCCTCCGGGCTTAATCTCTCAAGCCGAAGGCGCCGTGAGCCTCGCACCGAACGCCGTCCAAGCTGGGGACCACGACGTCACCAATCACTTGAAGGTCCAATTGCTGGTTCGGGCGTACCAGGCCACTGGCCACCACAAGGCCAAGACGGATCCCTTGGGGATCCGTGGCGAGGCTGATGCATTCGGATATCGCAAACCGAAGGAACTCGAGTTGGACCACTACGGCTTCACCGAAGCCGACCTGGACCAAGAATTCACTCTGGGCCCCGGCATTCTACCCAGGTTCGCCACGGAGACGCGCAAGAAGATGAAGTTGAGGGACATTATCGCTGCCTGCGAGAAGATTTACTGCGGATCCTATGGCGTCGAGTACATCCACATCCCACATCGTGAGCAGTGCGACTGGATCAGAAACAGAATCGAGGTCCCGACTCCGTTCAAGTACTCGGTGGATGACAAGCGCCGCATCTTGGACCGTCTGATCTGGAGTTCCAGCTTCGAGACATTCTTGGCCACCAAGTATCCCAACGACAAACGGTTTGGTCTCGAAGGTTGCGAGTCACTGGTGCCAGGTATGAAAGCCATGATTGACCGCAGCGTCGACTATGGCATCAAGGACATCGTGATCGGCATGCCGCATCGAGGAAGATTGAACGTTTTGAGCAACGTCGTCCGCAAGCCCAACGAGTCGATTTTTAGTGAATTTTCCGGCACGGCCGAAGCGGGCGATGAAGGCTCGGGCGATGTGAAATACCATCTCGGTATGAACTTTGAACGTCCCACTCCTTCCGGAAAACGAGTCCAGCTATCTCTGGTTGCCAATCCTTCCCATCTGGAGGCCGAAGATCCCGTCGTGCTTGGGAAGACCCGCGCGATCCAGCACTACAACAACGACGAGAAGAGCCACGAGACGGCTATGGGGGTTTTGCTCCACGGCGATGCCGCCTTTGCTGCACAGGGTGTCGTGTACGAGACCCTGGGGTTCCATGCCCTGCCCGCATATTCCACCGGTGGCACTATCCACATTATCGTGAACAACCAGATTGGCTTCACGACCGATCCTAGATTCGCTCGGTCGACACCTTACTGTTCCGATATTGCCAAGGCCATCGACGCCCCCGTCTTCCACGTCAACGGTGATGATGTTGAGGCTGTCAACTTCGTCTGCCAACTTGCCTCGGATTGGAGAGCCGACTGGAAGAAAGATTGCGTCATCGACATTGTCTGCTACCGGAAACAGGGCCACAACGAAACCGATCAACCATCCTTTACACAGCCTCTGATGTACAAACGGATCTCGCAACAAAAGCCCCAGATCGACAAATATGTCGAGAAGCTGCTGGAAGAAGGCACGTTTGCCAAAGAGGACATTGAGGAGCACAAGAAATGGGTCTGGGGAATGCTCAACGACAGTTTCGACCGGAGCAAAGATTACCAACCTACTGGAAGAGAGTGGCTGACTTCCTCCTGGAATGGGTTCAAGACGCCCAAGGAACTCGCGACGGAGGTCCTCCCCCATCCGCCCACGGGCGTCAGCGCGGATGTGTTGAGGTCGATTGGAGACAAGATCAGTTCGGCGCCAGAGGGATTCACCGTGCACCGAAACCTCAAACGTATTCTGGGAGGCCGAAAGAAGGCTGTGGACGACGGCAAGGGCATCGACTGGTCCACGGCCGAGGCTTTGGCTTTCGGCAGTCTCGTTCTGGAGGGTCATCATGTCCGAGTTTCGGGTCAAGATGTGGAACGTGGCACATTCTCCCAAAGACATGCAGTGCTACATGACCAAGAGAACGAGGCAACTTACACGCCGCTCAACGACTTGTCCAAAGACCAAGGTGCCTTCACCATCTCTAACTCGTCGTTGAGCGAGTTTGGAGTCCTCGGCTTCGAATACGGCTACTCGTTGTCATCCCCCAACGCGCTCGTCATGTGGGAAGCACAATTCGGCGACTTTGCCAACAACACTCAGTGTATTATTGACCAGTTCATTGCCTCGGGTGAAGTCAAATGGCTACAGCGGTCCGGACTTGTTGTCTCGCTACCTCATGGTTATGACGGCCAAGGACCGGAACACTCTTCCGGTCGTATCGAACGGTATCTGCAACTGTGCAACGAGGAGCCTCGTGTGTTCCCATCCCCAGATAAACTTGACCGGCAACATCAGGACTGCAACATGCAGGTAGCATACATGACCACGCCTGCCAACTACTTCCATATCCTGCGACGACAGATGAACCGACAATTTAGAAAACGTGAGTTTGGCCTGCTTTTGACGGTGTCTGACTTGACTAACGCTTCCCAGCATTGATTGTCTTCTTCTCCAAGTCTTTACTGCGTCACCCCATCGCTCGCTCCGACATTGACGATTTCATCGGTGACTCCCATTTCCAGTGGATCATCCCTGAAACCGAACACGGCAAAGCGATTGCCGAGCCCGACGAGATCGACCGTGTCATCCTGTGTTCGGGCCAAGTGTACGCCGCGCTGCTCAAGCACCGTGCCGAAAATAACATTAAGAACACCGCCATCACACGGATCGAGCAGCTCAACCCCTTCCCATGGGCGCAGCTCAAGGAGAACTTGGACACGTACAAGAACGCCAAGAACATTGTTTGGTGTCAAGAGGAGCCCTTGAACGCCGGCGCCTGGAGTTTCGTCCAGCCACGTATTGAGACGCTCTTGAACGAGACGGAGCACCACAACAGACGCCACGTGATATACGCAGGACGCGATCCTTCGGCGTCGGTCGCCACCGGTCTCAAGGCCACCCATCTCAAGGAGGAACAAACGCTACTGGAGGATGCCTTCAAGGTCACGCAGGACAAATTGAAGGGCGAGTGACTGGCCGACGGCGTCACTGGGGCGAAGGTTGTCAATGAGTGATTGGGAGAGATTTGCAGACGCCGCTGACCCCTACGTCAAAGAGCCTGAGGCAGAAATGGGTCGGCCGGAGGAGATGTGGGCAAAGGTAGAAAAGAAAGCTGAGGGAGGTGGTCAGGTCAGCCTTGTCTTGCCGAAAGATGATTGTAATAAAGAGAAACAGCAGCAAGGACAACAAACAACACGAGTGAAGCTTTGCTGGGGCGTTGTTTTGCGGCAGTCTCGTGGCGTGCGTGCGGGCGTGCGTGCGTGGATTGCTCAGTGCTCTCCAGATGTTAAGCCCAAGCAGGATGGAGTCCTAGCAATTCAATTGTATTAGCCTCTCGATGGGAGCGGAATCAGTTTCAGTTTTAACTCTAACGTCGGCCCTTGCCCATGACTTGGGCCGGAGGGGAAGAAGACTGCAGTAGTACTTGCATTTGCACGACCGATGATGATGTCGTCGCATTGTCTGTTACTGTATGTATCATGCAATATAACATCAACATCTCGAAATCATTTTCAATACATTTTTGGGCCCACTACCGGCGTTGACGTGTCCAGCACGCACTTCTTAGGTATTGGTTCTCCTTTCCCTTCCCTTCTTTTCTTTTGGTGGGGATGCTCCAAGGCTTGGGCTTCCCCTGTGATTCCTAGTTCCGGTCTTGTGTGTACTATGTAAGGTACGTCAAGCCATAAACTCTCGAACGCCAATACTGACCGACCGGTTCGTCGGGCTCCTCCTCCCCCTCTTCCTCCTCGCACCGCCGGTCAAGGCCTGGGCGGCCGTGTCGTTGGGCTGGGCGTCGCCGAAGCCGCAGCCGCCGTCGCGGGTCTGGGCGATGATGGCGCCGGCGCACTTGCCGGAATTGAAGCCGCAGCAGCCCGAGGCACAGTCGGCGTCGCTGAAGCATTGGCCCGTGATGAACTGTTTGCCGGCGCCGTTGCCGACGTTGGCCGCACCGGCGAGGCTGCTGTCGACAGCACCGGAGGAGGACTTGGTGGTGGAGGGAGATGGGGCGGCACTGCCACTACCATTGCCACTGCCACTCCCTGATCCTGATCCTGTCACTGTCCCTGTTCCCGCTGATGTCGTCGCTCCTCCTCCTCCTCCAGTCAGGGTCTTCGCAGCGTTGTCATTAGGTTGGGCATTGCCGAACCCGCAGCCGCCGTCACGGGTCTGAGCGATCACGGCGCCGGCGCAGAGACCCGTGTTGAAGCCACAGCACCCCGAAGCGCAGTCAGCGTCGCTCAAGCACTGGCCCGTGATGAACTGCTTGCCAGCGCCATTGCCGACGTTGGCGGATCCGGCGAGGTTGCTGTTGACGGTGGTGGATGCACTTCGCGTGGGTGTTGTCCCGGCCGTATTTGCGTTTCCGGCCGGGGCAGAAGCAGCGTTCGCTCCAGCTGAGGCGGTGTTGGTGGCCGGCGAGGTGGCTGCCGGCTGGCCGCCGGTCAAGGCGCGAGCGGCGTCGTCGTTGGGCTGGGCGTTGCCGAATCCACATCCCCCATCACGTTCCTGGGCCACGACCGGGCCGGCGCATTTACCCGAGTTAAAGCCACAGCAGCTGGAAGCACAATCGGCGTCACTGGTGCATGGGCCGGTGATGAACTGGGTGCCTTGGGCGCAGACGAGGGCTGTCACTGGAAGAGGGGGAATGTTAATCAGATAGGCCCCTCCCTGTATTCAGGTTGTTTTCCTCTTCCCGGGGAATGGAATGGGTTGTCGGGGGTGTGCCCACTTACAGTTGAAAAGCAATAACAGAAATAGCATGATGAGTGATTTGGAAGGAGTGATGAAACGGTGCATGCTGAATGGAGTAAAGTAGAGTATTTTCTAACTCTTGACTGATCCAGCAGTCGAAGTTCACTGAAAAGGAGTGGTTGATTGGGCTTAGAAAAGAAAAGAAAAAAGAGAGCTGACTAGGAGGAAGGGTAGAATCGAATTGGATGGCGGTATGTGTAGAAAGGACGAGGAAATCAAGAGGCTCGAGATGGGATGGGTTTGAAAAGCAGAAACCCTCGAGCATTTAAACAACGAGGACGTTGCTGGTAGTGCTTGCTGTATGGAGTACTCACTGGACATCAACGCCTCCTTTTTTCTGGATAGTCCCTTCCATCGGCAATGCAGCTGCCTGCGCTGCAGCAACGCGCGCCCAAGGGGGCGTCGAGCAGACGGGACGGATTCGGTTGGATTGGATTGGATTGGGTTGCATCGAATCGAGAGAATCGAGAATGTTATGTTGACGGTGACGGTGACGATGGAACGGATGTCAGGCACAAACCACGATCCAATCGCCCCGCAGGTCATGGCGGGCGACGTGTCATGTCCAAACCCCAAACGGGGCGGTGGGCAAGGCTGAGACGAAGGCCGGGGGAGCCGGGGGGCACTCAGCCTCGTCAAGTGTCGCAGACTGTTCCAGCTGCCAAGGAGGCGACCGGCGAGCGCGCGGGGGATTGGTCAGCCCTGAAGCCGCCCCGCGGGTGCTGAGCCGGCAATCGTCGCAGCTGGGACGGTGTTTGAGGTTGTGTTTCATCCACCAGTCCGGGTAGGTAGCACCTAGGTAGTAAATGTACTGGTCCGTCCCATACAATCCTTCTTCCAGAGCGCGTCTTCAAACCCTCAATTTTTTACACGCGCACGCGCACGCTCACCAGCTCTGTTCGGCGAAGCGGCGTCGTCCAGGGTGGTAGGTGGTAGGTAATCAGGTAAGGATAGTTTACAGGAGGTGTTTTGTTTCCGGAGTTCAGCACCGTCGTCGATAAGGGATCGGGGATCGCAACTAATCACAGAGTATTACCGAGTACTCCGTACACTGAACTGAATTGTCCGCTGCAGACGATAAGCTACAGTGCTGTACGGGACACACAGAATGGTACACTTACAGTCCCATCTATCTCTACTGCACGGATTTGTCCGGCCTCGCCATGCCATGGGCTACGAAATATGTACGGAGTATGTACTGTATGTCCTATTGCTATTGCCCTTGCTCTTGCTCTTTCTCGCCGCCGTGGACAAGACCACGATGCAGACATGGGCCACGGGGACATGAGAAGCACGGAATGAATTGATCTCAGCAGCAAGCAAGCTGCAACTTGCCCCGTTGACCATGGCAGACATCATCCGAACCCGCCCCGACGGCCACCAAGAGGTCAGGACCGGACTGGGATGGCGGCGCGTGCAATCTGAATCCGAAGCGAGTAGCGAGACGACGCTGCCCATCATCGACCTCGGCGACATGGCCCATCCGGACATCAACCGTCGACGAGAGCTGGCCCGCACGGTATGCGATGCGGCCATCAAGTGCGGATTCTTCTATATCCGCAACCACGGCGTGGCCGCCACCAGCGTGGCGTCCATCCTGCACGAGACGAAGCGCTTCTTCCATGAGCTGACGCTCGACGAGAAGATGCAGTACGACACGGAGAAGCACGAGCATTACTATGGCTATTATCCCATCAAGCTGGACCCGGACCAGCCAGCGGGAGCAAGTGCGTTGCGTTTTCATCTTCTGTGTTTTTCTTTTCTCTTCCTTTCCCAGCACCAGCAGCAGAACAGTCACAGTCACGATACCCAAGTGTGATTCGGTGCAGGTTCAGGTTACATCACTTCGGTTCTAACCAGGTTGGTCCAGAACTCAACGAGGGCATCAACTACGGCTACGAAGCGTGCGCGGACCCCGACGCCGACGCAGAAGCAGACGCAGACGCAGACGCAGACGCAGAAGCAGAAGCAACGACACGGCAGACCAGAAATAGCCACAACAATGGCGATAACTGGTGGCCCTCGGAAACCCGGCTCCCGGGCTACGAAAAAAATGTCAAGCACTACATGGGCGAGATGCTACGGCTGAGCCGGTCGCTGCTGCGCCTGTTCGCGCTCGGGCTCGACCTGGACGAACACTCGCTCGACCATCTGGCCACGCAGCCGTATTCCATCTTGAAAATGGCCCACTACCCCGGCGAGCTGGCGGGAACCCAGGAGCCGTCGTCGATCCGGCCGCACACCGACTACGAGCTGCTGACCATCCTGCTGCAAGACGAGATCGCCTCGCTCCAAGTCTTGTCCAACACGGGCCGCTGGATCCAGGCCACTCCGATCGACGGCACCTTGGTGGTCAACATCGGTGACTCCTTGTCCATGCTGACCAACGGCCTGTTCGTATCGACCATGCATCGAGTCTTGAACACGTCCAGACGCGCGCGGTACTCAGTGCCTTTTTTCCTTGGTGGTAAGTCTGGTTCTCCAAACCAAATACATGATCTTGATAGGGAGAGGAGGGACTTGCTTGGGGTTCTTTTTCTGTTCTTTTTCTGTTCTTTCTGTCTTTCTTTTTCTGTTCTCTTTGTTCTCTATGTCTTTCTTTTCGTCCACCTCGCTGACCGCACCCGTTTCTACTGTATTATAGCAAACCAAGAGGCCGAACTCCGAGCCCTGGACCGGTTCGTGACACCGGAACATCCAGCCAAATTCCAGCCCATGACATCGGGAGACTATATCCGTCGCTCGCTGCAAGCCGTCTACTCGAAACCAAACTCCGAAATCGTCTACGACACACTCGAGCTGAGAGCATAGGCATAGGTATAGGCATCGCTGTAGGTACAGTGGCGTTAGGGTTACTTTTCATAGCTAAACTCGTATCTGGGTGTTGAAGATGACAGGTCGCACGTTGCTCACGCATCGAAGTAAGGCGTGTGTCATCGAAGCGAGGCGTGTGTCGTGCGTCAGCATGGAGATGTGGATGGGGATGGAGATAGAGATGCGAGGGTTGATACTGTATGGCCATGAACCCTCACCCTCTCCCTGCCCGTACTCCAGCTTCTAGTTTTCTCCGTGGTGAGGGTAGGTTTGCGGCAGACCACTGTTCAAGAGACGTCAGTTTTTCTCGTTGCTCCTGGCATGATTGGACTTGTCTGAAAGAAGTCAATGTTAGGTACCTATGGATGGATAGGAACGCAGGTGGGAACAGCAGGGATGTAGTCCAACTGTCGTCATTTACATGTAGGTACCTAAGACCTAAGCAGTGGCATGGTTCCGAACCCTGCTCAGCCTGGCCCAGCCTTGCCCCGCATGCGCCCTTCGTGTCATGTCAAACGAACGGGGTACGGTGAATGGAACGCTGAACAGTCTTGAAAGAATGACGACACTCCAAGCCAGAATTTGATAAAACTATCCTTCGGACCGAGTATCCATACCATACCCAGTAGACACAGTCGGTATATTCATACTCTACCTTCCGCCGGTAGAACTCTCGTCGAAGCCGAGACCAGTCGGCCCCTTCTCCATCTAAAGACAAGATGTCAGAACCCAAGGAGGAACTTGAACATGCGCTGACGTTGACGATCGAATGCCACTGCGGACTAACCTCCTTCTCAGTCTCTATCCCTCATTCTTCTTTACCTTTGAAATCCGCAATCTGCCACTGCAACTCATGCCGGCACGCCACCGGACAAATCTTCGCCACCTTCGCCGTTCTGCCCGTCGCGGTGCCCGAGGCAGTCCTGGACAGCGGCCATCTGGTACGCTATATTTCTTCTTCAGTATGCGACAGGTGGTTCTGCAGAAGATGCGGCGCCTCCGTCCTCAACCACGACAAAGACGCAGAGCCAGAAGAGTGGGAAGCTGGAACAGGTGTGCTCCGATTTGAGGACGGACTTGAAGGAAAGCTGAACAGGGTCCAGCTTTGGGTCGAAGACGTCAGCGGTGATGCAGGTGCAGCTGCCTGGATCAACAGGGGACACTTGGTGGGTATGGATCGGCACTGGAGAGGACGGCAGAGCGATCTGGTCAGCGACAAGACAGTCACAGATCTAATGCGACAGAACTCAGTGAGTTCAACAGCAGCTCGTTCGCACGACAACGACCGGCTGCGCGCCCATTGTCATTGTCGAAACGTCACATTTTCCATGGCCAGGCCCGATCAGGACCTTAATCAGCGGACCGGAAAGTTTGAAGCGAATCTGGACGCTTGTACATCCTGCCGACTTGTCACCGGCTTCGAAATCACAAGCTGGATCACAGTCCCGAGAGACTTGGTATGCATTGATGAAGTCTCTCTCGACACTTTCCTCGCCGACAGATCAAAGCTCGGCCACTATCAAACTTCGTCCCACGTGGATCGATACTTCTGCGTCAAATGTGGTGCAACAATCTTTTACCACCAGCAGAACCTGGAGACCTTCGACGTGGGTGCAGGTCTGCTGGACACAGGGAGTGAAGGAAAAGCTCGTGCAGAAGACTGGCTGGCGTGGCAGCCGTATCCGGAATTTCTGTCATATCAAGAAGATGCAATAGACAAGGAATTTGTAACAAACCTAGCAAAGAGCGTAAGACCGGAAGAAGTGGTGGCAGATGAGACAGTGCATGACGATGCCGCTGTGGCTTAGGCATACATGTGCCCCTCATGCTCAATTTGCGAGCCAAAGAACACAAACTGACAGCTTGCTTGCAATGGTATTCGGATTGATATTCACAAGGTATACACATACTCGGCTGCTACCGCCATCTAGCTGCCAAATCTCTTCTCCGCAGCCTTCCAGTTGATCACATCCCAGATGGCACTGAAGTATTCTGCCTTTCGGTTCTGGTATTGAAGATAGTACTGCCCATTGTCAGCAACGATCGCCCACTCGCAAACGGATAGGAAGTCTTACGGCGTGTTCCCAAGCATCAACACCCAACAAAGGCTTGTATCGGCCCACGACAGGGTCTTGGTTGGCATAGGTCTGGATGCCGATGTGTCCAGTCTGGGTATCCTTCACCAACCAGGCCCAACCGCTGCCTTGAATGCCGGCCAAAGCAGCATTGAACTTCTTCTTCAACTCTTCCAAGCTTCCGTACGTGGTGTCGATTGCTTTGGCCAACTCTCCAGAGGGAGGCTCACCACCACCGGCATTCTTCGGCGCCAGGTTCTCCCAGAACAGTGAGTGGTTCAGGTGTCCACCACCGTGGAAGTTGATCAAGGGTTGGAGAGCAATCTTGGTAGCAATGTCATCTTTGGCCTCGGCGGCCGCGAACTTGTCGGAGGCCTCGTTGTACGAGTTGACGTAGGTTTGGTGATGTTTGCTGTGATGCAGCTCCATGATCTTGCCGGAGATGGAGGGTTCGAGGGCGCCGTAGTCATCTGTGGAGTAGCTGAGTTAGACACCCAACTGATACCCAACTGATACCCAATCCTCATGACTGGGGAACATACATGACAAGTCCGGAAGAGTGACTTTGGTCCGAATGAATGTTCGGTCTGCGGTGGTCAAGCATCGCAAGGGCTTGTTGGCCGTCGCGGCCGCACGAAGAGTCGAGGGGCGAGCACCAGAACGCAGAAGAGAAGCCATGATGGTTAGAGGAAGATGATCCCGGATGGTTGCGAGTCTGAGGGGCAAGCACAAGCACAGGGAATGTTATTGCAGGGGAGAGCAATTGATAGATATAACAGAGAGAGCGCCCGGAGCTCGTAGGAAGCTCACTTTACGTCACGCTTCACGCTTGACCCTTCTGGAAACAGCCAGTGGATTGCACCACTCCGACTCCGGGCACTTTTTTGCATCTCCGATCTTTTGGAGGGCATCCACCGACCATTACTGGAGCCTTCATACGTGACAGGATTGTATTGTATAGAGTACTCCGTACGTCGCCTTGATACGCACCAAATGCGCAGGCAGCGTACAGCGCATTCACGGTCCTCATAACTTCCATCTGCCTTGGCTCCCTCCGGCCAGCATGAGCGACTCCTCCGATGACGACCAGCCCTTCAACCTACGCGATTACGATGACGATGATACCGACGATGATAGGCCCAACAAGCGAAGGAAAACTATGAAAACGTTGCGCAGTCGTGGTCTGGGGTTCGTCAAATCTACCGGTCAAGAGGAAGATCAAGAAGACGAAGAGGACGAAGAAGATGAAGATGTCGACGATGAGAGGCCCTCGATGGGCTTGGGCCTGGGCTCGGGGATGGGTGGTTTCCGCAAATCTTTCAATATCGGCGAATACAATGAGGAGCTAGAAGATACTGCTCCTGCACCAGACATGTCGCCGCAACGGCAGGCAGAAAAGACCGCTGGCACAGGGCCATCGGCATTTGGTTCAGGTGGCAGGATTCAGAAAAACTCCTTCGCCGCACGAATGATGGCCAAACAGGGCTACGTGGAGGGTCAAGGTCTGGGAAGGGCTGGACAAGGTATAACGGCGCCCATCCAGGCCAAGATACTGCAGAGCCGGGCTGGGCTGGGTCAAGGAAGCGGCACACCCGAGCCTCCACGCAGGAAACCAGAATCGGGACGAGACAAAAAGCCCTCGTCTAAAGGTTCGACGCCTGGAGCCAGCACGCCGCGAATCAGAGCGCCTCCGAAGGCCAAATATGCGGTCACGGCGATCGAGTCCAGAGGTCTCCATATTCCCGAGGCCATGAAGCAGATCATCGTGGACGCCACAGGCTCTGAGACTAAGACTTTGACCTCTCTGTCCGGGTTTTCAACTCCCACGCGAGCCACCTCGCCTGACCCGGGTCTAGAAGCTGCCAAGGCAACTGCTCGTATAAAGTTGCAATTGCAGGCGTTTGCTGACGCTTGGGATGCGACAAAGGAGCAAGAAACTCATCTGGAACATGAGGACACCCAACTTGGTGCCGCCTTAGCTTTGCACGATGAAGAAATTCAGCGTTTCAACGACATTATAACGGCATTTGAGAGAGTCACCGTTGATGATTCGAACGAGGCGCGAGATTGGGAGTCCTGCATCGCTCGCCTCCAGGGCATCCAAATCCAGTTTGCAGGTTACATCTCTGACCTGTCCCTACCGGAGCTGGCAGCATCATGCCTTGAAACGCCATTCCGTCGGGAAATGGCGGACTGGGAGCCGCTATCACATCCAGCACTCCTCGTCGAGTCGTTGCAATCCATCAGCCAACTCCTCGAGCTCGAAAAATCGATCACGTCAAGGCACCGCAAGCGGACGACGCACTTTGAATCACTTCTTCTATTACACTGGTACCCGCGAATTCGCAGCGCAATGGGAAGAGACTGGGATGTCTACGATCCAGATCCGGCCTACAAACTCATCACGGCGTGGTCACCGATCCTGCCAGCCTGGCTTATCTATAAGACTATCCACGAAACGATTGTGCCCAAGCTAATTGAAGCTGTCAAACGATTTCCAAAGCCCATAGAAACTGGCACCTCAACAGGCAGATACGCCGGTGCTGGTGGGCGCAAATCAAAACGATCCGCGCCAGCCCTTCACACCTGGCTGTTTGATTGGTGGACTCTGCTGTCATCCGATGACCTGGACTTGGAACGTTTTGCGGAATTGAAGTCGCTGGTCAAGACTAAGGTCGACAGCGATAGCTGGCCCATGTGGAAACCACTCCTTGGATCACGACGGGCGAAGCCCCTTCTGCCTCCGACCAGAGATGTTCCGCCAGCTGGCGCTCCGATCGCACCTGCGGCCGATCTGGAAGAAATCACATTCAAGACGCTAGTGGAGGATTGGGCCAGCGAGAACAATCTGCTGCTGCACTCATCGCACAAGTCCGACGCGTTTGGACGGCTACTATATCGTTTACAAGATGCCGAAGGGCGCAGCCGGGGCCTCCTTGTGTATTTGCAGGATGACGTTGTGTTTAGCGAGGATGGCGAGCCATTCGCATTGGATGAGCGGTTGTTGTCACGGGCGGTAGGGCGATCTTGACCCCCTAGACTTGCGTGCGGTTTGCTGGGGTGGGCGAAGACCTGACAAATGGCATTTCGGCCTGAAGGCCAGCAGTAATGAGACGCAGCGGCAGTAGATGTAGACTGGACGTCAGAATCTCGAACATAAATCTATGTCAGTTGCAGCGGCCGACCCGATCGTCTACCGCAGTGTTGGCTGGATTGTAGGCAGCACTTGCCGTCCAGCGTGTTTTTTCCTTGTTCCCATATCTTCGTTCTCCTTTCTGATGTGCTCGACTTCTAGGGATGCCAGTCAGATTCCATAGCAGTAAGGCATAGCGAACTATTCCCGCATGCACCTCTGACCGAGCTGGTTCCTCTGACTCTGACGAGGGCGATCTTCTGCTGTATCATTGACATGTGGTTTCGATTGAGCGTACGAGTATCAACTCTGTATCCGTATCCATACACCGGATGGGCATGGGCCCTTGTTGACAATAGCACAAAAGGAAGAAGACAAAGACAAAGTCGAATAAAAGACAAGGTGAAGCGAGATCGAGATCCAAAGACTGAAGCATGAAGAGAGAGAGACACTCTATGAGACGAAACACGTTCAACAACGGGGCCCACGCGCCATCCATGAAATTTTGTCTAAATGCTTGTCAAAATTCTTCGTCTAAACCGCAACTTGAGCCGAGATAGCAAGAAGCCAACTTGGACAAGAAATGAAATGAAGCAAAGGGCTACCCAAGGGACAAATCAAAGCCTGAACCTGAACCGGACCGACCGGGCGCGTGGACCGGGCCCCGGTTCCCGTCCTGTCCGCCGCGGCACCTTCCATCGCTGATGCAGGGGTTTTCGAGACAGTGCCATGCCAAAACAACAAGAAAAGTCAATACTCCTGTGATCTGGTCTGGTCTGGTTCTCTTCTGCTTGTGTGTCCTTTCGTCGACCGCCTTCTTTTCGTCACTTGCATCTCCATCCTCCCCCACTACTCTGAAAAAATGTGGTCCTCCTCTTCCTTGCTTCCCGACGCTCCCACGGTGGTTGGCGATTGGGTCTCGTGGAGAGTTTACATGCAAGCAGCGCCGTCAATGCCCAAGACCTTTCCGTTGATCCATTCACCGTCCTGGGAGGCCAAGAAGGCAGTGACTCTGGCAACATCGATGGGCTGGCCGACACGGGACAAGGGGGACCAGGTGGCGGCGTACTCATCGACCTGGTCGTCGGACAAGTTGGCGCCGTTGGGGATGTACTCTCTGCAGACGGCGTGGTACATGTCGGTCTTGATGCCGCCGGGGGCGACGGCATTGACGGTGATTTTCTTGTCGCCGGCGTCGATGGCCATGCAGCGCACAAAGGTCTCGATGGTGCCCTTGGACCCGGAGTAGACGGTGTGTTTGGGCACGCCCTTGGCCTGGCCCGTGATGGAGCCCATCAGGATGATGCGCCCACCGATCTCGAGGTTCTTGTACGCCTCTCGCGCGACGAAGAACTGTCCGCGGGTGTTGATGGCAAAGACCCGGTCGTACTCTTCCTCGGTCACGTCCTTCAAGTGCCCGAACGACACGACGCCCGAGTTCGACACCACAATGTCGATCTTGCCGAAGTGTTTCTTGGCCTCGGCGAACAGGTTGATGATCTGCTTCACGTCCGACACGTTGGCTTGTACCGCGATCGAGTCGCGCCCGAGCGCCTTGATCTCTTCGACCAGCTCGTCCGCCGCCTTGGAGCTGTTGGCGTAGTTGACCACGACGTCGGCGCCGCGGCGGGCAAGTTCGAGAGCGGTTTCACGGCCCATTCCTCGTCCTGGAAAGAGAGATTGCATGGTCAGTTCAAAGTGCTCGGTTGGTCATTCCGACATGAGGGGCTCCGAGCGAAAACGAGAGTGGGAAGAACCGGGTCTGCAGCAGCTGCACAGCTGCGGTTTCAGGGGGGTGGGATTTTCAAGGGTTGTGTTTTTTGCGAGGTGCCGCTGTGTATTGTCTGTTTCTCCTGCTCCTTCTTCTCCTCAAGACAACGTACCTGATCCGGTGACAATGGCGACCTTGCCGGTCAGCAGGTAGCTGGGGGTGGCAGCAGTGCCATTGGCGACTCTCGTGGAGGCTTGCTTCGACATGATGTTTGGTGGTGAGGGTATGAGGGTGTGAGGGTGTGAGAGGATCAGGTATCCGTATGTATGCAAGAGAGAGGATGGCAAAGACTCCAAAAAGAGCAGCGAGGTCTTGAGAGATGGGATATAGGATATAGGAGAGGAGGGAGGGCCGGGAAGAAAGAAAAACGGTGTTGATGTTATTACTACTGCTGGCTAGTACGAGTAGTGTAGGAATATTATCCTCGTCGTGCCATTGGAGCGGGAAGGCTGAGGGGCCACCGCTTTGTGGTATTTCTATTTATTGACACGCATCAGCCGCAGGCTAAGAGCTCGATGGGACGCTAAACCACAGCACAAGGGTCAGGGACTCAGGGGAGCCCGCCACCAGTGGGCGTTGGGGGTGTCTGTCCTACTATCCGGACTGGCTGGTTGGTGGCGCTGACACGCCCCAGGGCTTAGGGCCTCTAAGCCTATGTAAGGACTCAGGAGCCCTAAGCCAAGCACCCGGCTTAGGCTGGACCCTGGGCCCCTAAGGCCTTAGGAGCCTAAGTCATCTCCATCTTCGCTTCAGGGTCAGGGTCAAAAGTCACCCCTAAGCCCCCTTTTTTTGTGGTACGGAGTGCAGATTCCGTACATACAATCTTGAATCCATCCCTACCTGATTATTCAACCATTCCTCCAAGAGCACGTAGCTCGGTAACTCTGTACATAAGTCAGGGGCACGGAATCGGCGCCTTTGGCCTTTGGCCCTCGGCCCCAGCATATCGCGCCGTAGTCTCTCAGCCCCCGGCACCTACTGCTGAACCAGGTGGAGATAGAGATGGAGAGGCAGAGGCACCGCCACACCGCACCTTCACACCTTCGTACAAAGTCTTTGTACGGATACGCCGTACGCAACCACCTCAACTTGAACGCCGAACAAACACCCACACCCACAACCTGGGCAGGGCAGGCAGGCAGGTTTGGACATCCGGCCTGGAAATGTCGTCCGCGGCCTGAGGTGCAGAGTACTTCGTGTCCGTGTTAGGCATCTGTCTGTATGGGGTATGGGATATGTGTACTGTAGAACGGTCAAAGGTTGAGTCGACACAGTTACTAAGGTACCTGAGGTACGAAATGAAAGCCGTAGAGGTATAGGTACGGAGTATCTATTAGGCACCTGGTGCCTACCTACCTACATATGTACCTAGTATCTGGTAGATACTGCAGCCCTAAGTTAGTAAGTACCTTAGGTACCTAACCTAACCTAATAGCGCTCGTACTGGTATCTGTCCGTGTGTCTGTCTTGATCTAATTGTACAGATACTACGGAGTACTTGTACCGTATCTCACTGCCTTTGTACGGATGTGATCCCTTACGGGAGAGGAGAAGTCAGCAGCCATCTTCCCTTCCACCCTCATCTATATTTACAGAATCTCCGAAGTGTGGCTGTGACGGCTGCGGATACTGGTACAGATTCTCCGTCCCAATCTAGAGCCAAGTAACTTGTACGATCCATCGTCTTTCTCCTCGCTTGTCCGCTCTCTTTTCTGGAGGCTGTACGGAGTACATCCATTGCCTACAGTCACCAGTGTACGGATACTTCGTACCAGTACGGCCTCCGGATTTGAGAAGGTGCCTAGCTAGTGGGCGGGGTCTAACGCGGCAAGGGGCCCCGAAAACTACCTAGACACATTATGTGTATCATGCAACTCTAGAGAGCGGTGAGCGTGAGGCTGCGACATGACAAGTCCGTGAGCCTGAGTCCGGACAGCCGTATACCAGTTATACCGTTCACACGTCTCCGTTGCCCCGTCCAAGGAGAGTGCCTACCTATGCCTGTGCATCGGCCTGTTAACATGGCGACCGCGGACTGGGGAATCAGGAATTGTGTGTATCCGTACTCCGTGCTCCATGCTCCATCCATACACAGGCACATATCATATAGAAAGAAACCCCTAGAGAGAGGGAGCGAGGCATTTTGTCAACACATCACAACATCCGTGCTATGGCGATTGACGATTGACGATTTTTGACGGGCCCGTTCAAGCTGCAGTACGTAATTAATAGTGGAGGACCGAAAGGAAGATGGGGCGATGGAGGAAAAGAGGCGAACGGGCGAACAGGCGAAAAGGAGACAAGGAGACGAGGAGACAAGATCGAGTCCGCGCACTTTCAACCCCCGGCGCTAGTGGTCGGACATTCGAGTCACGTGGTAGGCACGTGCAGGTTTGTGCACGTGAACGCTCTCGGGGATGCGATCCTGGTATCGAGGGATTCAGCGGGACTTTCCCTGCAACCTGCGTTGAACTGGAGTTGTAGTATCCGTCACTTGGTCGACGACAAAGCAGAAAAAACTATGCCTGTGCCTGTGCCATGCTTGTAGGAGATGATGATCCTAGGCTTCGACTTGTTGCAGAAGATTCAAATTCAAATTCATTAAGCCATTTGGTGTGAAATTGGCCCCGGTGCTCTTGTGCTACTACCTAGTCTCCATTCCCAGCCATATGTCGGATATCTTGAGGGTACTCTCAATGGTGCAAGTCTCCGTTTCCAGCCATATGTCGGATGCCTTGAGGGTACTCTCAATGTGCCACGATGCCATGTGAGCTGAGCTCAGCTGATCAGCTCAACGTCCAGCCTCGCTTCCGCCGCCTCTCTGCAGCCTTGCAGGTGTATCATTCCTCATCCACTTGATCTTCGTCATCCTTGACTTCTTCGTCGCCCTCCTCACCGTCTTCATCTGCGTCTTCGTCTTCCTCTTCATCGTCTTCATCTGTGTCTTCGGCCTCGTCCTCACTAGATTCGTCCTCCTCAGACTCACTCTCATCGACAAAGTCCTCCTCGGGAGGATAGCGTGGCATGATTCTTCTGGCATCTGACCACCGGAAGTCGGTAAGCTCAATTTCTAGGCTCTGAAGGCTGCTGAAGATGCTGACCAGGTCTAGTTTTATGAGACGACTCTGCGGGCACAGACGGAACTCGGTTACATGTCCATCCTTTTTGACTTTTCTGACGGTTGCATGTCCATCCTTGATACTCTGGACGAGCTCTCTTGAGAGGAGACGCGTGTCAAAGAAGCCTGCGTCGCGAAACGTGTATAACTTCATTTGTTGAATCCGGTGACAGAATGGTCGGAATGTGCTCATAAGGACGTCCCATCCCGCAGGGCCCATGTATCCGAAGCCAATCTTCTTCAACCGCGTGCCCCCTCGTGCTGACTCGTTCATCGGTTCTGGTAGCGGCTCATGGTCATTGAACACACGAACGACCTTTTTGCTGAGCAAGACCCCTAAGACTTCCATCTGCACCATTTTGGAAACCAGCAGGAGTGATGCAGATGAGTCGTCGGTGGTCTCTGAGTCGTCGGGGAAAAGACACTTGACTTGTAGGCCATCGACGTGCGGACAAAGCCGAAATGGCATGAGGTTCACTGTGGCAGTGGTTGCCATCACTTCTTCCCAGATCAT
Source organism: Capronia epimyces CBS 606.96 (assembly GCF_000585565.1). NCBI lineage: Eukaryota > Fungi > Ascomycota > Eurotiomycetes > Chaetothyriales > Herpotrichiellaceae > Capronia > Capronia epimyces. The sequence continues at coordinate 194,341 of NW_006912914.1, forward strand.
TTGTCGTATCTCCAAGGAGAGTGAATGGAAAAGCGGGCAGTACAGTGGCGACTGCGCGACTGCTGCCTCCATATTCTTGATGGTATCATCGGTGACCATGGCTACGTTGCCAGGCGTAGGCTTCCAGACAGCAATGAGTTGTCCTTCCAGCCCCCAATTTGGAACAAAAGGGCCGGATCTCGGACAGATGTGGTGTTCAATATTGGCATCACAGTCGCAGTATGTAAAATGCCCTTCTTCACAGTCGCAGGGTTCACTTTCGGGCTCACAGTCGCAGAGATGGCTTGCATTAGCAATCCACAGGAACGCCTGGTCACAGAAATCGCATTCGGGGTCTTTCCCCTCACAGTCGCAGGGATGGCTTCCATTAGCTTCCCGCAGGAACTCATGGTCACAGATATGGCATTCGGTGTATTCCCCGAGGGCATTCGCGACAACCTGAAACTCTGTTGTGTAGGACATCTTGAATGAAATAGCTCAGGGTGTCGCGCAGAGTTCAGGACAAGAACAATGTCCAGCCTACCCAGTTGTTCGTCCCGTTGCCTCCGGTAAGGATTTCGCTGAAGAATAGGGTCACTATCACACCCACAAACTTGTAGCCTGAGTAGGCGACCAGATCAAGTAGCTGGGAGTCGTTGGTGATGCTCAGCATGTACAATCCGTGTAGAAGGCTCGGCGCACGAGGAGGTAGAGGAGGTAGAAGGTTCGGCGCATGAAGAAGTGTGCGAAGTGTATTTTTATAATTGAGAGGCGCGCGTAGTGTGAATGTGAGTGTGAGTGACGCTTCACTCTCGGCTATCAGTCGGGAGGGATTTCTTTGGTCACTTGCTCACGGCAGCTGACAGTGAGGTTGACAAGGAAGGTTGACAAGGAAGGCTGACATGTGAGGTTGACAAGTGAGGTTGGCAAGTGAGGTTGGCAAGTGAGGTTCAAGTGAGGCTTACACACTAGAGGCAGACGGAAGTATTACCCTTTAAGTGATAGAATCCTAGAATCTTCAACAGCAACCCTAATGGTTTTCTTCAGCTCCGCCTTCCAGCGGTTTTCACGCCACCTCTCCCAGCGTCCAAAGTCTTCATCCGCCTCCAGATTCAAGGTCTCATAGCCTTCCTTGATGACTTTCTGGATTGCAGCTGGAGACTGATGTGTCTTCCTGCCATGCTGTGCTTTCAGAAGCTCGTGGTAGTGTGACGACACATTCATCAATGCGTCAATTGACCTGTTCACAGCATCGAACCTCGGTGACGGATCAGAGTAAGCCTGTTTGAACCTGGGAAGCACATCGTTCGCCTCAATAAGCTTGTAAAACAGGTCGTCAAAACTTGCCGGGTCTGGCAAAAACGCATCACCTTTGGACAGGCAAAACGCCGCCAGGCTTGCCAGAGTGCCGCATAGGTCCTCCCGGATTCCCCTCAGATGTTTGAGTTCATCTGCATACTGCGTCAAGAACCGCATCAGAGAGAGAAGTGAGCCCCATATGTATGCCCAATGATGTTGTAGGCGAGACTTGCTTTGTTCAAGGTAGGTGACTATTCTCAGCATAATGCCCAAAGCGAGTCCATAGAGATGAACATCCAGTCTCTTCCGGAGATTATGGCTGAGCGTGTCGGTGCAGATGTCTAAGATGGCTGTCGCTGGTACTCTTGCGGAGGTGATCAGCGGTAGATGTGGGGGTCTTTGGCGGCACAGTCGGATAACTCTCTTGGAATCTGCTGAGCATATTCTCTTTGCTAGGACTGAGTCCTCCACCATGATCCTGATTGACAAAAGACTGAGCGTGGCATAAGTTGCCTGTCGTGGCCCACGGTAGGCATGGTGTGATATGTATGATGTCGATGACAAGAATGCAGAGAAGGGGGCCTCTTTATCCTTGTCAACAGACATGTTCAGCAAGTTGGCAGCAAACAATTTGTTTGCGTGGACAAATGAATACAAAGGGAGGATACACGCTGCGTTTTCGTGGGGCAGTGACGTGAACAAACGTTTAGCCTCTTCTTCTGTAGGTGGCAACGGCTTTTTCGCATCAGCTGATAAGCCCCGGAGTCCAACCATGGCTAGAGTGCTGCTGAAACTCCAGGGTACGGGATAGTCATCCTGAACGGCGACATACTGATCTCGGATAGCCGCAGCAGCCCTTGCAAAGTTGTGGACCAGAAGACGAATGGTGTCCTCGTTGACGAAGTCTTCGAGCCGGTTATGGTACACATTCTGCGACTCGAATTTGTTGTAGCTCGATAAGATGCCGATGACTATAAATGCATCGAGTCCGTGAGCCGGTTTGTCGTGGATGTCATGGACATACTAAAGATGGTGAGCCTTGTCCTGGCCCGAGGAGAACGAGAACGTCTTACCTTCATCAGGGCCGAAAAGAGATCTCGGTGCATAAAATAGGAGACGAGACTCGTGTGAAAGCCCCCAGACACCAATGCAAGCACTGTGCGGAGGGCTCTCGTGCGGATGGTCTCCTGGGCCTCCTGCCGAATAATGGATTCGAGACTCTGGACCAGGTCGGACATCAACCTGTCAATGGCATCCAGACCGGCTAGCACTTCGATCACGTCGGTATTTGGGTTGGTGTACCTTTTGGTGAAGACGGCACACAGGAAAGCCGTCAAGTTCTGGTGCGTTTAGTTCCAATACGGGAGGCAGATCCGGACCGCGCGACGAACCTCGAGTGCGTTTTCGTTTCTAGGACAAACACCGGAGCCAGATTCCAGAACTGCGCGCTTGAAGAAGGCCTGTGTCTGAGCCTGCCAGACTGTCAGAAGGAAGACGAGGCAGGACAGAGGATGGGGCTGATCATACTTGCATATGAAGCAGGTCGAAAGCGGTCAAGGGCTCAAGAATGTCATATAGCCTCTGCTTGTCAGGCTTGAGAAGAAAGAACTCCCGCCAGAAGCCCTCGGAGGGCACGGCGTCGTCCACATCTTCGTTAGCAAGCACATTGAACAAATGAAGATACAGCTGGACGATCTTGGGCTCAAACGAGTCGGGCCTCAGCAGCTGGGTTAAAGGGGAGTCCATAGGATCCGAGGGGATCGGGGGTCACGAGCGGCAAGAAGGCCAACTGCATTCATCATTCGGACATCCCAATGCGGAGACAGCGGCTAGTGTGGTGTTCAGATACTCGACGAGGCAGCTATAGACAAAAGGGATCTAGGAGACTGGCAGAGGGACGTCGAGAGAGGCTGACGAATCCGGCGTTGTGGCCAGCTGGCCGTCACGGCGAGATAATCCCGGGTTTCTTGGCAGCGGAAATGCAAGGACTACCTGGTACTAGTAGTAGGGATCAAAGTATCCGTACGCCGTAGCAACCGCGGGAATTCCATGCTCTGGTGCCGTCGTGAATCTCTAGAATAGGCTGCATGTCTCTGGCCAGGGAGCAGGGAGGACTGAGAGAGTGCATACAACGAAACAAAACAAACCGCTGATGATTGGGGCAGCTAACCCAGTCGTGTGTGCTGCAATTGCCCCAAGCCGCCGTTTAGAATTATCCGGCCTCCTATTCGCCAACCCGCCATTCGGCTGACAAACGGCCCGGCAAGAGGCAAGAGGCAAAGAGTCACTCGGCCATTTGAAGGCCTGCGCTTCCACGCCTCGGGAGAGCATCTTGGATTCTTCACCAACATATCACCTCGTCTCCCACCCGCTTCATACACACTACCTATATCTGACGCTGTATATTACTGCCTCTTCAGCTTTCGATGTTCGCCACGCATTGACGTCGAAATCACCGCTTTCACAATGTCTGCGACGCACCTGATTCCCACGACGACGTCATCTGCCATCTTCTTCAGAGCACTTGCCCTCGCCTCAACCGCACGCTGTTGTCCTCATGCGTTCAGGACCTACTCCTCGGCGAAAGCAGTCCCACAGTCCTCCAAGAGGGAGCTATATACCGTGCCGTCTTACCAACCTCACAGCTTGCCCACCGACTTCCCTCTACCGCCACGAAATACCAACATTCCAGATACCTCGATAGCTGGACCCCCACCACGCCTCAATGACACCAGAATTCCTCAGGAGAACGAGAAGCGACAGACAGATATTGTGGAAACCGCAAGTTTAAGTGTGCCCGAGAGAGAGGCGCAACAGCCCAAGCCTGTGCCCCAACCCAAGACGGAGGAACCGAAGTCAACTAAACCTCGGCGAAGCAAACTACGGCCTCGAAAGGCCGCCATGACCATTACACCCAGTGCTTTGGTCCACTTACGAGAGCTTCTGGACCAGCCCAATCCGAAGATGATAAGAGTGGGCGTCAAGAACAGGGGTTGCTCTGGGCTCGCATACCATCTCGAATTTGTGGACAAACACGGACCTTTCGATGAGGCGGTTGAACAAGACGGTGTCAAGGTTTTAATTGATAGCAAGGCCCTTTTCAGCATCATTGGCAGCGAAATGGACTGGAAGGAGGACAAACTCAGTGCTAGATTTGTTTTCAACAACCCCAACATTACAGAGCAGTGTGGGTGTGGCGAATCCTTCAGTGTTTCATAGACGACATGAATCGTGGCGTTTTATGAGGCTTGCTCCTAAGAAGCTGCAGCGACCAGGTGTCTAGCAATATGATAAGAGTACAAGAAAGGAACTTGTTCACCAACAGACTGATTTGCTGATTGATCTATCCGCGGGCACTTCAATACACCCCCTTCTCATAATCAATCACTCTGACATCCTCAAACCGGGGACTATTCTTCTTCACAAAGGCTTGATGAGCGGGGTCATGTGAGACGTAGTAGTCTCGGTCTTCCTTGGAAGCGAACTCGACGACGAACCCGTGGGTGAAGCCTCCCTGCAAACCATTGTTAAATAAATCCGTCAGAGGAACAGAGACTCTCGCCAACCTGTGCTCCCTCCGGACTGTTGTCGACGCCACCCGAAGCTGCGACAATATACGGCTTCTGAGACGTCGGGTGGACACAGTTGCCTCTTAAAGAGAGCATGTCATCGCAGAACTGTTGCAGTCAGCACCCACCGGCTCGAATGCAATACCAGAGATATGAATAGAAGTAGATAGATGCAAGCACACCTCTTTCTTCTCAGAGTCGCTCAGTGAGGACTTGAGTTTGAACAGAACTATGTGGACTATTGACATGTTGGATCAGGTAATGGCATGCCTACCTGCCTATAGGTAGGTATCATGTAAGAATATAATATCCAATGTACCTAGATTTGTTGCGTTGAGAGAACCCGCGGTTTTGATCCCTGCGCCCAACTGTGCGGGGCTTAGGCTTGCGTATGTGGCATGGAAACTTTTGCTTACAGGATACTCCGTACCCCTCACCACCGCAGAATACTACATGCTACTACGTACTTCTGGTGCTTCAGGGCAGTTAGACCTCTTCCGCAACTTGCAAATTGGAAACAATGGCCCTTGATTGTTAGTAGTACTCGAGGCGTGCATCAGTGATCCCAAGGCACAAGGTTATTCTGCAACTCTCACCGGCCCTAATCCGCGATCCTACCCCCACAAGAACAAGACAACCCCCGGCTGCCTGTCCGCAGCACCGATATCAGAACCGCAAGATCTGGTCCGGCCAGCACAGCACGGCCGTGTCTTCATTCGAGCAGCCTGACGAGTCAAGATGGCGACACACTCGCACGAGGGGGCCGCGTCGCACTCACACGACCATGACCACGCCAACGGCACGCCGCATGGACACTCGCACGAGATCCTCGACGGGCCAGGGTCATACATCCACCGAGAAATGCCACTGGTGGAGGGCCGGGAGTTCAGCGACCGGGCATTCACGATCGGGATTGGCGGACCGGTCGGGTCGGGCAAGACGGCGCTGATGCTGGAGCTATGCCTGGGGCTCCGAAAAGAGTACAACATCGCGGCGGTGACCAACGACATCTTCACGCGCGAAGACGCCGAGTTCCTGACGAAACACGGGGCGCTGACGCCCGAACGGATCGTGGCGATCGAGACGGGCGGGTGCCCGCACGCGGCGGTGCGCGAGGACATTTCGGCGAACCTGCTGGCCCTGCAAGGCCTGCACGCCAAGTTCCAGACGGATCTGCTGCTGATCGAGTCCGGCGGCGACAACCTGGCGGCCAACTACAGTCGCGAGCTGGCCGACTTCATCATCTACGTCATCGACGTCGCCGGCGGCGACAAGGTGCCTCGCAAAGGCGGGCCCGGCATCACCGGCAGCGACCTGCTGGTCATCAACAAGTGCGATCTGGCCGACGCCGTCGGCGCCGACGTCGACCTCATGGAGACCGAGGCCAGGAGGATGCGTGAGGGCGGGCCCGTCGTGCGCGCCGTCATCAAGAACGGCGTCGGCGTCAAGGAGACGATCGATATGATTCTCTCCGCCTGGAAGAGTACCCCCGCCTACTACGAGAGTCGGAAGCGCTGGGCCGCCGGCGTCCTGAGGGGCAGCGGCGACCAGCCCAACGTCAATCGATATACGAGGGTCATGCCGCAGCAGTGAGAGGCAGCAGGAGACATGTTTGGTCGACCAGCATATAAGATAGGGTCCAACAAATCATCCCGCTCCCCCTCCAGCCAAAACCAGATGGGTGCCCTGTAACCAGGTTATGTAGCGGCTTGTCCATATATCCATCCCAGAGAGGACGGACCATTTTCGTTGGAACCGTCCTCACGTGTTTGACTACATCTGAATGAAATGCGTTACGAGTCCAACCAGTCCGTGCAAATAAACACGGCCTGTCCATCGATTATGCCCCTTTCCGGGCAAATCTGGCCAAAGCTGGCCCTAGATCTACCTGGTCCTTTTTCAGCTTCTCCTTTCCTCTCTCCATCCGTTCCTTCTTCATTTCCTCCAGCCGTAGTCTTTTCTCATCGACAATATTCTTGCCACCCTTCTTCCTCAGATGTCTCCGGATCGCACTGTTCTTACCACGTCCGCGGTTACGCTCCTTCAACTTCGCTAGAGGGTCCACAGGCGGCGCATCGAGGTCCTTCTCTTGTTTTCGCTGCTCTGCACTGCGAATGTCCAATGTCCCGATGAAGTTGGGGTCGAGGGCTATAGTTTCGGGCTGCAACTTGGTAAGGAGAGACTGGACTTCGGCCTCTTGCCGTTGTTTGCGCGTCTCGTAGGGGTTGGCTTCAAGAGCATCGTAATTGGGTTCCCCGGCGCCCGGAACAACGATGCTGCTGAATCCCTCGGCATGCGAGATGCCTAGGATGTCGTCGAAGGGGCAGAAGCGGACACGCTCGACCCGGCGGCCCTCGTTGCCCCAGTTCAAGTACGGTGATTGGACTTTGATGGGATCGACCGAGGTGGAGGCGGTGAAGAGGTCTTTCCAGATCGTCACTCCTGTGCCACTGCCGATGGCTGCAAGGCCACGGTCTGATATGTCGATAGATGACGCGGGCTGATGAGTCCGATACGAATGGACCTCCTTTAAGGCCCGGAGGTCCCAGAGTTTCAGCCGGAGATCCTGTCCACCGCATAGCATATAGTGGCCAGAGCGGTCGATGGCGATGGATCGAACAGGCCCGGCATTGGATTGGATCTTGACCAGAGGCGTGGTGGAATTGGGAGACCATAGAGATACGGTGCCATGCTGGTGCCCGACATGGAGGATGGCGTTATATGGGTTCTGCGCCAGAGCCGTCGGAGCGCCTTTCCGAGTCGGATGTTCGGCCACGACTTGTCCTGTCGAGGTATCGGTATACCTCAAGAACCCACTGTTTTCCACCCCTGCCAGCAGGAAGTGATATGGTAGAAATTCAAGATGCGTGGTTTCCACATACTTTTTCAAGCAATGGATCTCGACTCCGGCGTGGTCGTAAATGTATGTGTGTTTCTTCTGGGCCACGGCGAAGTACTGGTCGTTGTGCAGCCACTTGGCATCTCGCACGGTCTCGTTCAGATGCAGTTCACAGCCTGGCTTCCCAGCCCGCCATTCACAGGTGGCAATGTGTCCTTTTCTCCCGGCAAGCAGTAAACTGCGCCCGTTCCTTGTGTAATCGGATACATAGGGCCCTAGATCCAGTCTGAAGTCGACAGCCTTGTTGGCCTGTTGGACACCAATCGCGTCGAGGATATCTGCCTGTCGGACTTTGTATGTCTTCTCAAGTTCGGATTCGGGTTGCAGGAATCCTTCCTGGTTCTCGTACAGGATCTCCGCATCCTTTGCATTCAAGACCGCAGTCCGGTATTTGTTCTCGATGCGCTTCAGGTTTGCACGCAGCTTCTTGTCTCGAACTTCATTAATCCGGACAGGGCGCCCTCTTCCATACTTCTTTCGTGCCTCGGCCACTTGCTTCTGATTTTCTTTGTCTTCGGCCGTCAATGTACTGGTAGGCCTCCGTTTCGTGGGCGATTGAAGATTCTGGATGGTAAGTTGGCCGTCGCCGTTCTCGACTAATGTCTCCATTCTCGAATCTCAACACGCTACCAGGATGGTGTAACTAGAGCACAAAGAGGTTGGTGTGCGTGAAGAGAGAAGGTTACGATCTCTCTGGAGTGTTTCTTGGGCACAGAGGATTTCGCTGCTGCGGCTGCGTCCGAGTCCGCAAAATTTCCGCCAAGAGGCGAGAAATCTAATCCTGACAAGGGTGATGGCGCCCTGCGCCCGTCGTCACAGTAAGGGTCTTATGATTAGAGATTATCTTTATCTTCTACACAGTCTCCAAGACAACGATACAGAGAGGACCGGACAGAAGAAACGGCAAAAACGTAGAGGTTGTTAAGGAATTGTATTAGAGGAACATTAAGGGCGCGACTCGGCTGTATTGCCGAATTAGGTATCACGGGCACGGTGGAGGCGTGGAAGCGTGATACCTGTCCCATTAACATTCCCTGTTCCTGCGGATAACATCAACCTCCTCGCCAGACCTTGCATCACTCCCCACATTGTTGAAGGCTCAGATGAGCATTACGGGCGCGACTCGGCTGTAATGCCGAACTAGGTATCACGGGCACGGTGGAAGCGTGGAAGCGTGATACCTGTCCCATAAACGTTCCCTGTTCCTGCGGATGATATCAATAGCCTCGCCGAGCTTGCTGTCGCGCCGCTCGTTCTTGGTTTGCGCGCTCTCTCTCTTCGGCGTGCGTTTCTTGCTCAGCGGCTTTTGCTGCATTGTCTGCAATCTGAGCTTCCTTTTTGATGAATTTTCGCATGCGCCGCCGGGCTTCTCCGTATATTGCTGGTTTCAACAGAGTGTTTCGGAGTATTTCGACATCTGCCGCCTGGACGGTCACAGGCTGGACGCCCGTAGCAATCGTAGATGGGATTTCGAAGAATGGAAGTGGGGATCCGTTGTGCTCAGGAACGAAAGTTGTGCTGAACAAGCATTCTGGCTCTCCAGTCACTGCGTGTCGTTCCCAAACCTCCCAGGAAATCGTAGTTCTCCCAACCCACTGAACGCCGTTGTGCCAAACCGGTCCCTGGTCTGATTCACAGTGAAGGTCTGCGGCCTGGACGTCTTTCAAGCCCTGGGCACCGATGTTGTCTGGGGACCGATACGCGGGATCCTCGGTAATGTCTAGAAGAACAACTCTGGAGATATCGGGCGATCCGCTGAGGTAGTCGTGGACTAATTTGATGAGCGCATCCTTGGTCTGGGAAGAAGCCACTTCGACGATGGTATGGGCCTTGAATCCACGATCTTGATCTTGTACCCATTCGAGGAGTATGTCGGGTGTTTTCATCGATCCATCCCATTCACCCTCAAATTCGCCAAACTCTAGATTGCTGGTGACCTGAAATCGTTGTCTTATTGCTGGTTCCAAACCATGTTTGGCAAGAACTGCGCGTTCGATTACCCAGTCGACAAGTATAGCGTGTCTTCTACCAGACATTGGGAAAATGGTAAGAACCGATTCCGAGACGTCGTACGAAATCTTGAAGTTGAATCTGTGGGAGAAGTTAGCCAACAATTGAGCAGAGCCTGTTCAAGGAGCGCTTACGCTTCTCGTAAACGTTCAAACTCGGGATCGACGAGTAAGCCGTACCAGGACTGCGGAGGTACTCTGTACTTGAGCGGCTTGTCCGAGCAAGACGTGTATCTGCCTGCGGCGAGATTTTTCAGTTGTGCGTACGCTTCATCTGTCTGGTTATTTGGATTGCGCAGATCAGTGAATTGTGTCTGGGCTTCACTCTGGTCACCTGAAAGGGGCGTGTCCTCAAATTGCAGCGATGTGAATGCCTGGTCAGAATTGGGGCTATCGCGGTTGAATGAGGAAGGGAAAGAGCCATTTGAGTAAGGGATACCACCATGTTCATGCGACGGGGAGGTGGTTGCAGTGGTGATGCCGGGGTGAGACTGTTCCGCAGAAGCCATCTGGGCGGTCGACCGGCTGTCTTCACAACAATACCAACAGCACTTGCGCTGGCTCTGGCGCTGTCTTTCGCAGAACGCGACAACCTTCCTCTAGCACTGAGGCGTTGCAGTACTTTGTATTGAGCCAGTACTAGGTCATAAATGGCATGGCGAGCAGAGACGGATAATGGACTGTTATGCGATGGAAGTGATATTTACAAAGATCTAATTACCAAAAGTTCACCTCACGCGGTGTTGATGACGTCGACGGTCAGATCACTCGCTTCCAACTGCCCGATCTGTGAGAATTACTTCAAAGGCAGGTCTTGCCGACGTCTAGAAATGGAAGCTGTCCCGAGGTGAGTGAATCACCGTCCACCGTCCACCGTCCACCGTCCACTGTCCACTGTTCACTGTCCATTGTCTAGAGCAGTGCTTCGTCCTGGCATAGTGTGTTAACAGAGAGCTCCACAGAGATCCAATCCAAGTATGTTTTCTTCATCACGTTATACGGCCCCTCAATCTCCTACAACAAAGCCAAAGCAGTCTGGGCGAGTGCACGGTAACTCTGGACCACATAGGCGACAGCCAGAGAAGTGTTGAACCCATTGCATCCTGTTGGCCCAGATCAAAGCCATTGGCCTGTCCGTCTATGGTTGTCGTGTACGAGAAGCTGGATCTATGAGGTTAAATGAAATGTAGTCTATCTCTTACCGCTTCAGAGCCCACCAACACCCAGCCGTTGTCATCTTCCTTGGTGTCGACATCAGTCCCAGCACCCTGTTTCAATCTCTTCTCCCCGTCTCCAGGCTCCGGATACTTCCTGACATGCTCAATCGCCCATCTGACTTCACGGTCGAGGATGGGAGGGGTCCTGCCTGCTCCTTCCAGTTCAGGGAGCCCAGCCAATTCGTATAGCCAGCGTAACCACTCCATGGTCTCCCCGTTATCCCAAGGGATGTCGTGAAACTTCCTGTGCTCTCTTCTGGCCAGCTCCCAGCGCTCCTTGTCCCAACGTTTCTGTTCTTCTTGGGGCGGTAGTGCGGTGGCATTCCTTCCAGAAAAGAGCCGTGCGAGCGCGATAGCCTGATATTCAAACGACCTGAACGTCAATGTGCGGGGCATACCGACGACACCGAGGGTAGGATGGTCAGGGAAGAAAGTGTGCTGATAACTCCCGACCAGACGATTTTGGGTATAGTCGAAGATCGGGCCACCATTGGCCTCGGCGTTCCAGAACGGAAAGGAGGCATGATAGCCAGTACAGTAGATGATGGCATCTATGGAGGAAAGTATCGAGCCGTCGTCGAACACAATGTCGCCGTTGGATCGGTATTCGCTGATGACGGGTTTCCACTCAATGCCCTCCGGAGGATTCGCACCGTCCCATCGAGAGCGAGATCGGCGCGATTGGTAGACGGGAAGTCGAGCCGCTTTGACGAGAGCGGTGGTGATGTCGTGGCCTGATGCCGAATTCCCAATCACCAGGACTCGTTTATCTCTGTATTCCTCCGGTGTGCGGTATGCTTTCGAGTGTGACACTTTGCCGGGAAACAGGTCTAGATACTCACCTAAACCGGTGACAGGGGGCACCTGTGACAGGTCAATGGCAGGGCCTCAGCTAGAAGTGCATTGGAGTTTGCCGGGATTGACCTACATATGGTACCGAGTAATGGCCATTTGCAATGATGACAGCATCAAACTCCTCTTCCCACCAAACATCGACGCGCCTTACGGCATCATGTCGTCGAAGCACGAGTTTCCATCTGGTCCCACTTGAGGTCGTTTTGGTCGGCAATTTGGACAAATCCTCCACAGTAGTATTCAGGGCCAGGAAGAGGTCTGTTCTGTGCGAAGAAAAGTAGTTGGCTATGTATTGCCGTGGTACCCAATGCGGAGCGAAAGGGCCGTATGCGAAGGGTAGATCTGAGAAGGACATGGCGATGGCCGGGACATTGGTCCTGCAAGCATCAGGAACCCATCCCATGCGTCCAGAAGCCATGCCAGGACTCACGTCAACTCATCATAGATTGGTGTCCGCTCAAAACGCTCTTGCGAGCTCGGGGTGGTGGTTTTGGGCAACCCATCGGGGATTGTCAAGGGCCGATCTATATCCGGAGGCAAGGCCCCAGGAACAATCTTGAGTGCGGGCCTGGGGTCACCATCATAGATCCTGGTTCATAGTGCGAATATGTTATATATACAGGCCGGAAGAAGGGGCGTTACTTTCATACCACGTTCCGCCAGGCGTCTCCCGCCGCTCGAAGACTCGTATCTTGTCGAAATAGCCCTCTGCTCCAAAAGCGGCTGCGGCTGCGGCTCCTTGATGGAAGGAAGGGAGGTGAGCATCAATTCCGGACGGCCAGATGTAGATGATTACCTGACGCCCCAGCACCGATGATGGCTACTGACTTGATCTGCTGAGCAGTCATCTTTGCTTGTCTCACGACAGGTAACAAACTTTAAGAAACATGGCAACTTGAGAATGCTCCAATATCCAGATCCAGGCATCCAGCACCAAGACCAGGACCAGGACATAAGGGCAATTGGCTGCTTTGTAACGGTGAACAGGTGAGCCGCAGTGCGCGATACAAGACTAGATGGCGTGCTTTGCACTTCAGCCAAACAGAGCGCATGTTGACCTGACAGTTAGCAACCACCTTTCCGCTTGAGGACTGGAGACAGAATATCCCCGAAGACAAACGCCTCGCTCCCGGCTGCGGGAAGGATGATCGCCTCATGTCACATCACATCCGAGTCAGAGAGTGTGGCAACAGGCCTTGGTCAGTGCCACCCTCCACCCTCGCTTGCGGCAAACTTACCGACACCTAATAATTAGAGGCACCTAGATGAGAGGTAGAGCTTTTCTTTCCATGTCCAGTTTTCTCCCATTGTTCTCGCTCATCTCGATGTTTGATGGTCGCAGATGTAAGCCAGAATGCGGTCATTGGGGTGATGGGATCAAAGAGGTGAGAGGTGAGAGGTGGACAGCCTCGTCGGCGCCACAGCCTCACACGTGACGCTTGGCAGGGAAGTGGCACAACTTGAAGCTCAAGTTCTTTTTCTTGGTCTTGCATCAGCATCAGCATCAGCATCCTTCCACACGCCTTCTAAATCTTCTGAAAACAGACCCGCGCCGTGCTTCGATCCTCGCGACGGGGCCCAATCATAAGTGAATGCGCCATGAGCGATGAGCGGAAATGGAGCGGAGTCCAGTGCGCCCACTAAGATTGACTGGTAATAATCTAGACTGCGCCGAAACTGAGCCGTATCCTGACTCCATCCTACACGTACCGGAGATCTGGACGCGCTTTAAGTGTCACCAAAGGATTCGTCCACTTGAAAATAAGCTTGTGGCGTCAAGGGAGCTTGGTCCGCAACACCAAGCAATTGCAAAGCTTTTCATGAGAACCACCTGGTGGCATGCTGGCCAGTCATGAACGCGACGGACTTTACACTAAACATGTAGGCGAGCATGCGTTTCGGCGTTATCATGGAGAATACAATATACAACCCTGATGAGCCATCCTGATGCTTTTCTCTCCTTCTTTTCGCGGTGGTGTTACAGAATGACGCGATATATGGCGAATCACGACCATGATCTCGGCAGGGGTCGCCAGGCAGGTTCATGCACTGAGATGGGCTATATATGTATGTCCTGTCCATTGACCCAAGTCCCTGCTGTTCACCGTCGCGTGCATTGCTACTGCGCAGTTGATTGCTCGTCCTCCATTGCGCTCCCCCCAAAATGGCGACTAAAGAACTCCATCCGGAGATCATAACCAAGCCCGAGCCTCACATTGCTGAAAGAGATGCCGACGTGACCTATACCCTACTGAAGACGCATGGGAGTGAGGTGGCACAAGGCTTGGATGTGGCGGGCCAGAAAAGGTTGGATCGGAAACTATACTTCGGCCTTGTGCCCTTGTTGGTCATTATCGACCTGATGCTGTTTGTATGTCGTCACCCTTGACACCCCGACGGGGAGACATCAACTGATAGACGAGCTAGATTGACAAAGCCACATTGTCGTACGCCTCCATCCTAGGTCTATTCGAAGAGACAGGCATCGGCAATGGCCAATATAATGACCTGAATACACTTTTCTATGCTGGTGAGAAAACCCCCCCAGTCTACTCGCTTTTGGAGGCCCGTATGTTTCTTCTAACGGAATACTTGCAGGATACATCATTGGGCAGTTTCCAGGCCACTATCTCATGCAGCGCGTGCCATTGGGACGCTTCATGGGCGGTGCCATCTTCCTTTGGTCGCTACTTGTACTCCTCCACTGCACGGCCGAAAGTTACGGTGCCTTGATCCCCCTAAGGTTCTTCCTAGGGGCTGTCGAGGCCACGGTGGTGCCGGCGATTGAAATCACCCTGGGCATGTTCTTTGTGCCCAAGGTGCAGGGGATTCTGCAGCCGTTGTTCTGGGTATCGTGCATGGGCGCACCCATCCCTGCCGGATTCATCGCCTACGGGCTCCTGTGGAGTCAAAGCTCGGTGGCGCCGTGGAAGCTCTTCATGATCACCACCGGCGGCCTGACTTTCTTCCTGGCCATCTTCTCGTGGTTCTACTACCCGAACAATCCGGCCGAGGCGAAATTCCTGACGTTGCGTGAACGAGTGTACCTGGTCACCAAGATCCACGACGCCACCGGCAGCTCAATCGAGTACAAAAAGGTCAAGAAGAGCCAACTGCGCGAAGCGGTGCAGGATCCTATCTCGTGGCTGTTTGGCCTCCAGGCCTTCACGCTCATGCTCTCCAACAACATCGCCTACCAGCAGAATCTGCTGTTCGTCTCTCTCGGCGTGTCGAATCTGGGGTCCACACTCGTCAGTGCCGCCAGCGGTGGCTTTTCCGTGGCATGCTGCATCGTGGCCACGATCCTGCTCCGCTACGTTCCCTGGCGCAAAGCCTACTGGGGCGCGTTCTGGTGCCTACCGGCGGTGGCAGGTGGCATCGGCATGGCGACGGTGGACTGGGACAAGAAGATCGGCCTCCTGGCGTGCCTGATCCTCGCCGGCGCCACGTTTGGCATCACCTACATCATCGCCCTGGGCTGGACCACGTCGACCGCGGCTGGCTACACCAAGAAGCTGGCGCGCAACGTCTTCTTCATGGCCGGATACGGCATTGCCAATCTGATCTCGCCGCAGATCTGGGTTCCGAAGGACGCTCCGAGATACTATCCCGCCTGGATTGTGCAGATTGTCATCAGCTGGGCCGGCACCCCGGTCATTCTGTTCATCATCCAATGGATCCTGGCGCGCCGAAACAAGGAACGATATGCGTGGATCGCCGAGCAAGAGGCAGCCGGCAAGACCAGGACAGGCGTGATCGAGCAGACGGATGCCGATGGCAAGAGAACCGAGGTCGAGGTCGACATCTCTCTGCTCGATCTGACGGATCTGGAGAACAAGTATTTCATTTATCCCCTGTGATCATTCGGAATACACGCCGACATCTCCCATCTCACATGTCGGTGGGGGCTCCGACGGGCGTGCGGATGGGCATACAGCACGATAAGAGGTATCATCAATAATATATAATACATAGGGAGCGCGTGTGTCGCAGTTGAAGAAGAGTTGAAGTATACTAAACCCGTCGCCCCCTTGAAAGCAGTCTGCGTTCTTATAGTACTCGATTGTCAGGTAATACCTAGTACGTATGTGGTATGGCTGGAGCTGACTCACACTGGTTGGGTACCTGCCCGGGTATCTATTCCGGACTGGCCACTGCTTACGCGGCAGACTTTACCGTGTACGGTACAGAATGCCCGTACTGTACAATACACGCACGCTGGCCGCGTCATGCTTGACCTCTCATCCGCACCCTCCGTACTCCGTATCTCGTCCGTATCTCTTCGAGGCGTGTTTCGAGTAATTACTCCAGATGTACGTACTAACGTAGCATACGGCCTTTTCCTTTCCTTCTCCCTCTCCAAGTGAGCATGAGCACCAGCACCAGCACCAGCACCCATCGACCCCTCTGCTTCTCTCTTCTCACTCCTCCAGCAGCTCTCGAGATGCCATGGGCACTCGCATTGGCCCCAGTTTCGACGATGAAGCCCGCCCAAGTCCTTCAAATGCGGCCCTTGGGGGTGGCAAAACTACCTTCGTTTTGATCGAGCCGTCCGGCGTTGAAGACATTGGTGATCTAGGAGTGCCCAAGCCCGCGCCCGCTCTCTGGAGAAGAGTCCAGACGTGCGTGAGGTCCATGTTCAACAACTCTGCTGCTCCGCTATGGGCCAAGGCCTCTGGTCACAGGCTCTGGCCCACGCCATTTCTCGGCCGGAGACCACGATTATACAGATTACTGGTCAGCCTCGTTATCGCTTACCTCTCCGTCGTGTTAGTTCCCCTGTGATTAAGATTAAGACCAAGACCAAGATCAAGATGCGCTTTCCTTTTTCAAGCACAAGTCACATCCCTCCAAATGCTAACACCGACCCTCCAGCGGCGCCGTCCATGTCCTCGACAACCTGTTCGGCGCTTTCGAAGCAGCAGTACCAGCATTTCCCGATCACCTAGACAGGTTCGTCTACTCTGGGATTCGGCCCGGTGAACTGTCGGCGTCATCGTCAGAATCACTGTCACATTGGCCCACTGATGCAACAGGCGACATCCACCCCGTCAACTGTCACTCGCATAACGACTACTGGCGGGCCGTGCCCCTGTACGATGCCATCTACGCCGGCTGCACGGGCGTGGAAGCGGACGTGTGGCTTGTCGACGATAGACTCTTGGTCGGCCACCGCCGCTTAGCCTTGACTTCGAGTCGCACTCTCCAAGACCTATATCTGAACCCGCTGCTGGACCTGCTAGAGCAGCAAAACCCGCAGATGCAGATCGAACACCATGCCCAGCCGAGGGCCAGGGCCAGGGACATGGATAGCATGGAGATGGATGAGGACGGGGACGAGGACGATCCCATCCCCGGTACCGGCATGTTGAACGGCGTCTTCGACGTCGACCCGACCCAGACGCTCGTCGTCCTCATCGACTTCAAGACTTCGGGTCCCAGGCTCTGGGCGAAATTGAACGACGAGCTGGGGCCCCTCCGCGAAAGGGGCTACCTGACTCATTTCAACGGCTCCACCGTTGTTCGGAGACCCGTCACCGTGGTTGGGTCCGGGAACGCCCCATTCGACCTGTTGATCCAAAACGACACGTATCGCGATGTCTTCTTTGACGCGCCGCTGGAAGCCTTGGCCGACACTTCGTCCCTATGGCCCAACCCGAACCGAGAGCAGGATCCAACGAGGGCTTCTGCTCATCGGGCCGGCAGTGGCAGTCATGTTTCTTCTGATTCAAGCCCGAAGCACGCCGGTCCTGAGCCTAGGACACCCACTTCCACAGAACAGAAGCAGCAAGGGCAACAGCAAGAGCAAGAGCAGCATCAAAGCCGAAATCGAAATCAAAATGGAAATGGAATCGGAAATGGAAACCAAACCCTCGACCAAGGCGGATCTGCCACAGCTGTTTCGGAGTCCACCCCGGTCTACGACCCGACGAACAGCTATTACGCCAGCGTATCCTTCACCCGCTCCATCGGCCGCATCTGGGGCTCGCGTCTGACGCAGTCCCAGCTCCAGCTCATCCGGTCCCAGATTCGGGGTGCCCATCAGAGGGGTTTGAAAGTTCGGTAGGTCATAACGACAAAACGGATAAGAGATGTTTTCCCTTTCCCTTTCGTTTGCCCTTTCGTTTCCCTTTCGTTTCCCTTTCGTTTCCCTTTCGTTTCCCTTTCGTTTCCCTTTCGTTTCCCTTTTCGTTGTGTTGTGTTGTCGTCTCGTCTCAAAGAAACGAACCCAGTTCCTGACGCCCAGCTTTGCCAACTAGATACTTTTCGCTCCCCTCGTGGCCCGTGGGCAGGCGAAACCACGTCTGGCACGTTCTGATGCGCGAGGGCGCCGATATGTTCAGCGTCGACGACTTACGTGGTGGACGGTGGGCGGACTGGAGGCGGAAGAGGAGCTGGGCCAATTAAAGAAAAGAAAGAAGAGAGGAAAAATCTTGGTAATCCCATTCTAATATTGTATTTGCGACAAGTCCAAGTAGAAGGAGAAAGAGAGAAGAGGCGCAGCCGGGGAGATAGCAGCTGGCTGGTCTCTGGATTGGTTTGGATTGGTTTGGATTGGTTTCGTTTTAAGGCGCGTAGCTAGACGTCCCATTTGTGAAGACGAAGGCCAGGTTTGCCGCGACAGGTATCGGGTGGCACTAGAGATCTATTGCTGCACGATCGAAGACGAGAGATCTATTACTGCACGATCGAAGACGAACAGTCGGCGCTGCTCCTGGTCCGGGCAGGTTGGGGGAGGTGGAGGGATATGGCTACAGCGCAATGAGACAATAGGACAACTGGGCCGTGGACGGGTCACCCCGACAGAGTCCGAATCCAGGACCCAGGACCCAGGACCCAGGACACAGGACACATCCTAAAGCCGCCGTGCTCAGGAGGAGATGGAGATGGACCGTACAATGTATACAACCCGTTACTCCTGAACAGTGCAATATCTCTAGATCAAGAAAAACGCAGACTCCTATCACAAATAATGTCAAGATGCGTATGCATTGTGGCTCCGAACAGTCCATGGCGACGGCGTAACAACACGCCAGTTGTCCGCAAGCACCCGAGCGCGACAGACCAAGTGATGGTCCATTTCAGTCCTCGTCGCTGTCGTCATCCAGCACAATCTCCAGCCCATTCGAACCCTCGGTGACCCACAGACTGGTCACGTACGCCAACACGGCAAGCGCCATGAGACACCAGAATCCCAGGCCGACGACACCAATCCTTAGCCCTTGGCCGAAGATGGCTAGAGCGCCGATGGGGAACAGCGAGCGGCCGAGATTTCCGATGACGGTGCCAGCCGTGTGGATGGTGCCACGGACCGAAGGGTGCGGAGTGCAGTCATTGATGAGCAGCGTTGTGGCCGGGGTGACGCCCGTCCGGCCCACGATGAACAGCAGGATGACGGCACCGGTGGCGAGCCAGACAGCCGCTGTGATGGTATTCCCCCTTTGAGAGGGCGCTGATGCCACCAGCGAGGGGAATGGCGCTATCAGGTAGACAACCGGGAAGACGAGGAGAGCGGTGCGCCAAATCCGGACGGTGCCGAACCGGTCTTGGAGAATTGGGTAGATCACCAGCTGGAGCACCACCCCGATGGCCCCGAGGAGCGCCATGGCCAGACCGACGTCCCGTGGTAGCATGCCCAGGCCTCCATTGAACACGACGGGAGGGTGCCGAGACTTTGCATCTCCGACAGGCGTGCTCAGGAAGATCGCCCACAAGTTGGAAAACGTACCCAGGTGGCCGGCAATGATAAAGTGCGAAAGTAGTGTGCAAACGACGTTGAATGTCCAGATTCGGCGGAATGCCAGCTTGCGCTTGCGCTTGGGCGGCTTGGGGATGGCGGGAGCCGACTCGCTTGTCGGTGTGAGTGGCGTGGCTGTATCGTCGCCCCTGACTGGAGTGTATGCATGAGGGTTGTCAGGGGACTTCCGCGAGAAGAACTGGCTGACTGTCCCGATGATCCGTCGGAGGCGCGATTCGTTGGAATGCTGGATGCTTTCGAGCGTCTCGTTCAGTCCAAAGAGCACCCCCAAGGCTGCGACCATGTACACTGCCGACACACACAGATTCGGCCGCAGATAAGGATACCGTTCACTCGGCCCGTCTCTGGCGTTGGAGCTGAGAAAGCCCCCTACCAGTGGGCCCAGAAGATTGCCTGCATTTGCAAACAGAGGAAGCAGGAGAAGAGCCCTGGCTCGATACCTGGTCGAGTTTAGTCCGGGAACTACTGTACCGGCGTGAAGAGATCAAAAGGGCAACCAACCGCTTCTCTGGATTGAGCTCCGCGACGACACATCTTGTAAGTGCAACGTTGCTACTCAACGAGCCTCCAAGCACCTGCCACACAACTGCCGTGATGAAGCTTCTTGACAAGCCGTATCCGAGATACGAGACGCCTGCTCGTACGTTAGCCACCCCTCTCGTCTAGGCAACAATAACCCCAAAACAGACTCACAGCAGCTCATGAGCCCGATCAAGAGGACTGCTTTCCTTCCTCCACTTTCCGAATCAGCAAGTCGACCCCAGAACATCCCCGTACACACTTGGGCCGCGGTTTTGGCACCGACAAGGAAGCCTGCTTGTGCTGAGATGGCCGCGTCGGAGAGGGAAGGGTCAAAGAATTTGAGCTGATAGAACATGTACGACTGGATCCCGTTGAGTAAGCCAACGATGACGAAAATCGATTCGCCTTGTTAATTTGGGTCATACCTGGATCGAGGTCTGAGCCAGTGGATCGGCCATTCGAGCGAGACATAGTATAGCGAGCTGACCTTTGTGAGGCAGACTGGCATAAGATACCTTCTTGTCCTTTTTGGAGGGGTCTGCCTCGCCGGGATGGCCAACTACAGGCATATTTGCAGCCATAGTTTGAGCCTCAATCTTGCACAGACAATGAAGCGATGTTGACCGCAGATGTTCCTATTATGTAGGCATAGTTGTGGCTGATCACCAATATACAGTACGCCTGGAAAAAAAAAAGATCTCGACAGGAACTGAGAGTACGGAGTAGAGAGCTGCCTGCGGGGGAGACGCGTAAGCTATGCGTGATTGACGACCATGTCGTTTGCAATTCGATAAGGCATACAGGGGTGTGGTAGCACTCGTGGTGACCTCATTCGACACACAGAGCAATGACACACCGCCGGCCTCAGTAGGGGTCTGGACATTTGATTGTGTCGTCATTCTAGTAGCCTAGTGACGGAGTTTGTATACTGAACAGTGTGTAGGATATTTCCATGGAGGTTGGACGAACATAATAGAGGTTAAGGCTGTCGGTGTCGGAGCGTCGTTGAGAGCGTCTCTGTACATCGGCAATGGTATGGCAACAGGGATTGGTGGCCAGCTTGGCGCTGGAACCGCTGGTCGACCACACCCATAGAGATCTGAGCCTTGGTTGCGAGACGGTGGAGACGGTGGGTGGGAAGCAGGTCGGGATGGTGGTGAGGATGCGGATGCGGATGTGGATGCGGGGCAGAGGGAGGTATACAGTCCAGTGCGCAGTCCAGCACGCAGTCTATCATTCCACGTCTTGGCCGGACCACCCTCTCGTCGCTCTGGAAGTCGTCTCGTCGGGCGTCTCCGAAACTCTAGCTTACCTGAAGACTAAGGGTAGTCTTCAGGTTTGTCTCAGCATCGACTTTGCAAGGGTAAGAATCTGGTCTACGGCTCGGCGGCGCACAGAGACGGCAGGATCTATAAGCTCAAATTTCTGATGATTCCGTACGACTACATGCCCAAGAAGAGAATCTATCTGCCTCTACTCATCCCGTCCAGGTAAAGTCTTCCTCCCCCCATTTGCTTGTGGCAGCATAGGCCTCATTCTCTGCATCGTGTTCATGAAAATCGGACCTGCCGCGGCAGGTAAGATATTCCGGAGAATATGCAGCCAAAATCATAGGTTTCCAGACTGTGAGCGCCCAGTCATGGATGTTCTTGACCCAGCTCCCGAAGAGTCCAAGGTGTAGAGGCAAGATACCAGAATCGAGCCATGACACGACACATCCGCTCCCTTCATCCTTTAGTTTTGCCTGTAAAACATTGAACCATAAGCCATTGTCCTCCATAACAATGATATAATGGCGTAGATCGCTCAACTGCTGAGCACCCGGAGTCATTCTGAGCATCTTGGCGTGAGAAGACAGGATACAGGCCGCAATCATAGAGCCCCGTGTGTGACAATGTTGGAATGGCTCATGTTCTTCTTGCCAGACGACTGTCAAATAGGGAAACATTCGGGAAGCTTCAAGCCCATCGACACCGTTTTCGGAAACTTGAATCAATGTAGTACGTGGACGGTCAAGCCAGAATGTGGTATGTGGGAGGAGCTCCTGGAGAAATGCACTGGTCTGCTCTGCGATGTCGAACTCATACAACAGATTTTCCGTTGGTGCGTTTGGCGGGTGTGAAGCAGGGGACTTTCCTGTCTGAGAGTTGTCGTGGTTAGGTGCTCTAGAAGGAGCGGGCTTCTTTCTCAGCAACGTGGGCTTGACTGATTTTGTGGTTGCTCGCGAAACAGCGGGCTTGTTTCTCAGAAACGTGGCCGTGTCCAATGCTGTAGGCGGTGGCATGGATGTTCCTCCGGCTGATTGCGCTTGTATATGTGCCTTTTCTTCCGGTTGCACATGCTGCTGGCCCCGCTTGACTAACACTGGCTCCGGCTCCAAGGAGATCTCACCAGTCCAGAGCTTTGCATCGTCCACTCTCTTGTAGGCAGAACGCTTGGGCTTGTCAAAGAACACCTGATCTATCAGAAGACGGACAGCCTCCCTACTACCGCGTTCTGAGCGTAGACCTTGTCGTGCGACCTCCACATCAATATACCGCATCACAGTGCCAACTTTGCCGAAGTGCTCATCCGGAGTCATGTACTCACACATGCCCACTGGCAGCACGTGGACGTTGTTGTTTCGGAGACATTCTGAGAGTATGATCGGTGGCATCGGAGGCAGCTGAGAAGGCATCTCGGACGAATACAACGACTGTGGCGCAAACTCCGGTTGGATTTCGTTGCTGGTACAGAATTCCCGTACCTCTTGCCACAGTTCCTGAACTTCAGACTCGTCACCGCAATAAGATGGAGATCCTTGGGAGAGAGGGGATGATTGGGTGTCTTGGTCAAGGTATTGAGCAGAGATTTGCAAAGAATTTTGGTCGGAGTGGTCTGATGAGAGGTTCTCTGATGAGAAGCTCTGTAATGAGAGGTTCTCTGATGAGAGATTGTCAGTCTTATTGTTGGACGCACTGGGGCCTGGTTTCCAAGACTTACGCTCCTTAGGATCCATGACTGTGGGATCTGATGCTTATCTGTCGCAAAGTCTTTGTGGTAGGGTTTGCCTCTTGCGAAATCCTCGTGGAATGTTTGATGTCTGGTGTTTGGCATTTTGATCAGAGAAAAAAGAAAATGTAGGGCATGGTTGATTGTTTATATCCATTTATAGATAAGAAACAAATGCGCGTCCTATCGCGGTCATCATCAATATTGATGTCACTGAATGTGATCTTAATCGATAAGGGACAACAAGCATGGGGGCCGCCTGTACCCCGGTGAAGACTGAACTGCATCACAGACTTCACCGTCTTGGATCCTGCAGGGTGCGAGTCTCTTGAAAGCTTTGTCATCGTGGCGCATACGATCAACAGATCCCACCTGCCCTGAAAGGAACAAAGCTTCAGCATCAGACATACAAGGGGTGGTGATATGTCCTTGATCGCTGTCTTGGACGACTAACCTGACGGGATCTGACATAGCAAAGGCTAGCGATCTTCTTCTTGGGTAGACTTAATCCCAGCACCGTGCTGACCGCTGACATTCCAGCATGGCAATCCAGTATTGAGAAGTCATCTCCTTCTCAGCTGAGAATCCGTCGTTCACAGATGGCCAGAACTCAACGTTCGCGCTCCTGGTGTTAAGCATTCGGGATGCTATCCGGTGCAGAATCACCATTGTCTCTGGGTCGGCAACCATCCTATAGAGGGTTCTTGACAAAAGCTGCCTGGCATTGACCACCGTCTTCTTCTATGATTAGTGGTAATTTTCTTTCCGAGGTGCCCACCCAGTTGAATAGTGAGAAACCATGATTCGTTGTCACGATCCAGGTGGCGCCACGGAAGTCATCACTGATTCATCACTCGGCGTGACGCCATTCGCAAGAAGGTACCCCATAACGGCAGGCTGGTTGAGATCAATTGAAATATTGAGAGCCTTGAAGCCCCAGTTTGCGGCATTCAGATCCAACCCATTATTGGCAAAACATTGGATTAACCGTAGATAGACATCTTCCCTGTATCTTGAAGAATGCGCAGCGATAAGAAGAAGCTCTCCAGCCAAATTGTGGCCGTATTCATCAATCGTGATAGACTTCGAGAGCAGCAATTGTAGCATGTCTACTCGGCCAAAGCGACATGCCTCGCGGACCGCATCATAGTCTTGTTCGTGCGTTGGTCGGGCGCCATGAGCGATAAGCGTCGTTGTAATCTCGAACTCGCCGCTATTGACTGCATGAACAAGGGGAGATTGCGGGTTATCGCCCTTCTTGTTCACGTCGAACCCGAGTTCGATTGCCAGCAGCACAAGCTCGTTGGTGTGGTTGACGATTGAGCGATCGACCACATAGTGTAGCAAAGGTAAACGGACATCGTCCATTGAGGCGAGTACCAGCATTCGAATGATCTGTTCGCACACATCCAGGCTGCCAGGATCGCGGGCAAGCTTCTCCACTGTAAGTCTGATAGCCATCTCATATTCTTCGCCATCGGCCTGCATGCGATACTGTGGCTCGAGCAGCAGGTGGACCATCTCGGTATCTCCAGCTACACATGCGTCGTGCAGAACCATTCTGTAGCCCATCTCCGGGTTGTAATAGATCGAATACATGTTGACACAGGCCCCATTGGCGAGAAGCAGCCGGGCCATCTCGCAGTTACTTTGCTTGACAGCCATGCGCAAAGGATCGGCAAGGTGGAATGACTCCAGTTCATCGGGTTTCTGGGCCAGTAGAGCCTTCACTGTAGCTCTATCATCCAACATGACGGCAGTCATCATGGCCCAGCCGTGCGGCAGGACCTGGTCATTGTACCAAGTCAGACGGTTTAACGAGGCAAAGTCAACACCGTTATGGAAGGTCAAGGCTGTGAGAGCGACCAAGGTGTAGATTCGATCGTTCTTTTCTTCGTCGGCCGAGCGGATTGTACTGCTCACTGCGCTTGTTCCACGGCCCGGGATCTCTGTGTCCCACCAGAACTCTTCAACAGCAGCCAGTATCCCCACTGCGCCCTGGAGATTGGTGGCTAATGCACACTTTGGCCGGCAACTTTTCATCTGGCCCTTGAGGCATCTGTATAGGTGCTGCCCTGTCATAACATGGGTCGTCCACTTCAGGGGCCCTTGATGAATAGCCACCGACATTCGATCAAAGTAGGCAGACTGGATTTCGCGGTCGAACACTCCTGCGGGGTACTGTTACTAGTGCATCGGTGAAAGGAAGATGACAGTACAGCTCAGGTATACTCACGATTGACTCTGCGCAGCTGCAGTCCTTCAGACCAGGTCGAGTGGGCCAATACATCATCAATGATTGGGATAATCACATCCAAAGGCAGCTTATAGAACCCCATTATAACAACAGAGGATGCTGGGTGCAACAAGACATTCCAGTCTTCGGAGTGCGAAGAATGTTGCCTCAGCCGCGTAGAGCAGTCTTGGAGAGCGAGCCGGAGGGTCAAACTTGAAGTTGCCTACGGTCAAGACAGACTCCGCAGCACCTAGTACTAGTTAGTGCTAGTAATATAATTAGCTAGGTACTAAGCAGTTACAGATTAGCGAGACTGGGCAGACGCTATATCACTTAGCCAATCACAATTTCACCAGCCACTTCAGCCTTGTCACTTGTACTCTGTATTTCTGTTTGCTGACTACGGAGTACTGGTAGGGTCCATTTGGCACACCTTGCACCATTAGTAGATACTCCTCACACCATATCATATCTAGTCAAGTTAAGTGACTGTAGCAATTGTTGGGCTTAACAGCCAGGAAAGCGAGAAAAAGTAAATTTATTCGAGACCCTCGCAGATCATTCCATTTCACCTGGTAGGTCGCAGTCTTTACGACGGGTATGAGTTCTTCGATCCTTGACATCCTAGAGATCCTCCCGCCCCCATCACTCCCACCACTTTGCCCATCTGCCATAGTGATTTCTGTCGCGAATTGCCATGGAATCGATACGGCTCTTCGGTTATCCTATGCACTGAATACGTGTATGGAGCCCTTATCTTCTGAATCTGCTTCTCCACCATCGGTATCCACCGTCATAGGCCATGGCATGTTGCTCTATGGACTCCACCATCCACCACCCGCGCGAGCAATACCGAGTTCAACCCTTCCCGAAACGCCTCTCGAAGACAGCTCAACAAGCCACACTTCTAGTGCACTAGTAAGGTTATATCATCTGGGAGATCCCACTTACATTCGGCGACGGGTATTGAATCGTAGATAGAATACGTCCGCCGCGTGGTGTTTAAGTATGACTGCACAATTCACGTTCACAGTTTGGCGCCCACAAGGGTACGATACCCAAGAGCAAGACCGATGTGAGCTCATCCCTTGGCTCTCGAACCGAGTCTGTCACCACACTCATGGATCGGTATGAACGCCGCGGAAGTCTACTCACGAACAGCAAAACAACTGTGGCAATCCAGGAAAGGTCCAACTGTCCCACGAAGTTTCAATTAGCCCGCCAAAGGAGAGGTGCCTGTCCATCGTCGAATCTACTCCGATCGAATAACAGCACGCTGGTCGGCCCAATTCTCGATCTCCTACTCTACCTGATCTATCGCCAAATCATTCCGGCGACTCATTCCCCCGGACCACTCCCGGACATTATACCCTCTCGATGCCCACTCCAAGTCTAGGGCACCGCCCTAATCCAAACGAACCCCAAACGCTAACTCTGGATCAAGCACGACATTATCCGAACTCGGGATTTGCAGTAAGGATCATGCTCTTCTTTTCACGTCACTTCGTCAAGTCGCGTTGACACTTGAACTCTGCCACCAATACTTGTGGCCACCACCCACCCCCTCTCCCTCTTTATATGTCACGGCACTGCCTTACGATGGCATGTCCTTGCTGTCTGGTCACTCTTATGGAGATATCAATCGTTGGGATGCGACCGAACGTCGAGTACTGAATAAGATTGCCAGCCTGGGTCAGCCTGTCACGAACATCGAAATGCTCAAGCCAGGTGATTTCCCGAAACTAGGAGAGGTGGGCGTACACGCTGCCGAATGTCGTCAAGCCAAATGTCGAGTTCCCCTCTTCTACCAACAATTGCACTTGAGGCCTTCCGCAAAGGACAATCTCCACATGAAGATTACCAGTCCGAGGTCGACAGCAGATCTGAATGGTTTTGAAACAGCTCTACTAAGGTGTGGGTGGCCTTATAACATGTTTGACAGTGCTCGCGGTCACTCAGGACTGGGAACGCGAGGATAAGTCCAATAAGCTTTGCTGATGGCAATGATTGAAAGGCCGGCGGCCCTGATGACGAAATCGTATCATTAGAGCAGCAAGTCGGAGCATTGCACCGCGTCGAAGAAAAGAGAAAGAAGCGAAGGCTGACCCAAATAAAATTGCAAGAAGAACTAGACTTCGAGAAAAGAAAAGCATATTTTAAGGGCCCGGAAGAACGGCCAGGACGGGGATGAAGCTATGAAAGACATGGAAAGAGAAGGCAAGGGTCACCAGTTGATCTGGAGAGCGGTGAGGATACCTCTGACGACGAAATGGATGTCGGTTGACAGCAATATCGACTATTCGGATCAAACTATCCTCTTCGACGCGCTCCTCAACAAGGGTTGGTTATTTTACGACTAGTAGGTCACGGCTTTGTTTTGTGTGCTACCGGTATCAAGCCCGAACCTGGTCTGGCTAGAGGTGTAGACCTTCATGTTTTTATACATCTTTTGCCTCCTTACAACTTTCTTTCGTCCTTGTCACTCTCGCGTCCGAGCAACCAGCCAACCCCTTTGTTGGTGTCAGCTTTCCACTTGGCCGCCTGTTTGATCGTCCTAAAGACACTCCAGAAGATGTGCGGTGTGCCCGGATACACGTCGAGCAGAGTTTCCACTCCACGCTCCTTCAGGACCTGCTCATAGATCAAGCCATCATCACGCAAAATGTCCGAGCCGCAGACCTGGAAATACGCCTTGGGCGCGACGTGGGCGTGTTTCGACAGCGGTTCTGTGTTGAAGGCCCGGTAGAGAGGCGAAGATACATCTGCGTTGTACGCCCGGTCGAAGAGTGTTTTGGTATCGGCGTTGAGTATTGGAGCGTTGATGCACCGCTCGTCGGTGCGCGAGAGGTATTGTGTTCGATACTGGTCCGGGATGGTTTCTGGGTTCGCGATGAATGCCCCTGCTGAGTAATATAGACCCGAGATTTGGGGACTGTGACTCGTTTCTTTTGCTTGTAGGGCGATCAAGCTCGTCAGCACGGCGCCGTGGCTTACGCCGCCGACGATCAGGCCTGCGGACGCGTCGGCGGAGAAGTCGGATGCGCGAGTCGAGATGTATACGAAGGCGTCCCAGCCGTCGTTTGCCCCAGTGGGGAACACATAGTCGGGTGCCAGGCGGTACTGCGGACTGATCACCACACAGCCGTGCGCGAGCACGAGTTCTCTCGCCAGGGGGGCGACCGAGTACGCCGTGCCAATGACACCGCCGCCTCCGTGGAAGAAGATGACCAAGGGAATCGGCTCCCATGTAGGACTGGCCGGTTGGAAGACGAAAAGATCGAGCTCGGCACCGTCGCGGGTCGTGAACTTCCTGTTTGATTCTGTGACTTCTGGCACGGGGGGTGGTCGAGGCCAGCGAGTTTCAAGGGTACGGAGCTGGGTAACTGCCTCGGCGATCGAGGACAGGTCAAGCTTCGGGATGGGGAGTCTGCCGGATTTCACAACCTGGAGCTTGTTCAGATATTCTGCAAAGGAAACGTGCGGAGGGGGACCAACGAAAGGGATGGACATGGAGGACATACTGCGTCGATCTCAGGGTCAAGTACCGCGAGGGCGTCGAGTTCTTCTTTAGTCCGTGTCATCGCGAATCCTGGTCTAGTCGACAGCGAACACTAGATGCTTGAGTAAGCGCAGGAGAATCCAGAAATCCTCTATGAAACAGAGCAGTGCACAGAGGTCATTCGAGGTTTACAACTTCGGATGTTGTCAAAGGCTGTCTTCCATGCAACGCCCATGTTTTGTTAGATGGTTGAGCGCTTGGATCTCAGTCACTGTGCGAACCTGGCACGCGAGGAGTCAACGCCATCGCCGGAGGCAGAAGACGGCTTAAATCAAAATTGAAAAAGACGGCATTGAGGCTTCCTTCGAGACATCAGCCTTCTCCGCCACATGTGGGTGACATGCAGTGCTGGAGCCTGGAGGGATACGCCAGTACTCCACTCGAGTGCGAGGCATTTAAGTCATTGGTTCCGTCGGAGAATGCTAATTGATCAATGCCTGATAAATCCGTGGTTCCCGGGCCCCATTCAGGAGACAGGTGGAGACAGGTGGAGATAGACGCATCTGTATCGTCGCGGTGCTGTCAGAAAGCCCTCATGGCGCTCCCCCAAGCAGTAACCACTAGTTCCAGTATTTATGCAATTGCAGGTGTGCAATCGCCGCCTTTTTGGAAGGTGATCTCTGCAGTAAGTCCAAGTTTGCTTCTGCGGTCGTCTGCCATGGCACATATTACAGACGCAGAAAGGGGGAGTGGATGGATAGATATCCATGGACATTTCACACCACCAATGACCGAGGAAGAGAAGATCTCTCGATGGAATGCTGCACAGGAGAGGTGTTTCCTGATTCCCGAACCCGGGGCATGGAGTGTCGAAGCAACTCTGAGATACCTGGACAAGGCTGGGGTCGCCATGCAGCTCCTCAGCAACATCCCACAATCGCTGCCTGCGCTGAAGGCCTCCAACGACTACGGTGCCTCCCTGGTCGGGCGATATCCATCGAGATTTGGACTTTTGGCTGCACTACCGACGGACGACGCAGCCGCAGCCCTCGCGGAGATACAGCGCGCGACTGCTGAACTCGCCCCCGACGGGTTCGCGGTGACGTGCTGCTACAACGACGTTTACCTGGACCACCCGGCGCTGGATGTCGTGTGGGAGGAACTGAACCGCCTCGAAGCCTGTGTCTTCATTCACCCCAATGCCTATGCGGCTCCGAAGCTCGGTCGGCCCGCGCCACTCGTCGAGGTGGCCTTCGAGACCTGCAGGACCGTCGTGTCCATGCTGTACACGAGACACTTCCAAAGATTTCCGAACGTCAAATTCATCGTCTCGCACTGTGGCGGAAGCCTCCCGGTCCTGGCGAGCAGGTTGGAGCTTCTGGGGGCCGAAGCCTGGGTCCCCAACCCGCGGGGAATCGCCTCGGACGACATCAAAACCCAGCTGAGCACCTTGTATCTCGACACGGCCGCGACCTGTCCGTCCGGGCTGGGTCCGGCCATCAAGATGACATGTCCGTCACATATCGTCTACGGGACCGACTGTGGCGTGCCGTGTTCGACGGACCGGACCATGGACGCGAATAAGCGGGCAATTCTCCAGTACGACGGCTTGTCCCCGGATGAAATCCAGGCAATAGGGACAAATGTACTGGCACTTTTCCCGACAGTGGCAGCGCGAGTATCGGCCTCGAAGGTGTGAACTCTGGCCGCTTCATCATAGACCTCAATAGGGAGGAGATCTCAAGGAGGAAGTGGCGATGGCATAACAACAGGAAAAGACATGATAAGTATTGATGGTCGTTGACCGTGACTATCTATGTATAACACGCTGTTGTCCAATATCGAGGATAGCCTTGCCATTTTCGTGCACATGTGACTCCACTGTAAGACCTACCTAGGCCTCTGCTGACTGCGATGCTGAATGCTGAGCAGAGATGAGATCCGTAAGATATTCTGCAATGACCAAGACTTTCTCTTCCTGGAATCTTCTTGCCACCAGCTGCAGCCCGACATGGCCGCCGTGATAAATTTCTGGCTCGTCTGCGAAGCAGTGTCAACATCTCGGGAGGTATTCAAGGAAGGGTCTGGTGACATCAACTTACATCCAGAGTGTACATTCGCGTCATGATCACTGATCGGTTGGAAGCCCTCGCTGATGTCGATCTTTTTATCAACGGTCGTAACCGGAAGCGTGACAATTGAGTAGTCCAGTGCACTGAGTGCCGTCGTGTACCCGGCGTATGTCCTTGCACCGGGTCTTGTCGCTGTCGCGGCTCCTGCCGGCAAGATAAACGCGTCGACAGGCCTGCCTGACCTTGTTCGCTGTCGGGTACTATTCCAGTAGTCCATGTATTCCTTTTGGAAGGCTCTTTTCGCGACGTTGTTCTTTGCGATGGCGCTGGCCTTCATTTCCTCCCTTCTCTCGCTTCCAAATATCCAGGAGATCTTGTCAGACATTGGCTCTCCTGACAATTCAAAAGAGCCGTGGACGTCTTCGCCGCCGTCATAGACCCAGCATGCTTGAACAATGTCGATAGCTCGTTGGTGAGAGGGCGGGTTCCAATCCACAAGTTCGTGGCCCGCTGCGGTCAATACCTTTGTGACAATGTCCAGCGCCCTCATGATGGGGGGATGAGACTGCACGATGCCGTCACATCTCATGATCCCGAAGGCAAGCTTCGTTTCTGTCGTCCTCCCAGCTATGTATCTGAGAGTTTCTCCTTCCTGGTCGCTTCGCCAGGGGAGCTCCACCACGAGAGGATCATAGAGCCACGGCTTTTGGCTCAGTATGGCCTTGATCATCAATCGAAGGGAAGCCGGAGAATGTGACATGGGCCCGACGACGGAGAGAACAGTGTTTTGACCGTCCATGGAATTGGCGAGCCCTTGATATGGAAGTCGCCCACTCGACGGCCTGATCCCATACAGTCCGTTGAACGCAGAAGGCATGCGGATACTGCCACTATAGTCCGTACCGAATCCAATGGGAGATCCTTTAAGGCTGATGAGCGCGCCTTCGCCGCCAGAGCTTCCACCGCTGCTCAGATTGCGGTTCTTGGGGTTCCAAGTATACCCAATGATATTGTTCATCGTTTCCGCTGACATCAACGTCTGCGGGACACTGGTTTTACAGTACAACACCGCACCTAGAGCTCGCAGTTCACGCACCATTTCGCTCTCGTAAGTCTTGTGCTTAGCCGTGTCCTTCTTTCCCTGGAACGTGCCAATCCAACCGACGTACCCCATTGTTGTATCCACACCTTTGACATGAAATTGATCTTTGAGGCTCACGGGGAGGCCATGGAGAGGCCCTACGGGATGCCCCGTTTTGGCAAAGTATTCATCCAGAGCAATCGCGTCCTTGATCGCTGTGTCGAAGAAGATTTCATGCAAGCACGACACCTGTAGAAAGCATCAGGATCTGACTGATCTAAGAGAGCGTAAGTGCTTAGCAGCACTCACCATTTGATGAGCCAGTGCGGCTCGATGACAGAACGCCCGAGCGACATCCTCAGCTCGCCAGCGCCCGCAAGATATATTCTTGACAATGTAGACAGCATGACATTCGGTGATTTCCACCTCCTCACTGCTCAGGTACTGACATATGTATGGGCCTGTTAGGTCACGCTGTTCTTCGGCGGACGGGACAGGACTGTTTAGTCGCCAGTTTTGGGGGATGCTGCTGTTGATTGCATCTAGCTTTTCGCGAGCTCGAGCTTCCCACGCCATCTGTATTGATGTTGAAATAGATATTGGTACTCTTACAACTCGCAGGAACAGACAGAAGTCGTCTCTGGTACATCTATGGACAATATATGGTTCATACGTCAAGGATTCATCTTCACCATTCTATCTAGCTAGCTCTCTGTCTTTTCGGCCGCAGTCCTCGGAAAGGCCAGGACTTCATGGTCACAGCTCCATCGAGTAATGATATTTGCCACTGGAGCTACGCAAGAGCCTGCCTCGTATTGTTGGTGGGGCGAACCCCTAAATACTGCATACGCATTCCCAGATCCCCCGAAAGCGCCAATCACGGACTGGTTCTACTCGGCGATATGCTGAGGAAAAGCCGCTGCAGACATCCATATTCCAAAGTCCTTATCAGGTGGAGTCTTGATAGAATCTGGACGCTTGTTGGGCCGGGGTCTTTCAATGCATTATCGTTCCAGGCCGTGCTATGGGAACCGCGATCAATGGAAGCGACGAAGTTACTCATAGCGAGAGGCTTTGATGGTGCACCCAGCTCTTTACTAGACAAGAGTCTCCATAGATAAGGCCAGAGAAATAGGAACGTCTCGAAACTGGTCACGGTAGATGATAAAGAAAAAGCGTGGCACGATCGTTATCATGCGTGCGTCGAAGACTTGAGCTCCAGAATTTTGGATAAATTGGCTTGGTGCTTCGACAGAGCCAGGCATACACTTACAATCCTCCCCAACCACGGAAGTGACTCTGGCCACACCATCTCACCATGTCTCGCATTATTCACCGCAAACTTCAGTCCGTCAAGGAAAGGGTCAAAGAAGAGGTTGACCAGAAATCCAAGCCGTCAGGATGGGTTTTACCAAAAGAACCATCCAGCTTTGGGGACGACACATGGACGAACAAAGATCTTGATGTCACCCCCGTCGAGAGAAGGACGTGGACTTCTCTCACAATCCTAGGCTTTTGGGTAAGTGTCCTGCCCTTCCGAGAAAGAATCACGGTCTGACCTCGCACTCCCCGGTAGATAAGTGATGCGATGAGCGCTCAGACCTGGGAGGCCCCGTCAAGCGTCCTCTCTGTTGGCCTCACTTGGTACGTCCATCCGACAAAGACTTGTTGGTCCACGTTCTCACAGTCGCAGGCGCGAAGCAGTCTATTCCATCATCATCGGGCAGTTGGTGGCTGCCATTCCTGTCGTTCTGAATGGCGCCATGGGTGCGAGCCTCCACGTCCCATTTCCCATCGCGGCCAGGTCGTCATTTGGCTTCTATTTGTCTCGGTTTGCCGTGGTGGTTCGAATGGTGTCTGCCCTCTTTTGGCACGCGATACAGACCTACACTGGCTCGACGGCCATGACTCAGTGCATCAGAGCCATATGGCCTTCCTATCTCAACATCCCCAACCATATCCCCAGTTCGGTGGGGATTACGACACAGCAGATGGTCTCTCATCTCATTTTCTGGAGTGTGCAGTTCCCCTTCCTACTCACCCCTCCCCACAAGTTAAAGTGGTTTTTCACCTTCAAATCTGTCGTGGTCACGGTCTCATCAGTGGCCATGGTCATTACGATGACTGTGAAAGCCCACGGTGCTGGAGACATCTGGGACCAAGGTTCAACGGTCAGGGGGTCCACCAAATCTTGGTTGATTCTGCACTGTCTGTCGTCGACCATGGGCGGCTGGTAAGCATCTGGGCAGATTCGCACATTCTTCGTCGGACTACTCACTGACGATTGTCAAAGGTCAACTCTGGGAACGAACATTGCGGATTTCACAAGATATATGAAAACCGACAAAGGAGTATACTGGCAAGCGTTGTTTCTTCCGGGAATTTCACTTGTCCTGGGGCTCTTTGGAATCATCTGCACGTCGGCCGCCAAGGTAGTATACGGGGAATATATCTGGGATCCCGTCAGCCTGATCGCCCTCTGGGACGGCCCATCGGGGCGGTGTGGAGCGTTCTTCGTTGGATTATCATGGGTATGGATTCATTCTCAGTCCCTCCGAATGAAGCGGAGGCAAAAGTCTGACTCTCTATACAGGTTGTCGCACAAATCGGTACCAACTTGAGCGCCAACGTCATCTCTTGCGCCAATGATATGGCGTCGCTGTGCCCGAAATACATCAACATCCGCCGTGGAGCTATCATCGTGACCATTACTGGTAGCTGGATCATGGTTCCCTGGAAGATTGTTCACAGCGCAGAGTCTCTTCTGACGTTCATGGGCGGTATGGCCGTGTTCCTGGTACCCGTTGCCTCGATCCTGGCCGCCGACTTCTGGATCACCAAGCGCAGGCACATCGACGTCCCAGCGCTTTACCAGCGTCACGGCCGATACCGTTACAACCAGGCTGGAACCAATTGGCGGGCCGTGGCAGCATTCCTCGTCGCCGTGACACCGAATTTACCAGGTCTCGCACATGCTGTAAACCCCAAGTTGCACATTGGAGGAGCAAAGTACATATACGATGTGTTCTACTTCTGGGGTCTCTTCAGTGCGTTCGTCTCGTACAGCCTCCTGAGTGCACTCTTGCCGGCAAGAGAGACACTCCTGTCAGCTTCGGTACTTGGAGATGTTGCTGCACTTGACGGCGTCGAGGGTGAAGAAATGCAGGATCCCACTGCCTTTGAAGAAGCGTTGAAGGGAAAGGCCAACGTCGAAGCCGAAGCCGTGGCTGTCTGAAGTCAAATACAGCATGTTCTTTCTGGGTCTGCCGTCTGGGCGGTCACACCCATACTCCTGTGTACATATCTATCACCGAGTTGGGAAGCTCTACCCCATCAACAGATGGTTGTTTCGTTCTTTTGGGACATCATTGTCGTTGCCCATTTCGTGTCATCGAACTTTTTGACCGTGCACCGTTCATGGCGTGGTTACGGCTACCGAGGCTCACTACCTACAGTAGGGTATATTGGTGTTTTTTGGTATTTTGGCCACTGACTGATACTCCGAGCGCTCCAATCAGCGACACAGGTTTAAATGTAAATCCGAGCATGAATCCGATAGGGGCGAACAATGGACCCAAATTCCGGTGGAGACAAATCTGGCCGTGGCCCCCCACAGGCTTTTCAACTCTCGATTCTCTTTCGAGCCTGACCACCTACTTTCCTGTCTCTCAGCTGCGATGCTAGCCCCTAGTATGAGGCCGCAGCAAATCTGTTCTCGTCGACTTTATTGCGTCGCTACCATCGCCTAAAGAGAGGAAAGCCGAGCTCGTCGGGGGAGCGGGTCTGGCGGCACGAATGGTTGGGAAGCCAAAGTCTTGCGCCATCTGTCAGGCGCGAAAAGTCAAGGTCGGCAAGAAAGAAGCAACCCCCTTCCCCCCGAAGAGAGTCGGCAAGTCCTCCTCCTGGCGGATCCCTGACGGGCAGACAGTGTGACAGGGCAGACCCGGCTTGTTCGCAGTGCGTGCGATACCGTTGGACCTGCCCGGGCTATCCTTTCAAGGAGGCGAAATCCACAGATACGGGCAGCGCGTCCGACAGTCGAGGTGTGTGAAACCCAACCCGATCACGTCTTCGTTGCATGACCTTACGATCGATTCCAAAAAGACAGTTCGACAGGCAACGGTGAAAGCGACCGACCTTCCCCGGGAGGTATACCAGTCACGCCAGTCACGCCGGAACAGTCTGATGCGACGTCTGGGCCCAAATTGGCACACGAGATTAATCAGCATGGCATCGTTGACTGCGGTTCATCGAGCCCGAAGCTTGATCTTTTTCTGGCTCCAAGTTTCCTTGCGTCCCCGGTCGCCTTGGAACTGATCAATCACTTGACCTCTGTGAAGCCACATGGAAAATCCTTGAGTCAACTGGGATGCTTCATCCAACTTGTACCTGCACGGTTGGGAACGTACGACGCTCTCGACGACGCCGTCAGGTGTCTGTGCAATTCTTACACCGCCTTCCTGTCGTCGGGTCGATCTGTCAGCCCGGTTCATTACGGGCGGGCTCTGAAGAGTCTGCGCAAGTCCCTCGACGACTCCACGGTGGCTCTGTCTTCGGAGGTCCTGTGCGCCGTGGTGTGTCTTTCTTGGTTCGAGGCAAGTCACCTGCATGCGACCTTCATTGTCGGTGGAAGGTCCTTAACAATGTAACAGGTCCTGACGAACAAACTCGACGCTTCTTGGCTCAAGCATACCGCGGGATGTGCCAGGCTGATCCAGCTTCGTGGACCTCAGCGCCATGACAAAGATTTTGGAAGAGCACTGCTCCACGCTGAGCATGGGCTGATAGTAGGTTCATGGGAATGCGGAAGCTTCTGTAGTCCTCGAAAGGCTGACCTGACTCCACAGTCCTGTTCAGCGTTGATTCAACATCGGCCGTGCTTCTTAGATGATCCCAGCTGGACCGCCGTGCTAGACGCCCCTCTACCGGGCCCGCACATGGACCCCGAAACGGACCAGCTTATCATCCACTTTAAACACATGGCAAGGATGAGTACCATTCGAAGCGACATGGAAAGTATCTCCGCAGGTGCGAAGCTTGCATCCTCAAAGGCGCCTGACATACACCGCCAACTCTTACAGCTCCGTGACGAGTTCAAGAGACACCTCCTCGTCGCCTTCAACCCTGAGACAGGGAACAGAGAACTGCGAGAAGGACCCGACCCCGAGGACAACATGTTAATTGTCTTCTGTAAAGACGCATTGGGACTCATCTTGGTGAATCTGGCTTTGCTCGACTTGTACAGTCTTGCCCTTCAAGATTCTTACCATGTGCGGCTATCTGAAGACTATCTGAACTTGGAGATCCAAGGACTGATGGAACTGGCAAATAGCAGACTCCGAAGGGCCATCAGGGCGTCGCCCTTTTCCTGTCGGCGCTTGATCTCGACATACCGTGCGATTTACCTGGATGTACGACAGGGAGGAGACCATCATGGAGTCTGGGACCAGATTTACGCGATGCTTTCCTCTTACTAAATGCCTAATAACGTGTCTTGGTCGACGAAACAACCGAGTACGGAAAGTCTCCTCTATTATTAAGGGGGCCCGATGTCTATCCCTCTACTTAGCTATCCCTTAGGGACGCCTAACTATAGGCTAGATAGTGTCACGGGGTGACGCTAGGCAGACTCAACAGGTAGTGTATTAACTATAGAGCTATACACGAACGGTCTATAAACTACTGGCATAGTCGGTAGGAAGACGAGGTCATCGCTTAAAGAGCTATATGGTGTTGTAAACTCGTAGACAGGGTATAAGTGTTAGGAGACCTGGGTTTGGGACCGGTCGAGTATAGAGATCGTAGGTGTTTCGTAAGCCTAAGTATAGATAGTAGCTAGATATGCTATATAATAGAGATTACTCGCACTACTAAGGAGAAGAAGAAGTTTCTATCTCCTCGTATAATAGTTGTAGAGAATAAGTATAGCTCTCGCTAGCGCTCTTAGTATAATAACTATAAAAGCCCAAGGAAAGGGCTTACTATGTTGTAACACGTACAGTAGAATCGACGAAAGTAGAAGGCGGTAAGCTAGACTTAGGGTAAAGCGTCCCTACTGACAGCCAGCCTAGTAGTGTGAATCGAGCGACGCGAGCGACGCTGCTTTTGAGTATGCTAATTTGGCGGCAGGGCTAATCAAGGCCGTCTGACGGGGCGAACAGGACCTGCGTCGCATCGTATCATCGGGGCCAAAGACGCTAGGGCTTAGGGGCCCGCGACAGGTGAGATACGGGTGACCGCTCACCCGAGTCACACGAGCTGGGGTGAGTATAGGGCGGCATCACTCTCCCCCTTTAGGGGGTGAGCTCCGGGGACTTTTTACATAGATTGGCAATATCTGTCACCTATGTCGCCCGGCGGCGTAGGTGTGCTTGTGGCCACGTTCACGAAACGTTGAACTCTCCTCACCCTCACCCTCACCTCCTCAACTTCAATACTCTATCAGGCTGTTGTGTCAAATCTAACTTGAGGATCTGTGGGATATTGAAGTCAAGGTATTTTCCTCCTTGTCTCAAGCAACCATGGCTTCCACCGACGACGCTCTCGAGACCTACACTCACCTTCCTCTTCACATCGACCCTCAAACGAAACAAGTCTCCATCCTCTCTTCAGATAAAGCCTTGCAAGATGCCGTTGCGAAAATCAACCACTTGCACAGTGCTTTAAAGTCTCTCGAAACCCCCAACAATGTCCCGCCCCCCCCTTTGCCAGTCAATCCAAAGAGATCGGGAAACATTCAAAAACTGAGAGAATCGGCTACGGCCTCAGTCCGGAAGGGTCAATATGCGGATGCGATCCGCCTTCTTGGAGTTGCCATAGATATGGCTGCGGCACGACCTGGCTGGGAACCTATGGGCCTCGCGAGAGAAGAACTCGCTTTGATGTACCAGTCCCGAGCAGCGGCCAATACTGGAGTCCAGAATTGGGTAGAAGGTCTTAAAGATGCAGAATGCAGTCTGGAGTGCAAAAGAGGTCCCAGCAATGGCCCTAATGGAGAAAAGGGCCCTGGGAATGCCAGAGCATACCTCGTGGGAGGAAAATGCTTGATGGAGATGGGTCGATGGGCCGACGCCGTCCAGTGGCTCGAGGGAGCGATCGAGACTGAGGGAAAGGATGGCGACGATGGCCGAGAGCTGGTTCGTCAGTTGACGGAGGCGAGAAATCATGTCGAAGGCAAAGCTTGAAGACTTTAATCACGCGGGGCTCGTTTCTCGCTATACCAGTCAACCAATGCATCGAAAAGCCACAGCCATCGCAACCTATCTTTCGTACCTGCAGTAAGGTGGGCCGAAACAGAGAACATCGCCATCTCCAGGCCCAACGACAGTTCCGGTGGACGGCACCACGCATAGATATCTGTTCGGTACGCGTTCTGGAGAGGGCTTGGTTTGTCCACCTTTACGACGCACACTCTACTGAACTCACCTACTACAGACTTTGGTCACTCTACCTCCATCTAGCGTTGCGTTGCCTACAGCCTCCGGATGGGCTTGTGCCAGCTCGTGCAAATCAGGTATTATTCGGCTATCAGGCCAATCAGCTTCCTGCAAGAACTCATGGAAGACTCGAAGCACGATGAAGTACAGAGAAACGGACTATTTCGACAGCCACCGGCTATCAAGCTCAAGCATCCATTGCGATGGCAAAGATATTCTCGATTTGGAATAATGTCGCATCTTCGATAGAGAGTATGTTCAACGCTCCAAAAATCCGAACCGCCAATCCTCAATGATACGTGAATGCGTTCGGCGATCTCGTTACAGATAGATTTTGAGAATCAAAAAGTCAATACAGCAATCACGAAACAAAACAGACGGGTCTGCGGAAGCTTGTCATTGATACCGAAGACAGCATTGGCAGCGAAACTGTCAATGGCGCATGGCGATTTGTTGCCGAGAGACTAAGGGTCAGTCCCACAAGAGAACAGTATAAATATCGTTTTGCTCAGACTCCACGGGCTGGCATCGAGGTGCTCAAAGAGCCATGGGGTTGTGCTTCGACAGGTTGGGGCCCCAGAATGTGTTAGAAGGGGATTCCCCTCTCTCAA
Organism: Capronia epimyces CBS 606.96; assembly: GCF_000585565.1. Classification (NCBI taxonomy): domain Eukaryota; kingdom Fungi; phylum Ascomycota; class Eurotiomycetes; order Chaetothyriales; family Herpotrichiellaceae; genus Capronia; species Capronia epimyces. Next base: position 234,375 of record NW_006912914.1, read on the forward strand.
TGGGCAAATCATTTCTCTGCGTGACTCCCTCTGGCCTTGGAGAACGTCCCGTGTGGTGAAGACACAGGAGCTACTACATAGAGCGCAGTGCCCCAGGACAACATAAGAGGACAACAGTTGGAGTGTTTCCCATTTCTGTGCGAGAAGATAGACTGACTCCGTGCCTGCTGATAAGCATGATGATTATGTACATTGAATATTGTCGGATGACCCGCTTCTTATGCTCTCGTGCATCCCTAACACCCAAGTTCAACGCTGCATTGGGTTTCTGAGAGGTGGCACTGGCAGTACCGAACACTTGGCATCTAGAGATACAATACATGGTCAATCTGCCTTGGGATGGTGAGCGGACGGAGCATGGTGAGTGAGTGAGTGAGTGAGTGAGTGAGTGGCCTTAGCTCCAGACATCTGCAATAGTATGAGCGAACACTACCTGTGAGTGCTGTAGAGGTAGGTATCTAGGTAGGTAGCCATCAAGTACGTAGTAATACTTACATGTTCGTTGTCATCCATACCTAAGGTCGCTACATGCACCTAATTAGGTGACATGTACAGTAAGTAGGTGAGATGCAGGTTGAGATACTGATATGTACCTCCGTAGTCGGACTTGAGCGAAAATCGAAAACATCAAACACAAACACAAACACAAACATCCGAAATTTGCTTGGTCTTTGACGTCGAGGACCGCCACGCCAACACCAACACCATTACCAACCACCCGAGAAATTCTGGCACCGTCCAACTGCGGAAACAACAAAGGCCCAGAAATATATGGCGTGCAGATAGAGCAAGGCAAGGCGGAGTGGCACGAGCACGAGCACGAGCGCTGCATGATGTGTGAAGGGATGGGGAGTTAGATGTCACGCACCGCGCACCGCACACCGCACACCGCACACCCGTACATATATGTGATTTGGTGTCTTCACGACAATCAACAATCTCGCTGGTGCTGTTTCTTGTTTACGAAGTGTGAAAGTGATTGAGCAAAAAAAACCCCCACACAACGCAAAGCAACAAGTCAAAGGCGAAGCAGGACGAGGTGCTTATCCAGTATGGATCACGGCATAGACGATAAAGAAGCTCTGCTGCTTGATAGGGTTTCTGCCGCGTTCGAGCCGTATCTGCTGCCGCCTCAAGAAGTGAGCTCTGTGCGGCGGTCACTTCGCTCCTATATCGCCGCTCGGGTCGACACGGCGCAGAATCCCCGGCAGGGTCTCGAGGGACTGAGAGCGGAATATGTCAAGGCTGTGCAAGCCAACCGTGCTGCAAAAAGCCGGTATGCTGCGATTCTGGCTAGACACCATGAGCACGCGGCTACTTCAGACCCAGCAGATTCAGCAACTGCTGGGCACAGTTCCAGATCGCTTCTCGGTCAACATGTTGAACTCTTACGATTGGAAAGACAACACACGACACTGATTACGCTGGAGGATGAATTGGATGCTCTCAGGCGTTCTAGTCGGTTCACGACGTCGGACACCCTGTCGAGGGCCGGCACAACTCCGTCTGCGCTGCCGGATACGGAGCGTGAGCTGGCACAACTGGTTGACTTGCTGACCCGTTCGGTCAAGGCTCTTGAGAGGGCCTTGGTTGAAGCTCATCATTATGCCATCCACGAAAGGTCTTTGCTGGAGGATGCAAAGGCACAGAGTCAGTATCGAACTAGTGCGACTCTTCCGCAGCGTCTTCATGCCCTATCTGCGGCGCGGAGAGAGCTTACTGCCTGGCTGGAGGAGAGTTTGGAGAGATGCCAAGGGAACACCGACGAAGCAGGTCAGGATGAGCATTTGAAGAGCAAGCTGAGCTCGTCAGACTTAGAACAGAACATTGACCATCAATACGAGCAATATCTCGAGACACGTCAGCGACTGCTTATGATTGTGAGCTCTCTGAAGGCGCCTCTTCCAGAACAAGCCCCCGAAACCCCTGGTGGCAGAGTAGAACGGATGGTGCAAAACTTCACAAAGACCGAATGGCCAGAGGAAGCTGAGGTCCCGAATGTGCTTGAACAGGCTCTTCTCCCGACAGTGCAGCAGGAGCGAGCTTCACGGGCTCATCTTACCTTTGCGAAGGAACAACAGGAGGATGAACTGTTGGCAACAGTTAATATGCTCGACAGACTCAGTGACGAGAGCCAGATTTTGCAGGCTTTCCCACTCCTTGCTCGATCGGGCCGCTTTGAACACGCTGCATCGACCTTTGGGAAGAAGCGTGCTACGGTGGACGAACCGGAAGATGAGGTGTCTAGACGAATGAAGCCCTGGCTGTTTGCTGCAGAAGCAGCTGAGGTGGCTACCTCGAGCACGATTGAAGAACTTCTGAAACAAGGAAATCGATCGATGGATAATGTTGGTCAAAGCCTGTCCGAGTTGCGATTCCTTCATGAAGCAGATGGTAATGAGCATTTCAAGCAATAACTGCCTCGTGGCTTGGGTTAGGCTTGTTACTGCTTCTTATTCTGAGCAAAGAAGAAATTGGCTCCCACCACGGTCAAGTTGTTCTCCCCAGCCCAATCTCGCACACCATGTCGGACTTTCCCATACCCCCAATGTTTCCTATCCGATGGTGCCTCCAGATTCGAAGCGTCTCCTTCCAACAACACGAATACGTATCGGTGTGATCCTGTTTTGGGTGGCGGACTCGGGGGAAGGTATTCTTCCAATTCTCCTGGCTGGGCCTTAGACAGATGGAGCGCAGGTTCAGGAGTTGTCAGGTTGGTCACGATCCAATGGCACATCTCGGACCATATTGGTTTGTCCCTAGACTTTGCATCTGGATCGGTGAGAGCGAGGGTGAAAGTCAAGTTCTTGGCACTAATGGATGGACTTGTAAGAGAGTGGAACGTGAACACCGGGCGCTTGGAAACGGCCTTGACGGCGATGTCGTTGCCTAGAAGCACCGTCTCGTGAGACTTGGGGTAACTGATGTCGAGGGAATAGGTCGGTTCAAAGTCGTCGAGAACGTCGCCGATGACGTCGTTGGCAATCAGGGCATCTCTGATGGTGGAGGAGAGAGAATAGCCGGTGCCGAGGAGCGCTTGCTGGCCTGAGTAGGCTGCAATAGCTGCTGTTGCTGTTAAGCTGGTCCAGAGGAAGCCAGTAATAGCAGCGATGCTCGTGATTGAAGGCATGAGGAGCAATAGTTAGCAGCTTGTATTAGTTGGTGCGAAGGCTATTCAAGAGCATTGTGAGGATGGAGGAAGATGCTGGTAGATGGGCTCCAGGCCTGTTGGCCTCTGTTCATGTCGTAATACGTAAGACGACCCCGCCTCCAACAATGAGGCTGGAAGCGAAGGTGGCTGCCAGGTACGGAGAACCTCAAGACTTAGGGACCTACCTTAGGGCACCTATAGCTGGCTAATAGCCTACCTAGTAGGTACCTGCCGACAACATTGGTCGTGGTGGTTGAGTGGTTGACCGGCCGGATTCTTGGTTCTTTGCACGGGTGGACGGGTGGACGGCAGAGCAACTAGAACGACGTCAGACATTCAGCTAGGAACCACCAAGGTACTCAGCTGGCCTCGTGCCCTCTGCATTTGTGCAATCCAATCACCATGCCGATGAAAATGCACGTCTGACGGGCCCGGGAACACGCCTGTTTTGCCCCCATCACAGCTGTCACACAAATCCATTTTGTGCCTGCGTCCCAACAGCCACTCACCGGCACCGACCGAGTTTCGCGTTTCTCTCTACTCCGTCCACCCCCAGACACTCCTCCCAAGTAAACATGTGCCTGCAGGTGGCCATCTGATCAAACAGCTCGCCCGCTGCACCATTTTCCTTTCTATACTGTATCATCTACTCTTCCGACGGGTCATCTCGTCTTGTCTCATTCTCCGCGGCATCTATCAACACCGCTCGCAACTCTTCTTCCCGGCCTTAGTGCCAGCTTTGCTCCTTCTAACTGACACCCCCCATCAGAGGGAGCACGCTCGCCGACGCCAACGATGACCACCCTCGGCGATGACCTCCTCCGCACGGTCAACAAGCTCCAGGACCTCGTCTTCAACACCATCGGAAATGACTCTCTCGATCTTCCTCAGATAGTCGTTGTCGGTTCGCAGTCCTCAGGCAAATCCTCGGTCCTTGAAAATATTGTCGGCAGAGACTTTCTCCCTCGAGGCAGTGGCATCGTCACCCGTCGACCGCTGATATTGCAGCTGATCAATATCCCGCCTGACGATGAAGATGGCGCAAACGATGAAGATGAGGTCCGCATCCCACACACTGCGGCCAGCGTGGCCGAACACGGAGAGTGGGCAGAGTTTCACCACATCCCCGGTCGCAAGTTCAGGGACTTCAACCAAGTACGAGCCGAGATCGAAAATGAGACTGCGAGAATAGCTGGCAACAACAAGGGCATCAACCGACAACCCATCAACCTCAAGATCTTCTCTCCGCACGTTCTGAACCTGACGTTGGTCGATTTACCCGGTTTGACCAAGGTTCCCATCGGCGATCAGCCGTCAGATATCGAGAAACAAACCAGGACCCTCATATCCGAGTACATCGCGAAGCCGAACAGTATCGTCCTCGCCGTGTCCCCGGCAAATGTCGACATCGTCAACTCGGAAGCTCTGAAACTCGCGCGTCATGTGGATCCTTTGGGAAGAAGGACAATCGGCGTCCTGACAAAACTGGATTTGATGGACCACGGTACAAATGCTCTCGACATCTTGTCCGGTCGCGTCTATCCCTTGAAACTGGGATTTATTGGCGTGGTCAACCGATCGCAACAGGATATTCAGACCAACAAACCCATGGCGGAAGCTTTGAAAGCGGAGGCCGAGTTCTTTCGGCATCATCCTGCATACCGAAATATGGCCACGAGATGTGGAACACAGTACCTTGCAAAGACTTTGAATACGACGCTGATGGCGCATATCCGAGATAGACTGCCTGATATCAAGGCAAGATTGAACACACTAATGGGCCAGACACAACAAGAGCTGGCAAGCTATGGCAGCAAACAGTTCAGTGGCAAAGAGCATCGTGGTTCGTTAATTCTACAGCTGATGACTCGCTTTGCGAACTCGTTCATCTCCTCCATCGACGGTACATCCACCGAAATCTCGACCAAAGAGCTCTGTGGTGGTGCTCGGATATATTACATCTTCAATTCTGTCTTTGGCAACTCTCTAGAGACCATTGATCCAACCCACAATCTGTCAGTTCTCGACATTCGGACTGCGATTCGAAATTCAACTGGACCCCGCCCGAGTCTTTTCGTCCCCGAACTGGCATTCGATCTACTGGTTAAACCTCAAATCAAGCTGCTAGAAATTCCCAGTCAGCGATGTGTTGAGCTGGTGTATGAGGAACTGATCAAGATCTGCCACACCTGCGGGTCGCAGGAATTATCAAGATTTCCTAGATTACAGGGCAAACTTATCGAAGTTGTGTCGGACCTTCTGAGGGAACGGTTGGGACCTAGTTCGCATTATGTCGAGTCCTTGATCTCGATTCAACGCGCGTACATCAACACGAACCACCCGAACTTCCTTGGAGCCGCCGCCGCCATGTCTTCTGTCATTGCCAGCAAGAACGAAAAGGACAAGAGAGCAGCGCAAGCAGAAGAGAAGCGGAAACGAGAGAAGCAGCGGCTGAAGCAAATAGGACTTAACGGTACAGCCACTCCAGATGAGGAAGATGCCGAACAGGAAGACAAAGCCACGGCACTCCCTGTACGAAAACATCCTGCCGCCACTCGCAGTATGTCTCCCGCCGTATCTCGGGAAAACGGGTTTGGCAGTGTCTCTGGCGCAACGGGGACAGGCGGCAATACACGAGACTCGTTCCTGAACTATTTCTTCGGTAAGGATGGAGGATTGCCATCCGGCCCACCATCCGGCCCACCAGCGGCTTCCGCTCCGCATCGACATCCAACTCAGAACATTGATGCAAGCTTTTCACAAAGCATGCGCCGTATGGAGAGAGGTAGCTTCACTGATCGAACGCCGGCCTTCCCACCCCCCATGAATGATGATTACGCGCCGTCAGAATACGGCGACTCAAATTCACTTTTCGTAAGAGTTCCCTTTTCTTTCTACTATCGACTATTTCTAACTTGAACTCTAGCCGGAGCAGTCTGCAGAGCCAGTCTTGACTGACCGTGAAGCACTGGAAACCGAACTCATCCGCCGGCTGATCAGTTCCTATTTCAACATTGTGCGTGAGACCATTGCAGACCAAGTTCCCAAAGCCATCATGCATCTTCTGGTCAACCATAGCAGGGACGAGGTCCAGAACCGCCTAGTTTCGGAGCTGTATAAGGAGGAGTTGTTCGACGAGCTGCTCTACGAGGACGATGGAATCAAGAAAGAGAGAGAAAAGTGCGAGAGGTTGCTCGCCACGTACAAAGAGGCAGCTAGAATTGTGGGAGAGGTCTTGTAAATCTGGATTGGAGAGTGTGCCTGAACGGGAAATGCAAGGAAGTGTGTTGTCCCGGTTTGAATTACTTGGGGTTGGAAGAGCAGTGCAGTGGTTTCCTGTCAATAAGTCAATCCTCGAGCACAGAGGGCTTAGGAGAGGGCTTAGGAGAGGGCTTAGGAAAGGCCTTGTGTACACTGTACTACCATTTGTCTAGAAGCCCGCCCTTCTCACTTCCCCAATTCTCGATCCTCTTGTCTGTCCAGGATCTCGCCATGCAGAGATTAGAGATGAGGAGCTACTCGACTCAACTGCTGTCTTCGGCCCACGGGTCTCGCGTACGTGTTGACAATGTATACAATGGGACAGTATACAACCTTACCTTTGAACTTACCGTTGACCTTACCTTTGACCTTACCTTTGACCTTGACCTGACATGGTCACGGTATGGTCATGGGTTGGTCCTGGTCCTGGTCATGGTCATATTATGGTCAAGTTGGTCTTATATGCTCTTCTCTTATCTTGTCTTGTCTGTCCTATTATACTGAGCAGAACAGATTGTTTAACTCCACGGCGATGTTATGTTATACTATATTATATTATACTATACTTTGTACATAGGTAGTCTGTTAGAGTCGGGCAATGTTATATCATACTATACTATACTATACTTTGCACACAGTCTGTTGTACATAGTCTGTTGGAGTCATGCAGGCAGGCAGGCAGGCCGAGTCTAGAGTCTTTGCAAAGTCCAGAGTCCAAGTCAGTCACGTCTTTTCTGGTTCTAGTTCTGGTCCTTGTCCTGGTATGATCTAGTTGAGTCTAGTCAGCCAAGTCAAGATACTGTATGTATCCGTATACAGATAGGACTAGGACTAGGACTAGGATTAATTACGGAGTATATATCCCTAGGGATACGAGAGTACCGTTCATTTATTCTCATTCAGTCATTCTTTCATTCATTCATTTCAACGTCGTCATTATGAATCACATCATAAAACGGTAGTCTCGTCACCGTCAGGTCAGGTCAGGTCAGGCCAGGACCATGTGTTGTAGGCAAGGAATATCTCCATTTCCTGAACCATCCTGTCTGTCGCCCATGGCTAACTTGTCAGATCTGTTGAATCGTCGGTCCATATCCCACATGCCATATGCCATATCCCATATGCCATATCCCATATCCCATAT
>NW_006912914.1:242125-276178 GCF_000585565.1 Capronia epimyces CBS 606.96
CCATATCCCATATCCCATATCCCATATCCCATATCCCATATCCCATATCCCATATCCCATATCCCATAAATACACAAAGTTACATGGCAAGACATGACTGTAACCAGCTCTTGATCAATCGACTAGTTTCACACATTTCCACTCGTCCATCTCATCTGTAGCCCAGCCTCCTCCGTTTCCCTTCTCTTTCAGCCGACCCCGAGCCCAAGTCAGGTTCGAGACGGTCCGACTTCCGCACCAGGCCTGATAGCATGATGATGGCCATGTCTTTCTCAGTCCCGGTCCAGTCCTCAGAAAGGGTGTAAGAGAACCGGTGGTGTGACGAAGGCGGAGCGGGTACCGATGGAGGGATGGGTGCTAGTATATCAGCTGGTACCAGTGGATGATTGAGTGCTGACAGTGGTGATGTCTTGACATTATCAGCATAGGGACGGTCCGACTTCCGCACCAGGCCCGACAGCGCGGTCATGGCCATATCCTTCTCAGTCCCGGTCCAGTCTTCAGATTGGGTGTACGAGAAGTCGGGCGGTGCTGGCAGTGGTGGTATGTTAACATTGTTAGCATAGGGGTTCTCTGGCTGTGGTTGACTCGGAAAGAGGATGCCGTAAATGGTATACCAAACTTGCTCCGGGGTGCTTGTTGGTCGCTTCCGTCGAATCTCGTTGTATTGTACCTCGGCAAACTTTTCTGGATACGGACAGTTTACCATCAGACACCGGTCGGTACGTATATGCGCGTCCCTAAGGCTCTTATTATCGAACTCAGTAAAACAGCGGACGCAGTGGATCCCACGCCAATGGACACGGAAAAGGTGCTGCTTGAGACGAGATATATCTGGCCAGATTCCCCTTGTGCACACGCGGTATTGCTTCTCATGCTTGTTGTGTTTAGAGTACCTGGACTTATCATGCTTCGCAAATGGGCAAGCGAACAATTTTTCCTCAGTATGGCGGGAGTCCAGGTTCTGGATGTTGAGTTGAGGCAGGTCTTCTAATTTCGTTCTGAGAGCAGCGGCCATGGAACTCACGGGGCTATCTTGTATGCCCGCCGGTATTGCAGCTGTCTCTGTCCTATCTCGTATGCCCGCCGGTATTGCAACTGTCTCTGTCCTATCTCTTGCATCGTGCCCGAAGTGCCGCTGCCGAGATCGCAAAGCGCTCAGTGCATTGTCGGACAGTCCCATCTCACGGTCTCGTAGGCCGGTAAGGAGATTGAGATTCGGGTGGGCCATGACCTCAGCTCAGTGGGCGGTGTACCTCCCGTCCCTAATCAACGGTAATAACAATACGGAGGACGGAGTCTGAACTCGGCAGTCTTTGCGTGACTGGAATAGTAATAATGGCTCAGACGCCGGTATTGGGACGGTGACGGTGACGGACGTCACTCGTGCAGCCTTCCGTCCGTTCTGGGAAGTTGATGTCCAAGCGTAGGCTCGGCTCGTCAAGGTAGAGGCAGAGGTTGAGAAGGGAGGTCGACAGTCTTTGTTTCTGGAAGTCGGTGCTCAAGCGCAGACTTAGGCTCAGGCTCGGCTCGCTAAAATAGAGGTAGAGAAAAGGTCGACAATATTTGTTTCTAGAAGTAGGTGTTCAGGCTCAGGCTCGACTCGTCAACGTAGAGGTAGAAAATCGAGGTTGACAATCTTTGTTTCTGGGAAGTTGATGTTCAAGCGCAGGCTTAGGCTCGACTCGTCAACGTAGAGGTAGAGAATTGAGGTCGACAATCTTTGTTTCTGCGATGTCGGTGTTTAAACGCAGGCTCAAGCGCAGGCTCGTCAACGTAGAGGTAGAAGTAGAGAATCGAGACAAGAGAGAAGAGAGTAGAAAATCGAGACAAGAGGGAAGAGGGAAGAGGGAAGGCGAAGAGTGAAGTTGGAGGATATTGCGGCTAGACGTCCATATGCATATGCAGTGCAGGCTCGACAGTGTCGAGTCTTGTTATCGATCGCACAACAAACGATGTTAGAAAGTTAGAAGGCTGAAAGACAATGGAGGAGAACAGGACAGGACATGGTAGAAGTACTGCCAGTCACCTAACAGTATCCGTACTCCGTTCTCCGTCCTCCGTATGTACTGCCCGCATCCCCATCCTGTAGTAACCAATAGATCGGGGTCGGGGTCGGAGGCGGAGGCTGAGGCTGAGGCTGTGCATCAGGCAGGCAAGCAGGCATCTCAGATGACATCAACCGTGGTTGTACAGATATATTTTTTTATAACTGTACGAATACGGATAGTGCAGTTTGCAGTTTGCAGTTTGCCAGACCACCTTCTCCCTCAACGTTGACAAGTTTATCACCCGTTCCCCGTCCTGCGCCTTTACATCTCCGGTCGAGTACCGAGTACCAAGTACCAGAGACGGACTTCTATAGTTACAGTTGCAGAACAGATCAAAATTAAATGGCATCTTGGGCTACCAACCTCAACCTCCTCCTCCACTTCCACCTCCAGAGCCTTGCGAGACGAACGGATGCTGACGATTGCTGGCATACATTTCCCGCTCATAGCCACGGCGTGGACCGTGCTAAAGAGAGACAGGGACGACGGTGAGTATTAGGGGCAGCGGCTGTTCTGACTGATCCGCGCTTCTGCTTCTGGATGCCGTTGGACAACTCGTGCTTGTCCCTGTGCCCGTGCCCGTGACAGAACTCAATACAGAAGCAGAAGCAGAAGCAGACGCAGAAGGACTGTTCGAGGTCGAGGTCGAGGTCGAGGTCGAGGTGGAAGCAGCTGCTGGAAGAGGCTCTGGCATAGCAGCCCCTGTGATTGCTGTGGTGGGAGGAAGAGTTCTGATTCCCGTCGGCAGTGCGCTGGTGACCGTTACTGAGACTGTCGATGTCGATGTCGATGTCGATGGAGCGGAACTGTCCTCAGTACTAGTTGTCCCATTGGAATTGGAATTGGAAGCAGGGTCCTCTCCTTCTCCCGAATCCGAACCTGGTGAAGTTGTGGTTGAGCCGACTGGAAAACTGGGAGATGCAGCCGATGCCGATGCAGATTGGGAAACGTCGCCAGGATGGTAGGGGAAGAATTTCCCAAAGTGAGAAGCATGCTCATCTCTTCCGTGGGGAGGCCTTGTATTGGTGGTGGCTGGCTGAATAGAAACCTCGTCCACATCGTCCACAGGATTCGCATTCGGATGGTCTGGCTCTGGCTCTGGCTCTGGCTCTGGCTCTCGCTCTCGCTCTCGCTTCCCATGCGTTCCGGCGCCGGTCATTGACACTGGTTCCACGATAGTTGCCGAAGCAGCCATGTATACATGTTGTCGAATTAAAATGCTGGCGCTCGTAGGTATGGCAAAGAGCTGCCTAGCTTCCTCTCGGATCGTGATTTTCGGAAGCATTGGCACCGCCGGGAGGCCACATGTCAATGTTCCTAGGATTGAGACTGCTGTGCCGAGCAGAAAAAAGGGCTTCATGGCGATATTAGCTATTAGCTAAGAAACCGTGATCTGTTGATTGAGGAATCGAGGGCCAGCCCGCTTGTAGATGTCTGTTGGTGTCGAAGAACGAGACCAAGACCGAGGATGAATGAATGCAAGCAGCGCACGAGGAACGATAGACAAGTCAAGTATATACGCCGTGCAGTGTGGTGCGGACAGACAACACAAAAACAACACGCGTAGAGTGCAGTCTTGTCAGCTTAAGATGTCGACAGAACTCGACTTCACCGTCACTCAGTGAGCATCATCAGCTCTCACTCTCATCGCACAGGCGTCAACCGTCAACATCCACGGGCTACGGTCTGCCGTCACCTTGATCATGGTGTGGTGCGGAACGGAACAGCTACCTGTACCTGCAGACCTTGAACGAGGCCTCATGTCCAACCGTGGCCTGGCCGGCGCGAGGGCCTCTTTCGAGACGCGCCGCGGTCCCGGCCTCATCGTTCGCGCCGATCTGGTCAGCCATCAGGCCACACTGGTCCGCGGATCGAGGTGAACTGAGCTGAGCTTTGCATAGGGAGGGATTCTAGAAGTCGGCAGCTGTGCTCGCGATGGAAGGAAGTGCCAGTGATGGTTGGCGGCGGTACTGGAGAAGAGAGGATCTGAAACGACGTTGAAACGTAGACAGGGGTAAGGCGGGAGAAGTTGGCGAGTCAGTCGAGTGACGCGATGCCGCTTGTCGCGAGTCATTGGTCGTGCCGTGTTCTCCCGGTGCTGCCACGCTCCTATGATCTTTCACCCCTGCGGGACTATTCAGGATGATGGGACCGGTTGATACTGTATTCACAAGAGCTTGGGCCTCGGCCTCGTCAGATGTGAGGATGCAGCATGGATCATGATCATGGTTCCTCCAGAGGCGACATCGACATCTATCCTGCGCACGGCGTGTCTTGGTCAATAGTACGTGGTCCTATGTCCGCCATAGTCGTGCTGCGTCCCCGGAAATGCGCCCACCGGGGATTTTGGGCCGCCATCGTCGTCCTCCGAACTCCCCCCGTCTGCCATGTCCTTGTTTTCTGGCGGAGCTCGCATGGTGGCCAGCTCATCCTCTTCCAGAACCACCGGCGTCCACTTCTCGTCGATGGGCATGTTCATCCCGCTCGGGAGAGATGCCAGGAGTGGCCTCCATTCCGGGATCAGCTGCACGTTGATCGTGTCGTTCTCCTTGCTCATCTTGTGGTCGAGATACTCCACTATCCGCGCCTCTTCGAGCTTTCCCCCGTCCAGGCCCCAGGCTGAACTACCCTTTTCGATCCTCTTGTCTTCTCTTCTCTCGCTCCAAGAAGCCTTCAACTTGCCCAGGCCGGAAGACTTAGACCCGTCCTTAGCCACTTCTAGTCCAAGTTCGTTTCTCGCCGCCCGTAGCCATGCTATAGCTTTCCCCGTCGCCCCAGCCAAGTCTTCATCCAGAGCCTGGAACCGGCAGGCCTTGGCCCGCGCAGCTTTCCGCACTCCTTCGCAATACTCCAGCAGATCCTTCGAGACCTTGTAGCTGTCTGATTTCAATGCCACCGATGCTAGGGAAGCATGCTCTGCTGCTCCAATGCACAGCCGGGTCAACACTTGGGCGCGGACTTTGGGGATTGAAGGCGCTCTAATCATCCAGTCTCGATCGTCTTTGTTGCGCGATTGGACCAGCAGAGCGGGATATGGGTCGTCTTTTAATACACATAAGAGGTTGAACTCGGCGTGGGCCAAATGCTGCAGAGCGGACTGCGCCGGCGGAGAAACATCCACGGCGCTGGGCGGGAAGTTTAGAGGCCCGTCGGATCCCAAAGGAGATTTCGCCCTGAGGAGTAGATAGGAATGAAGAGAATGGGCCACTTTGAGACATTTGGTCGCATTTTGGATCAACACTGTCCTCTGCTCCGCTGTCGGGCTGGCCGAGGCGTATAGCCCCAGCAACGATTGTCGGGCGAGCAAGCTCTGGACAAGAGCCAGAGTGTGGTGAACGAAGAAGATCTCATAGTCGAGCCCTTTCCCCGTGACCCTTTCATTCTCGCGGCCTGGAATCCCACTTGCGCCGAGGGTCGGTCGCCATTCGATTTCCGGCTCGGTGGCCAATGTGATGTCGACTTCCTCCCCGGCGACAGGTCTCCCGCACAGCGCAAGATCTAGGGTCAAAAGGTAGCGGAGATAGTCTTGGATGGTAGTGGCGAGCGTCAGTAGATTCGTGGCCTGGTCGAGAGGGGGCAGTCTCTTGTGGCTCTTCAGAGCTGCGCGAAGGACAGACCGATGAGATGTGGCCGCGAAGGGCAGGGATGGGTGAGTGGAGGAGGTGAGGCTCGTCTGAAGGGAGACATGGGAGGTGGTGGACAGCACGAAGGGAAAAGGCATATCGGTGGATCGGCGGATCTGCCGAAAGAGAAAGAGAAAGAGATAGATAGCTACCTTGGGAGGTCTTCTTCTACGACTTGCAACTGGCAGATGCTTGATTGATATTGTACAGTCCCGTGGCCTGAGCCCTTCAAGTTGTGTCAAGCGGCGACGGCGACGGCGACGGCAACCCCAACCACACTTGGCCGCCAGTCAAAACAACTTTCTAAGGATTTCAAATACACGCCGCTTTAATGCCACAGCCTTCCCAGCCTTGCCCTGGTACAGCCTCAACTGAAATGTGCACCCTCTCATCCTCTATCAAGGACTAGATAAATCTTCGCACCCTTGGGCTTTCCAATCCATGGCAATTCCCACCTGTGACGAGTGTCGAGATGCCACGCTGTGCCACACATTAGCACCGGCGCAGAAGAGCCCTGAGGAGATATCATGCTCTATGCCTGTCAGGAAAGTCCTGAGCCCCTTGGACTCACCGTCACCGACTTGGTGCCAGGTGCATGTCTGGTGCAGCACTGTCACTGTCAGCAATGCACTGTTCCTGTTGCATGTGGTCTGGACTGGCCCGGTGTAGGGTTCAAGGACTGCGTAAAAGCAATAGAATTCCGGCTTGTCACATCAATATCCATATAGATGTATACAGAGTATATACACACATAAACAGATCCTCCGGACAACGCAGCGAGACAGGGATTAGCTAAGAATCTCCTCTGGACGATATAATTAGTTGACCTTTATGGCCGACCAGCTGAGAGCTGAGCCAATAATTAATATCACCAAGACAGTCTAGACTCTACAGTCTTATCTCGTCATCGGGCGGTGTGAGAAGTACGGACTAATATGGACACCCCAGTCGATGACCTTACTCAGGGTATTCGGCCCCGTCCCCGTCCCCCAATCGAGATGCGAAGGGGATGCAAGAGGCGGGCTGTATACTAAAGGAAAGCAAGAAGAGCCCCTCATCGAGGGGTAAGGAGGGTAAGGAGGGTAAGGAGGGTCAGTGTAAGTCTTCAGGGATGGACATGCACGGTTTCTCCTACGGCTGAGCCGCATTGATACCATACCAACAAGCGGCGTCCTTTTCCGCCGTGCTTGCTCGCGGTCGATCACTTCTTCTGGGTGCCTAAGCCTGCCGGCTGAACGATTTCGCGGTCGCGGCGCGCAAGGAATTACCCCATCTCGTCGAATGGGGTCGATGTTGTGATCGTCGCCAGTTCCAGAAATACATTGTACGGATATGCTGATGGCTGGCCGGGACAAGAAAGCCAGATACGGAGTTGGTGTCGGTGTTGGTGTCATGTCGTGCTCGCGACAGGAAATCTCACCACGCCGGGACAAGAATCATCCCTCCAGCTCCAGCTCCAGCTCCACCGTTATCAGAGCAGAGTGATCCTTTCGCCTTTTCGCAACGCTGAATCCGAACCCAAACCCACTTCCACCAGGCAACTGCCGATGCGAAAATGTGGGCGCAGGCGCCGTCCGCATGTGGATGTGGGACAACCTCTCCTCTCCTCTCTCTCTGTCTCTTCTCTCTCACCGCAATGCCGCAATGCGAAGCGGGCGGGTGCTCGGAATCCAGGCACAGGGCCGGGAACGGGGACGGGGGACGGACAGAGGGGCCCTGACTCTTCAAGCGGGCAACTTTCTCCTCAAGTCGTCACATTCGCGTCAATGCTAACCATGCTCCAGCGACTGAGATTGATCCCTGATCCGTAGGCCTGAAGCTCGTGAGGAGTGCGCGTCAGGTAAACTATTACCCCTCAAATGCAGGTGCTTCGAGCTCGAGCGACGGATCCGACAAAACTGGAACTCGAACTGGAACTGGACCTGTGGATGTGGGTGCGGATGCCCTGCACCCAGCACTGCGGCGCCGAGTTGCGTTGCAGTTGCTCAGGAAAACGTATAAAATGATCAAGGAGCCCAGCCGCGAGCGTGCCCGACTTGACTGCTCTTTGGCAAGGCAAAACAAGATCCTAGCTACCATTACCACTACCACCTAGACTATTACATACTGCTGCTGCTGCTGCTACACGGTTCACTCGCATCGCAAAGCCCACACCAACCATGGCCTTCTCCCTCCACCCCCTAATCGACAACGGCCTGACCAAAGGCAGCGACAGCTTCCCAGGCGGCAAGTTGCACTGCCACTGCAGCAGCAAGCCGGTCGAAGTGACGATCAAGGGAAACGTGTTGCACAACCATGCGTGCGGCTGCTCGCAATGCTGGAAGCCCAAGGGGGCGCTCTTCTCCATCGTCGCCGTCGTCCCCGTCGACAACGTCGAAGTGACGGCCAACGGAGACAAGCTCGAGATCGTGAACAAGGACGCCACCATCCTCCGACATGCCTGCAAGGACTGCGGCGTCCATCTGTACGGGCGCATCGAGAAGGACCATGCCTTCAAGGGCCTCGACTTTGTGCACGTCGAACTGTCCGACGAAAAGGGCTGGCAGGAACCGCAGTTCGCTGCCTTCGTCTCGTCGCTCATCGAGCAGGGCTTTGACCCGGCCAAGATGGGAGACGTGCGCGCCAAATTGAAGTCCATCGGCCTGGAGTCGTACGACGCCTTGAGTCCCCCGTTGATGGATGCCCTCGCCACCTTTGCCGCGGAGAAGGCGGGCGTCAAGGGGAAATTATGAAAGGGAGACGTCTATGTCTAAAGTTTACACCCGACATGGCCGGCGTCAGAGGGCAGACTATGACTTGGCCCTGACATATATGGTATGGCCTGTCGAGGAATGGCCGTCGCCTGCGGTAGCCATGATCGAATGAATGAATCTAGCTATAGCTTCTCTCAACTGTCAGGTCAAGCTGGTCGGCCATGTGGCTCTGGCGAACTTCTGCAGTCCTTCGCCTACGTCGTGGCAAGAATCAAAAGTCTCGTTCTATCGGCCTGGCCACAGGTTCAAGTTCCAGTAGATTTCATGTTACTACGTACGTCGGTCGTTGTGTCGAGATCATGTCTGCACGACTGCAACATTCAGTTGTTGATCAGGAGCTCTAGCAGAGACGAATCATCCAGAATATCGTACTCCAGCGCCACGGGAGACAGCTGTATGGTGAACACCTTCTCCGTAATGCAGCTTGACATACGTGCTGGTATGGTTGAATTTAATCACTGGCCGGAATCCTCCCAACGTACGGAGTACTGTGGCCAGACCCATCACGATATATCATCTGTCCGAAATAGTTACAATGTAGGCAACTCCAGTGGGCTTCATCTCGGCGCAGGTTTATGTATGGGTTGAAGGCTCGACTGCTGGCATTGGGCTTCTGCTTGCGGACTTCGAACGCATGGCCGAGTAGTATGTACAGTTCCATTTCCCCGTTCTCTCCAAATGCTCTGTCCCATCTTTTTTTGACATTAATATAACACATTGCCACCCTGGCCGGTCGTGTTTCCAGGTCTGTAATCCGAGCCCTTTGAGCCTTTGGCTTGCTGTACACTCGGGTAATCCGTATGAATCTCCGGTCCGCCCGCTGGTCCGTCGACGCCGGGGGTGTAGTTTTGCTGTCGTCCTCTGTAGCCTTTCTCCTTGTTTGATTTTAACAGTTGCAAATAACGGTCTAGCCCAAAACACGACAAAGTTAGTTGCAGTCACTCAATCACATGCCCACGCAGGTATGCCTCCAAAGTCATGATGGGGCAGCTGTATACCTCTGTATTTCCCGCACTTCTCCAGATGATTGACACCTTCACGTTTGTAGCATTTTCCTATGAGCCCATTATCAGTAGTGCATCTCAGCAAGCATGTTTCGGTTCAGCAGCGTAAACAGCCAGCATTCTCTTGCGGTCCAGCGCCCATGGCAATGAACACAGCCGGCAGGGTATACATCCACCTCTGCGACAAATGCCCTCATCGTCTATCGCGTGCAAGGATATCGAACTTCAGGAGACGTACCCATCTCCTCGCCCACCAATCTCTGCATCATCTGCTGGACCCATTGTTCCCGTACAATCGCATCTCGGGCGTTGGTGACCGCCTGGTTGTCTGAGAAGTCGACGCCCTGGAAGGTAGGCGGCACCTGAGGCTTTTTGGCGAGAAACGCTTCGGACTCTGGAGTCGGCATTCTGGGAGATGCGGTGATGCCGACCAGAAAGGTATGGAGGAACGGGATGCGACGCCCCTAGTAGAGGTAGAGGTAGAGGTCGAGAAGGTGAGGTGGGCGGAGATAGTCGTGAGCAAGACCAGTCTCCTGTGTTGGAACCTCAGGACCACCGAGCACGACCCGAGCAGGAAGAGCTGCGAGCTGAGTATCTGTGTACGTGGAGTTGCAGGGCAATGCCAGTGGGTGTAGCTTGTCTGTCTTTGTCTTGCTAATGGAATCGAGCTCAATCGCCAGCTTCCAGGTGCCAAGGCCGATCTCTATTTGGAGTTTAGCGGCATCTGATCAGCGCAACTCATCCAGTACGGCGGAGTATCTCAACATGTACTCCCGCCTACTACGGAGTACTGCTGCACTAGTAGCAGGTAAAATGAGCAGCCGAAAACAGCGTTCGCAAAGAGCCGCTTTTAGCCTCCTCTGCACCCGCACCGGTCATGTAGCCCTGGGCACCTACCTGGGGTGTTGTGCTTTTTCGAGATTACTCGGCTTGTTGGAGAACTTGAAGAGAACAGCTGTCTACCAGTCGACTAGCAAAGGGCAAGAATGACATGGTGGTTCTGCCTCATCAGGGAGAGACTAGTTGTTATGCAACTACAAGGCCGCCACTCACCCGCCTGGAGCCTGGAGCCTGGAGCCTGGAGCCTGGAGTCTGGACGGGATGCTTGCAATATAGTATATGTATAATACCACTGATCCCATTGACGATTTCGATTGACATCCTTGACGACGCCTGAAACTTAGCTTATCTTCACAGCGGTCTCTATCTTGCGGACAAAGACACACGTCGCTTGCTAGCATTGATGTTCATGGCGGAACAAAACCCTTCATCTGCGTTGAATCTCTCCTGGCAGTCCCTTCTCGTTTCTGGAGAGGACAACCAAGCCTTACTGCGGAATATGGGGTAATCGAAGGGGCAAAATCGTCTGATACCAGAAACCTCAGCTCACCGAAAGTGCCGGTGCCAGCAGGGTGCGAAGAGGTGAGGTGACTGACTGCGGACGGACCACGGATTGCCTTCTTCCGAATTCGAAAACAAGAGAATGGAAGACTGCGTGGGATATGCACTCCGTGGGCATGTCGCTTATCACGTTACATCCACGTAATGTATTTGGCTTGGCCCTGTTCCATATCCCTTGTCAGCCACATGTGATTTGCGGCAGAACCTGGTGTCGCGATCCCTGTGCCCTGTGCATGGTCTAGGATTCTAGAAAACGGGATGCGGTACGGAGAACTTGCTGAATCGTCCATGTCCACTGAGAGTTGCGGTTGAAGCCGACATCCTACGGAGTGGCCCTGTAGGTGCCTGTACTACTGGACTAGGCGGTTTGAGGAGCCGAGCCGTCGAGGAAGAGAACGGAGGCCGGGGGAGCTTGCGCTTCCCACCCGGCCCTAACGCACCGCACCGGAAGGCTGATCAGCCGGTTGGGTTGACAGTTGACATGGCCTAATGCACTGCCTAAAGTACTGAAAAGGATCACCTCTTGCTCTTCGAGCCGAAGATCAGCTTTCAAGCTACACATACTCCGTACAGCACTGCAGAATGAGCGGCTCACCTTTCTCATCATCGAGCTCATCCAAGTCGTTTCGACGTGGCCTAGATTCTATACACACGGACTTGCCTTGCACAACGCAACTACTGGTATCAGTATCAGTATCAGTTGGAGTCACACATTTCTGCCCGTGTGGCCATCGACAGTCCATCTTATGATCGGATCATACTGACTCAAGTGGCCGTAACAATAACAATATCAATTCCTCAAGACCATGAGCACAGCACAGGCACCAGGGTCAGAAGCTCCGGGGAATGTTGGAATCGAGGTCGAGGTCGATGAGAATGAAAATGACAACGACACCGACTCTTCGCTAGGAGACAACCTATCCACGGCGACCGAGTCGGTCAGGTCGAGTCTCTTCCAGGGCGTCTACGAAAATGGACGTCTCTATCACAAATACAAGGACGGGGCTTATATACTTCCGGAGGATGGACCGGAGCAAGAGCGCCTTGATATGCAGCACGCCATGTTCTGGCGGTCACTCGGCGGGAAGTTCATTCTGGCGCCTGTTGAAAGAGAGCTGCGTGAAGTGCTCGACCTCGGAACAGGGACAGGAATCTGGGTCGTCGACTTTGCCGATGCACACCCCGAGGCCAACGTGCTAGGAATTGACCTCAGTCCCATCCAACCGGCGTTGGTGCCGCCCAACGCCAAATTCGAAGTGGACGACTTCGACCAGCCATGGACCTACGTCCAAAAGTTCGACCTGATCCACGCGCGGATGTTGCTCACCTCCAGTGCGGATTTCCCGCGATTGTTCCAACAAACCTTTGATGCTCTGCAACCGGGCGGCTGGTTCGAGATCCAGGACTTATGCATGCCACTGTTGTGCGACGACGGGACCATCCAGGGAACCGCGCTGGAGGAATGGAACGACAAGTACATGGAGGCTTGCAGGAGGATCCAACGCGATCCCTCATGGACGGCCAAGTATAAAGAGTGGCTGATTCAAGCCGGGTTTGTCAAGGTCGAAGAAAAGGTGCTCAAGTGGCCGATCGGTCCTTGGGCCAAAGACCCAGCCCTCAAAGAGATGGGGAGTTGGAATCAGATCAACATGCTCGAGGGTCTGGACGCCTTCACGGTCCGGTTGTGGACCATGGCACTCGGCATGACGCTGGAGGAGATCCAGCTGTTCCTCGTGCGGGTGAGGAATGATATCCAGGACAGGAGAATCCATTCGTACTGGCCCATGTAAGAAGCCTTAGCCAGCACCACTCCCTCCACATTCCCCCTTCCGCGCTGAAGTACATACGCTAACCCGACGGCTGCAGATACGTCGTCTACGGCCAAAAGCCAGCCGAATGAGAGGGCTCCGTACACGTGTCTGTCCGTTGAGCTTGAGTCTCTGTATCTGTCTCCGTCTCTGTCTCCGTCTCTGTCTCCGTCTCCTCTTTCTGTGCCGGCCTGGCCGAACCATCTCAGCTGTACAGGTAGCCGTAGTCCGTACAGTACAGACCTTGCCATTGATCCTGGGATCATCGTGACGATGAAAAGAGGTCGCTGTAATGATTTTCATGGTCGGGTCAGATTGGAAGGACTTGCTAATCCTCTGTATCTCAAGCACCCTCAGAGCTGCAAGCATCACGCCATCACTCAGGGTCATCCCGGAAGCAACGTTGTCACCGCCAGGAGTTCAGGTTAAGAACGTTACAGTAGTGTCACCGCCAGGAGTTCAGGTTCAAGGACGTTACAGTAGTGCTTTGAACGCCCTAATCCCCCTCCCCTCCTTCTCCCGGGGGCTTGGGCTTCGTTGGCACTGGTCCCGCATCGCGTACAGATAGGTACTCCGTACATACAAGCTAGTAGGGGATGATGGCCTAGGAGGCCTCCTATCAGTACCTAGGACCTTAGTCTCCTTAGGCTTCCATCCTTGACCGAATAGCGTGGGTACAGGACGGAATTCAGAGTCTTGGTGTCCGTTTCCCACCCTATGCTGTGTACCGAGTACATGTATATCTCCCAGCCCACGTGCTGATTCATTGTGACCCTCTTATCTGACAGTCTATAGTTCACAGTCAGGCTTGTCGTTGTCCCCAAGCATCTCTTGCAGACCTGGACTTCAAGTGGCTGTACGGATACATACAGTATACACAGGGCCCCAAGCCAGAGCCAGGGCCAGAGCGAGAGCAAGCGCCAGAGCAAGAGTTGAAGCCAGAGAAAATGGCCGCCATCACCCCGTATCTTATCGGCTATGTCCTCTTCTTTCTTGGAGCGGCCCTGTTCGTCTTCCAGACTTTTAGATACTGGCAGCGGCTTCGCCACATCCCAGGGCCTCCGGGGTGGGCTTGGACGGTGATCCCACTCTTCCGACTTCATGTCCAAGGGGCAATCTACGACAAGTTCGGTGAATTGAGCAAGCAATACGGACCCCTGGTGCGCATTGCCCCCAATACGTTGCTAGTGTCTGACCCCAACGTCTTGCGCCGCATGTCGGCCGCCCGGTCGCCATACACGAGGGCGGACTGGTACATTGCCATGCGACTGAACCCGGGCCAAGACAACGTGTTATCGCAGCGCAGCGAGGAGAAGCATGACGACTTGCGCCGACGCATGGTGCACGGCTACTCGGGAAAGGAGAACCTCACGCTGGAGAAGGACATTGACGACTGTGTGCTCGAGCTGGTGGGCCTGATCGAACGGAAATACTTGAGCGAACCGAGTTCGGGACGGCTGGTGCCCATGGATCTGGCGCAGAAGATACAGTTTTTCACCAGCGACATCATGAGCAAGCTCTCCTTCGACACCAAGTTCCACGACCTGCGGGACGACGCCGACAATCTGGGTTATATTCACGAAATCGACACCATGTTTCCCCGTATCTTTTCTACCTGCACCATTCCCAAGGTCATAGAGTTCTTGACCGACGTCGGCTTTCTCGGCCTGTTTGCCCCTTCGGCGAACAGTAACCTGGGCCTGGGGAAGGTCCAGGCCATCACCAAGGAGCAGACGGCGAAACGGTTCGATGTCGAAGGCAAGCCCAAGGCCGACAAGGACTACCGTGACATGCTGGGGAGCTTTATTCGCCATGGTTTGACGATGAAGGAGGCCGAGTCGGAAAGTGTCATGCAATTGTAGGTGTCTTGCCTCTCTCAGCTCACGTATTGGTATTACGTTGTGCGCCACATGCTGATGATGATGATGCTGATACTGATACTGATACTGATGCTGACACTAACATGACCGCCACAGGGCCGCTGGGTCGGACACGTCTGCCACAGGCATGAGGGCCACGTTGCGCTGCATCATCTCGTCTCCATCGACATATGCGAAGCTTATGGCGGAGATTGATGAGGCCATAGCAAGCGGCAAGATACCGTCCGACGAGAACCAGGTCATCTCGAATACGAATGCCAAAGAACTGCCGTATCTCCAGGCATGTATCAAAGAGGTGAGAGTAGCCACTAGCCACTAGCACTAGCTATGAGATATCTGGCAGTAGGCCGATCACATTCACCATCCTGTTTTATACCTAACTGACTTATCTTGCCTTTTACCCAACTGACTTACCTTGCCCCTATCTCGCCACGACCCGTCTAGGGACTGAAGCTGAGCTCAGAGCGGAGGCTGACACTTTTCTCCTCTGCAGGGTCTTCGATGGTATCCTCCGATTGCAGGAATGCTTGCTAAGAAGGTAAGTTTTGATATATCGCACCATACAGGGAGGGTATCGATGTCACATCGTACTAGGATGGCGGGTATCTTCAAGCATCACAAAGAGTTTCAACTAACTGAATCACTTCTTTCCCCAGGTCCCCCCCGCCGGCGATACCGTGTGCGGCTATTTCGTGCCTGGTGGCACATCTATGGCGTAAGTCTAAGTATCTCCATCTACCATCTATCTGTCTTTCTTGGCCCAACCCCTACAAGGACTCTGGAGCTGAATTCAGGAACGGCCGGAATCTCGTTCCAAGGGTGGAAAGAAGAAAAAAAAGACAAGACAAATGCCCTCGCTGGCTGCTGGCTGCTGGCTATTTGGCTCGCTACTTGGCTCGCTGACTTGAATGACTGACGATTTCGGATTATATGACTGACTGACGATTTCGGATATGACTGACTGACGATTTCGGATATGACTGACTGACTATATCGGATGTGTGTATATACAGCTACTCCGCCAAAGCAGTCCATCACTCGCCCGCGCTATTCGGACCGGACGAAGAGGCCTTCCGACCCGAACGGTGGATCTTGACCCAAGACGGCGGCGACGAGCCGTCGGCCGAGAAACTCAAGCTCATGGAGCAGAACAACGAGCTGATCTTCGGGTACGGCAAGTACCTGTGCCTGGGGAAGAGCGTGGCCATGATCGAGTTGAACAAGGTCTACGTCGAGCTGCTGCGCCGCTTCCAGTTCAGCTTGATGAATCCGTTGGATGCGTGGAAGACCAGGTGTTTCGGAATCCACTTTCAGAAGGATATGTGGGTGACGGTGAAGAGACGGCCAAAGCCTTGAGACCTCAGACCCCCAAGGGTCTCGGCTTCAGTCTATGTGTCCAGACAACTGATGTAGCATGCCGGCTGATCTCTATCTGAATTGAAATTGGAATTGGAATCTAATAAAACCATTAATCCAACCTCAAGCCACCGTTTCCAACTTCCGGCATTCGAACCCTTGTTTGAAATAAAGATGCGATACAATATAACAGCAAGGCTGATGTATGTCGTCGTGGCTCATGTGACTTAGGTCTACGTACCGCGTCAAATGCCAACCCGATCTGGGTAGGAATGGCTCCTCGTGGCTGCAGCACGACCTGATAAATCCAATTCTGCCACTTGTCAGGAGTGAGAAAGCGATACCCGATTTCCAGGCCCAGATCGCGTGTCCGTGCAGGATGAGGCGCACAAACAGTTGGAGCCTGTATTGCCATCGTACATCATGGCCATCTGGGGAACGTTCTCCAATGCGAGCCCTGGGAAGAGCCGAAAACTTGTGGAGCTGATAAGAGAAGGCCCAACCGGTGATAGACACCCCAAAGATCACACATGTGGTGATTACGAACACCCAAAGATGTGGGCCTATGGCGTTGAGTTCTTCGAGATTCATCCCAAATATCGAGGTGGACAGACTCATGGAGATGAAGAAGAAGGCTAGTATGGTGACTGGCATCCGTATATATGGGTCAGTCATGAACTTGATTCAAGGATCCCAGTCAGGCACTGTGCCGGTACTTACTCAATTTCGTGCGCTTGCCTTCCTCCAACGCTATCTTGGACTGCTTGATAGATGCGCGCGACTCTTCGAGACTCAGCCAGCCGACGTACGCTTGAAGGTAGTCTCGAGCAAGTTGCTCTGTGCGGTCGATCTCCTTTATGATGCAATCCCATCTCTGGAACAGATCAATGCAGGCTGCCTTTTGTTGTGCTCGTCCCTTGTTGTGATCTCGGTCGTATTTCCGGAAGCATTCGAAAGGTCGGCCTCCTTCATGCTTCAGAACCCGCAGCCGATTCCAGGATCTCTCTAGTAGGGTTTGCCGTTGCTTCCAGCTCTGCCTCACGAAGCCAATGCACCTGTCCTGCACCTCAAGATCTCCCCAAATAAAGGTTGTATATATTTCGAGTACTGGCAACACCAGCATCAAAGGGTCTTCGTGAGCAAGGGCACGAAACACGTTGTCGTATTGGCCAATCGCTGCGATGTACAGATGGGAGCAATGTACGAAGTAGTCGCTGTCATCGCGATTGTCATGAACGTCGTAGAATCCCTCCCCAAGTGTGAAACGTCGCTTTTCGTTGTCGATAAGACCAGTCCTGTCCAGTGCAGCCAAAGATGGCTTGGTCACGGGAAGGAGAGGAGCTGATAGAATAACTGATCCATCAGCTACAAGACTTGAGTAACTCAAATGGCTCAACCTACCGACATTCTCCGGTCCAAGCTGGGCCGTCCGATCTCTAGTAACGACTTTGGCAACCCAGCCTCCAAGATCGAGGTGCTTCGGGGAAGAGCCGGTCAAGAATCGGGGTAGGCGGTGCTCGAATCTTGGCCACCACCTGTACTCACTAGGATCAAAACCTGAGTGCCACATCCTTGAAGAACTCCGGTTCGATGTCGTAATGTAATCCAATCAGTTCTCGAGCCCAGTGGTCGGAGGTACGCTCGAACACAATCAGGCGAGTCATCGAGCCCGAGCCAGTGGTACGGAGCAATTCCCTATGTGTGCGTATCCATGTCTCAAGGCTCTCATTCTGGCCAGGGGAAGCTATCCTCCACTGGGCGAGGTCTCCGGAAGGCGCAATGTCCATGATGGTGATCCATCCACTGGTGATCCATCCACTGGTGGGAAAATCCAGAACACCCCCCCAGTGGTTAAATTCAATCTCTTTTGACCAGATTTCGCGGTAGGATCGGACGTTGGGTCCCGCAGGGCTGGCGGTCCCGGACGACGCGGAACCAGGGCTCGACATCGTTTAACAGGGTACAACAACGGAACCTTCTCCAAGTCCTCAAGACGCCGTGTGATTTGTGCCTAATCTGATAACATGCACGCCTGAGAGCCGTTCTCACCTTGGTGCCAGTTGATGCCCCGACATGATGAAGAAAAAAGGTATTGCGCGGATGTCGTTTCCCAAGGAAGAGTGAGTGTGGCTGTGTTGTAGTCAACAAATGAAAGGTTATTGCGAAACAAG
Source organism: Capronia epimyces CBS 606.96 (assembly GCF_000585565.1). NCBI lineage: Eukaryota > Fungi > Ascomycota > Eurotiomycetes > Chaetothyriales > Herpotrichiellaceae > Capronia > Capronia epimyces. The sequence goes on from NW_006912914.1 coordinate 260,173, forward strand.
CCAGGTAGAGATGACTGCGCCTCTGAAAGCCGATTCCGCCCCCATATGCGAATGCACTTATGCACCGCTAGAGTCGGGCAACATCAGCCACCACTTAATTTGACAGGGGTCCTGGAGTAAGTTAGACTTGCTTTCTGCTGATCCAAGGCCATTGAACAGCCTCTTCCGTCAGCACTCCCGTACACACAACCACAGGATTGGCGTTGTCATGACCAGCCAGTCTGTCCGTTTTCTGCCCCGTTGCGGGGGTTGGCTATCGTCGGAAGGCTGGCGATGAACCGAACAGAATCAATGCGGCTGCTCGTAAACGGGAGGTAATAAGCTGTCCTGCACTGGCGACGACCGTCTCAACAGTCATAATCTTGACATAATTGAAAGGAAAGTGTTCTCTATGGTGACGAAGGTAAATTCGATCCATAGAAGATTGATAATTAAGAGGGAAGTCTCAACGAGAAGTAGCTCTGTGTTGTCTGCACGTGTCTGTGCAATGTTTGATTATGTAACATCTGAAATCGGCAATCACGTGGCCAATATGCGACCTACGGGGGAGTGTAGGCCCCAAGTACTAATTCTGTTGCGCCGTATTCTGTATTCTGTATTTGGCCCAGCCTGCAGGTCCAATGTGTAGTGCCTACCTGTGATATATTGTATATTGTACACTGAGCAGCCTACCACGTCTCCATTGCGCTGCTTGTAGAGGTGCCCGCCAAAGCCGCGAAAGACAGCCGAGTCAGCGGCGACGGGGACGGGGTCAGGGTCGAGGCATGGCGAGCAGCCAGACCCGAACTTGAAGGTGAAGGCGCAGGCGCTTCAAAGCTCTGTCCGCACTCCATTCCAGGAGACTGGGCTAAGGCCGCGTCCTGTGCGAGCCAGCTACGCACTCCGGCTCCCATGTCGCCCATCCGTTGTCGCGCGGCGTTCGAGTCACCGGTCTTGCCTCGATCGTTGGTGGCGGCCACTCGTTCCTTGCGCATGTTTAGCTTTGCGCTCGATTCAAGCTTCATCGGCAACATGGTCGAGCTGCGGTAGATGCGGCGACCATGTGAAAACCCTCGCTCATTGCGCTCGATCGTTCTGGCCGAGATCCTCCTCGCCATGTCTTGTCTCACAGGTCTCTCGGCAAGCCCAATTCTCATGTCCCGGTCCTCCTGACATGACTGGCAGAGGCTGCTCACGCTCAAGGTATGCCAAGGGTGAGTGAGTATATCCGCACATGGTGTGGTTGACTCCCCTTGTTGCATCCAGGAGTAGAGTTCTGCATTTTTGCCCTTCTCGCCCATGTTGCCGTCACGCGCCTTTGTTCCCGTCGGGTTCTGGGAGGGCTCTCGAGCGGCCATTCGGCTTTGATTGGAACAAGGCGGGTTCATGACTGGGGCGCTGCACATGGAGACGTGCCCGCACGCCTGGTAGATACAAGTTTTGTAATAACACATTTTTTGTATCAGCGGATCTAAGATTCCTCTTCTCATCCACGTTGTGAGTCAATCTGTCCTGGCGTCTTGATCTTTGCCTGGGCGGACCGAATCTAGAGCCTTGACAGCTGCGGCAATGAACAAACAAACCAACAAGGAGGAGATCATGCCCGTTCACTCCATATTAAATACCCGCCCCAGAATCTGGTGATGCTGCCTATCTCTCTTTGTGCCGCCGCCACTGCCTGTCGTGCCGTGCCAGTGGCTGGCGGCAGTTCTTGTCACCGGGTGCGGCAAACAAAGCCCATCGCCACAAAGAATGGCAGACAACAACCAATTGCTACGTATTTGTCTGGCATTGTTCCATTGTTGTTTGACTGCCTTTCCACCACCACTATGGCGGGCTTGGTTGTTCGAAGCTATTGTCCAGGGACCGAGCCGTTGCAGTACAGCGAGGTGGTACAGTGGAGGGCAGAGCTGGAAGGCGGAATGGGAGGGGATAGACAGAGTGACTGAGAGCGGTCAAGCCGTAATTTGAAAGTTTCCACGCCCATGGAATGCATAAGAAGAGCTTGAGCAGCCTGTCCAATATCTGAGCAGAGAAAGTGAAGGGGATATGACCCATGATAGTATCTTAGTATTGTAGCAGGGAGTTAGCTCCGTTGTCATCATGAACTTCCCGTGTCCTCGTCACTCCCTCGGTTCCGGGGTATCTCTCAATCTGCATTTTGCCAGCCCTTTCTGGTGTGCTTCATCTACTCCTCAGGAGCCAGGACGACCTTGGGCGATCTGTCCCTCCCGTCGCCCAAAGCACTAGCAATGTCTGCTTTCCGACCCGTCCAGTCCTCCTTCTCTTCTTCTTCGATCTCTTTCCCTGTCCGCTCTCCTCGCTTGTGCAGTTCTCGCTCGTGTTCGGCCTCTTTCGCCCCCAGGTTCTCTGTCAAGCTGTCCTGTTCCCCGTGTCCGCCGCCACCGCCTGAGCGCACCGCCCTGGCCACATCGCCCTCGCCAGGCGCCCGCATCTGCTCGCCCTCCAGGTTGCTGTCACCCTTTGCATAGCTTTGCTCATCCGATTCCGGAATTAATTTCTCGGTGAGCGGGCCGCGCTCCCCACTCCCTAGAGCACCTGGCTTCGCTGCTTCACCATGTTGAGAAGGTACGTCATGGGGGGTGCGGCGATCGACAGTTCTGTCTGATGCGTTCGAAGTGTCGTGGGAGATGGATTCTTCAGCAGAAGTCTTTGATGCAGGATTCCACACCTGGTTGAGTCCCGACTGCTGGGTCGGCTGCGATGGCGCGGTTGGGTCAAGGGATGACATTTTCGCGGCCAGGTATGATAGTGTTGCCTCAAGGTTTGGTAAGCCACAAGATAGGACAAAGAAGAGGTAGTTGTTCCCGCAAAGATACGCCGTGAATTTATGGTACAGGGTGAAGCTTGTGACACGGTGATGTGTCCAAACTATGACGTCGTCACAACTAAAGTCTATCCAAAACCCTCACTCGTTAGCCGTCGTACAAAGACACTGGGCTCGCTTTCTGAGAGCTGAGAGACTTGTAGATCAAGACGGGCAGATCACAATGATGTTCAACAGCTGTAGCTATTTCTACCTGAGTTTGCGACTTGTGATGTATGACTGTATCACCATTGTCCAACACCAGTGACGTCACTTTCTCAATTGATTGGCATGTGCTCTGCACGTGATATACAGCCTTGTTGCTCACATGCTTACATAATGAAGGCTGAGGGAAATGCCCATGGCGAAGGGGGTTGTTTTCTGTGCAAGAAGTATGACCCCCTATCTGCATCAATCGCTGAAAGAAGGCTGTAAACAGACCACTGAGCCTGGTATGTTGTTGTCGGCAACTTGGCCAGTTGTCTTAACAAAGGTCTGAAAACCCAGGACAACGTCTTTAGAGCCACGGTTCCGTACCTGTAATCATAGGCCAGCGTAACCATATCGGCGACGACATCATCTCGCGAAGGATGGAGCAATACATGCGCGGGTCTGTCTTCACACGTCCTGTGTTATGCGGACTATTCTGTCTGCCAGCTTGGCACGTATATTTTGGCTCCCACGTTGTCCTGCTCTTTATCTGACCGTCTCCCAAATACCTTCTTACCACTTTCCCAAACTCATCTGATCTGGGTGTTAGAAACCATTCAACCCTCTTCAACCCTGGTTAAGGCACGGCCATTCTCCCCATCTCACCGGAGCCTCCAATCTGACTCTCAACTTAGACTCGTTGCCGGCTGCTTAAGATGTCGTTGCCCTTGCCCACCCCGGCTGAGTACGCAACTTGACTTCCTCACGTTTTCATCACTGACTCTGTGCCAACAGGATAGCTCAAGCGGAAGCAGTTCTGGAGAGGGAATACCGACCACTGGAGAGAGCAATGACGCAGTTTGTTAGGGCAAACAAAATCGTCAAGCGCATCAAATATCATCTGAAGGAACCATTCATTAGTCAAGCGGTTAGTGGCAAATGCCCTCACAAACGGCCGCAATACTCATGTAACCACCTAGGTCATCACGTCCAACCGGGCTCCACAGGACAGCAGCTTCTTGGAGCTTCCCTTGGAAATCAAGCTGAACATTTGGAAACGCCTTCCCACTGTCGCAGATCGCCTGTCGCTTGCATTGACTTGCAAAGAGAACGCGGAGATGTTCGAAGACATCAAGGATGTTAGGCTCAGAGATGGAATAAGCTTCTTGCTTCCCAAGCCACAACGAACAACCAGAGTCCACCGCCTTCAGGTTCTCGTCCGTCTGCAGACCTGGGTCCCGGACGATTGGCGCCTCTGCTACCGATGTGGCCAGTACATCAACCTGTCGGATCCTGTGAATGCAGGGCCATGGGGAGGAGATACCAACATTGTATCCAATGGACTGGCAACCGACAGAGCCATGAGGGAAGGACCACGTTGTGCTCTCTGCATTGCGGCAGACCACGTTGAGATGACCAGGCACAAGAATACTTACAAGAAGTACGTGAAATTGGCAAACAGTGTTCGTCTGCACTAAGCAAGTGTGACTGCTACGTCTTTGCGTGATCTCCTGCAAAGCAAGAATGGCCTCATAGTAGGAGACGCAGAGCCTAATCAAAGAAATCGAGCTCAGGGAGTCAGGGCGAATGTCAGATGTCGAACAAGCCTAGGAAGTGGCCAACAAATGCGCAGAGCCACGTGCAGAACCACGTGCAGGCGGGTTGGCGACTGTCCATAGTTGATTTGATGCATTGCATCCTAGCTTTCCAAAACTGAGATAAATGTTCTGATGAGATCACGGCTCCGAAGCTCGAGGTTTTGAAGCGGCTTGCGCGCCATCAAGGCGATCCATGAATGGCCGATAAGGCGCTGCCACCGTTTGGGGCAAGGGTTGGTCTGCACGGCCCTGCATATCTTCAGTGTACCCAGGATAATGTTGTTGCACTTCGTGGATACGATCCAGGGCCTCGCCGACGACGTGGTACTTGGCCCATTCCACCGGTGGACTTCGCATAACATTTTGTGCACTTGGGAATCTGCCAAATTTGGAGCCATCTCTAGCGGGAGTCTCATGTTCTAGACTCTCCATCTCGTCTACCTCAACTCCTTGCCGCGGAGGACCCGTCAGTTTGCCCTCCTGGAGGTCTTTAACGAATTGCTCAGGGTCTTCCATGGCCGCTTGTTTCATCTTGTCGAGATCTCGCATATCCCTCAATGCTTGTTGCCGCTGCAGTTGCAGGACAGACAGTGTTGCTCTCAATGCCATGGCATCCGGATTATCGTCAAGGTCGATGGGTACTGGGTCGGGCTCATCCATGAATTGAGAGGGTGGTAATTCCACCCGATCATCATCTTGCGCCAGACTGGTGTGAGATAGTGTGGGCGTTACAGGCGAATAAGAAGGTCGCTGCGGGCTACCGCTAGACTCGTGCTCATGCTCATTACGGCCTCCCGGGATCGAAATGGGGTTGCTACCCTGCTGCTGATGCTTGGTGGGCTCGGGCATGATCAATTTGAGACGGACACTAGTCGGCTGGAGAGGAGGATGTGGTGGATGAGCGTCGGCTGGCATCAAAGCTGAAACTTTGGCCTGGTACCGACGCTTGGAGGTTCCAGTGGGGTGGAATGGGCTGTGCCTGGTAGCCGAGAGAGCGCCGCTGACAGCTGATGCAAGGTGCTGGATCTGAGACTCGAGATCAAACCTCGTGTTCTCGTGTTGAAAGGGGCTGGGAGCGACAGCTGAAACCTACACATGTAGGGACTGGCGGTTGGAGGCGGTGGCAAGAGCAGAACACGGCCACCAGCACGTGTTTCTGTAATATTGTGTGATCAATTCCAGACTACACAGCACTGCAAGCAGAGTATTCTGACTGTTGCTTTTCACTGTCGGTCCAGAGCATTGTGTTTGATAGGACAAACGATTAGACGTGCCCTTCTTGCCTTGTTGGCCGGCGGCGATGACGATGACAACGCGTTCCTTCCTATTGCTATATTTACCTAGCACCACTAGGAGGTACCTCACTAATTAGCACGGATTAGGGTGACATTTGAACCCGAACACCTCGTATAAAGCAGCGAGATCAGCGCCGAGACCAAGTGGGAGACTTTTGTCTGACTAAAAGCTCGGTATGTTCAAGCCCAGTCCCAGCACGTACTTGTGCGGAGCAATCGCCCCGGAACTGCACAAGTCAATCACTACGCTATCCGGAGGGTTGTGGCAGGGATCTCACTGCACGCAGCCAGATTCAGCATTCCTTGACAGAACGCCAACAGGGATACAAGCTTCCATTATTCGCGCATTCTCTGCCATCTCCCTCTCCCTCATTACCATTTGCTTTGTAGCACCCACCGCATCTCTCTGCCACGTGTGAGTCCGCTGCAGGGCCTTCGCAGGGTGTGTGCAGGGGCTGAATCTGCGACTGACCAGGGGACGGATCAATCTATGACTGATCCGTAGACACTGCAGACTGCATTTTTGTGTCAACGTCAAAGACGCATACCTCTCTCTACCTCTAAACCTCTAACCTCCTCAGGAGGCTTCTACAGTGAGATGCAACGCCACTCATTCTATCGGAATGCCAATTCACCCCAGTGGCCACACCCTACAAGGATGACTGCATATGCCAGCAGGTGTGTTAAAAAGCCAATTCTTGGAAGACATGCGTTACTGGCCCTCTCAAACATGTCGATGCACCGAGTAGTAGCGAGTAAAAAGAAGCGAGAGGCACAGCCATATGGCTGAGGCAGGGATGTGGCTTCCGGGGAACAGCACACGCAGTCTCGATGTCACCATGTGGACGGGGGTCGTTGCAGGGGCTGTGAGAAGGTCCTGAGCCTAAGCCCTGAGGCCGTGCCCTGGTAGACGTCCAGCATCAGCATCCTGGAACGTTGACCAGCCGTACTTCGTCTTCTTACAGCACTCGTTGTACGAAGTATTTACTGTAAGCCCTACATAGTACACTGTAGACACTGAGATGGGAAGGCCAAAGTCCAGCTGAGCCCGAGTGAGCCGCAGTTACCGTTACAGTAGTACCTGTACGGATAGGACAGTCTGTTCCTGAGTGCTGGCCAAGGCGGAGTAACACGAGCTTGACCGCAGCTTTCTGTCTGCCAGTGTCCTTGTCCTTTTTACGTGAGTCTTGACTTCTGTCTCGCCCCCTTGGAGCCAATCGAGCGTGAGAATCAACCTCGAGCTGAACCGCAGCGGAGCCCTTTCAGCACTACAGCAGAATAAGAATTTACAATTACTTGGTCAACGCGTGACGCGAATCGCTCTACCACGTATCTCCCCAGCTCAGCCCGCCATCCGAATCGCCGATGATGGTCTTTAGGCTATCTAGGTGCCTACAGTAGGTAAGAACTCGGGTCTCTTAAGCCTGTTAACCCACCGGCAAGAGCCGCTCTACTTAATTTCCATGCTCACGCGATGGATGATCTCCAGATGACCATGCTACATACCCTGAGGCTGTCACTTGTATTTACTACACATTTTTCCGCTTCCCTACAACGGAGACACGCCTATGACCTCGACGTTTGTTTGCTTCTACGCTCCTCAGTTCATGCGCCAGGCTTACATTGAGACCCCTCCACCTCCGCTTATCCATTTGGCGAGACCTGTTACCGCCCTCCACCTCGTCCTCGTCTTCGTCGCCGTCATCGTCGCCATCTCAGTGCGCTCGCCACCCTCGCCACACCACACCTGGCCGTTAAGAGACGGACGGATTTGTCTTTCCACGGTCGCTATACTCAAGCTACAGGACACACTTACGAGATATTGGCCGGTTTGTGTATGGGTAACCTTTGTCATGTCACCATAATCGCTTGTACTTCCTGCATCTGTCTGGAATTGATCCAGCAATGCAAAGGAATGTCACCAACTCTTCACGGCTAGCTAGTTCCTCAACTGGTATGTCAATGTCGCCTAATCGAGGTCCTTCCCCAGCAGAGGGAGGGCCTCAGAAACCACTTCGGGAGCTGGAGAACGTGAACAAGCCTTCTGTGGGAGATCGTCCGGCTGTCGAGGAAGAGGCTGGCACAAGTGTGCAGATCACCGACAACGCCGAGGCCCAACCAGAGAAACCTCGACGTACAATACGGCAGATTCGAGAAGCTGCACAAAGCAAGACTCAGGCGAAGCATGACTCTCAACTTACATCGCTCCCTCCGCCGCCGGTGCCACCGCAAAAGAAGAAGTCTTCGATCTTGGGCGGGCTTTTTCAGGTTCGAGAACCAACACAACTGGCCTTGAATCAGGTCGCCGCGCAAATGGTTGCTCAGCATGGATCAACAAGTGCCACCAAGGTGCCCAATGTGCGCCTTGAGAAAATGCCGGAATTCGTGCCCAAAGTCAACTCGAAATGGGATGGAATTCCCGAGTCCGCCAAACAAAAGCAGAAAAAGGAAAAGGAGCGAGCCAGCGCATCTGGATCCCGCAGCAATCGTCCAAGGGCTGGGAGTCGTGACACAAGAGACGGAGAACGGAGAAGTTTGCATAGTCGGAACTCGAGCTCGACAACCGATTCGTTTGCGAGCCGAGGCAGATCAAGCGGATCACACACGGCTTCTGGCCGTACTCGGTTTTCCGTCCCATCGGCCAACTCATCTGGTGATCTGGCATCGCAGCGGCGAGTGGATCGGTCTCTGGCGCCAACAGAGCCCGTAGGCACTCCGTCCTCCTTCAACCAGTCCAAGGCCAATTCAGCAGAGAGCCTCCCAGAGGTCTCGGCAGATCCACGAGAGGTTAAGACTATACTCGGTCCCAACAATGCATCAAATCGGTATCCTGATCGCGAAAGTAACAGGTCGAAGGCGTACACCGATGACCAAACCACTCCGCGTTGGCTAGGATCGTCTACGGCACAGCCAACTCCCAGCATCCAGGCAGTGCCTGCACACTCTACTTCGCCGATGCCCACTCCTCAGGAGCTCTCTCCAGTAAAACCTACCGCATTTGACCCTCAGCTCAGTCGCGGCCAAACAAGGTCTGGTATGCCCCAGCAAAATGTCGCTCTGACGTCCTCCGGCGTTGGAGTTCTGAGGCCGCCGGCAGTCTCAAAGACGAAAATACCGAATGCCTCGACCAATGGATTTCTTGCAGGAGAGGCGCAGGAATTGACTATACCAGACAACAAGACTGGCACTCACCAAGCGAATTTGCCGTCTCACGATAGGGAAGAGGGCAGACGCAAGACTGCCAACTCCGCGCCCCCTAGTTCTCGCAAACAGAAAGACCTTGAGAAACGACCGGATAGTTCTCGGGCCAGACTCGGTCTTCAGGCAAGCATGCTTGTTGAAGAAGAAGAAGAAGAAGAAGCCAGCCCCTGGCAAGTGCAGGACAAGGAGCAGGCTTCCGTGTCATCCCCCAAGGCTAAGGCTGCCATTGCGAGTTCGCGAACAGCTTCAAGTCCGCGGACGAAATTCAATAGACCCTTTCCTTTCTTTGGCAAGGACAAGGACAAAAGTTCGGCATGACTTTATTACTTGCTGGACAATGTTGTGTACCCGGTCCTGTGAAAATTGCCATGTAGCGAAGGATTCATGGATGGCTTACGTAGTTATGATGCTGGCGTGGCGTCGGGGAGTTCTTGTGATATACCTCCTATCCACGACTTATGATCGATGGGAACATTACTGACCGATCTCTTGAGGCATGTCGAGACTTATAAGACAGAAACGCTCATGCCCTGTTAGCCTCTGGAAGGGAGGTCTCACCTACAGTAGATGGATAGGTATTATAATCTGATACAACTATAATCTGATACAACTATAATCTGATACAACTATAATCTGATACAACTATAATCTGATACAACCCGCCTGACCTGTTGACGCCGTGGCGTGACATCTGAAATTCCACCCGTACAGAACCAAATAATTTTCTCCGCAAACTTGGCTACAACATTTTGATAAATTTAAACAGACCCTCAGAGCACGCTACAAGATTCGCCTCGCCATCTTGCATTCGGCCAGACTCTCGCCGGTACATAATGAAGCGCAAGTTGGATGCAGAACAGGAATCTCCTGTGAAAAAGCGCAGCATCTCTAGCCATCCCACCAACGGATTCAAGTCCGCCTTTCGACCCGACCTTTTCGAAACCGAGACTGTCCAATCCTTCCGACAGAGCTACGAAGCCGCAGGCCCATATCCCCACGCCGTAGTACCCTCTCTGATCCAGGAACATCTTCTACGCTCTGTCCGCAACGAGATTGTCAGCCACATCCACTTCACCACCAAAGAAACAGACATCTATCGCATCCACCAGTCGGGCGACCTTGCGAACCTGTCCAACCTCGATAGCGAGTCCCTGCAACATCTTCCCAATTTGGTCCGCCTTCGAGATGCCTTGTATAGCTCCGAATTCCGAGAATGGGTGTCCACCGTCACTGGGGCGGGCAAGGTGTCGGGCAAAAAGACGGACATGGCGGTCAACGTCTACACACCAGGCAGTTACCTGCTCTGCCATGATGATGTGATTGGAAGCCGAAGAGTCAGCTACATCCTATATCTGACCGATCCAGATCATCCCTGGCAACCCGAATGGGGAGGTGGTTTGAGGCTGTTTCCTACGGAAACCAAGAAAAACAAAGCCGGCGAGGACATCCAGGTCCCTCTGGCAGAACACAGTCTAACCATTCCTCCGGCCTTTGGACAGTTGAGCTTCTTCGCCGTCCGCCCTGGAGAAAGCTATCACGACGTTGGGGAAGTCTACTATGGACCCGACCTCGATGCCGATGGAGGGCGAATCCGTATGGCCATCAGTGGATGGTTCCACATCCCACAAGAAGGCGAGGATGGGTTCGAGGAAGGAATCGAACAAGCACAGGCGCAAAAATCCAGCCTTGCTCAATTGAAAAGTGCCGCGACCGAATTTGACGAGCCGCAACTGATTTTCAGACATTTCGACGAACCCAGAACAGTAATGGATAGTCATGCGTCCGAGAAGGAAGTCGACCCAGGGGACGATCAGGACGACCAAGACGACGAACTCACCGAGCAAGACCTGACCTTCCTTCTTCACTATATCTCGCCGAGCTACCTGACACCGGACATGATTGAGGACTTTTCAGCCTCGTTTGTAGAGATGTCCGTGCTTCAACTCGAGCAGTTTTTCAGTTCGAGATTCGCCGATGAGCTGAAACAATACATCTCCGAGGTTGAAAACCAGGGGCTTGATGCAGCGCCGTCTCCATCCAAGTCTCACCCTTCGAATTGGGCAGTGGCGCGGCCTCCCCAGAAGCACCGATTTGCATACCTTCAAGGGGCCGAGGCGCTACATCGAGACAAGACCCCCATATCCCGCATCCTAACCGACCTCCTGCATTCCCACGCGTTCAAAAAATGGCTGGCGCTAGTTACGGGACTGAAAACGAAGAGCCTGGTGCGCCAGAATGCAATCGCCAGGAGATTTCGACGCGGAAACGACTACGCATTGGCAAATCCCTATCTGGGTGAGCAGCCACAGCTGGAATTCACCATCTCGATCACGTCCAGCGGCGGGTGGGAGCGGGACGAGCGCGAGGATGGAGACGAAGAGAGGCCGGAAGATGATGGCGTCAAAAAGTCCAACGGAGTGGTTGGAGACAATGACAAGGGCAAAGGGAAAGGGAAAGCCCACGAGGTCCCAAAAGTCCAGGTCACGACGTCTGAAGAAATCGACTTCGGCGGCGAGGAGGTCTATATGGCAGGCGATGACGACGACGGCGACGACGACGATGACAAAGCTTCCGTCCACTCCAAGTCCCTTCCCAGCGTGGGCAAAAAGGCCGATCCAGCCATCTACAAGTCCTCTGGTGACGATGAGGACGACGGGATCTTGTTTGCAAATCCCGCAGCTTGGAACCGGTTCAGTGTTGTTCTGAGGGACAAAGGAACGCTGAGATTCGTCAAGTATGTGAGCCAAGCGGCCACGGGGGACAGATGGGATATCAAAGGGGAGGTCGAGGTTGGAGAGGACGCCTGGGATGACGAGGATGGGGATGGGGATGAGAATGCGAACGGCGAGGCAGGGCCAAGTGGCGAGAACGAGAACGACAGCGGAGAAGATGAAGATGACGATGATGAGGAGGAGGAGGAAGATCAACCAGGCGAATGATCATGCTCGTGGCTTGGTATCAGTAGAGTGGAGGTCTATCTACCGTAATGTATGCTATGTAGATGATACCACGATCTTCCACAACTCCAATCCAATCTAATCTAAGTCAAACCTCAAGCCCTAGGCCTCAAGCCCTAGAAAATCCCTAACATAAAAAGAGTTATAAGAAGGCTATACAATACGAGTGTCCTATGCTGTGGACTAATATGATGGATGGTAGGGCGATCCGGATCGTAGTACACATAATTACCTAGAACTACTAGAGCAAGAGTAATATATGATTGATTGTGATTATGCCTTGACATTCACCTCTTCTTGTCCTATTTCATCTACGGAGTTTCACCTCTCCTTGTCCCATTTCATCTACGGGGTATATATGTATCGATCGACTTGAACTACGTATCGCGAGAACGAAATATCGAGGGTAGCAAAAGGAAATGGAAATGGAAATGGAAATGGAAATGCGTTTTCCTCTCCCACGGCTAGCGGCCAAAGGTAGTTCAAGGCATGGCATGGCTTACGGCAAAAGATACACGAAAACAACCCTGGCTGTCCCCCATCATGAATTGAATTGGCATGTCCCCAAGTAGGTACCTAGGTAGTAGTGGCTTCAAACGTGAGCAATGCCACCTTAGGGTCAGCCACTCAAACAGACACCCGGTTGAGACTCGACTCATCCACATCAAGACTTCGCAGTTCGCATCAATTCGTAAAACAATCCCGTCTATCCCAGGCGCCCAGAGTGCCGCCAAACCGTTGGCCATGATTATTTTTGTCGAGGGCGGACAAAATGACGGATCATGCGGCATCGTCTATCTTCATTTCATCAATTTGGACCATGTCCAAGATGCAAGTGGTAGAAAGGCCTAATGTCTCGCCGTGCCATGTGGAGCGAAAACAACAACACGACAGACGGTTCGAACCGGATGCGACACCATCTTTGTGACAAACACGACACAAGCTTTAAACTTGGCCCGTGGAAACCATCTTCTTCCGGAGATGATTCTTGTACTCGCCAATGGTGCCGTCCCATCTTCGCACTGTCTTGTTCTCACACACCATGATGTCTTTGGCGATTTTGTCAAGCAACCTGAGTAGACTCGTTAGTTTTCATGTTTTCACATGATAAGGATTCTGAAAGTATGTGAGACTCACCTGAAATCGTGGGAAACCACAACCACACCACCAGAAAAGGCGTTGATGGCATCGGCCAGGGAATCAATGGTAGGGATATCAAGACCGTTGGTAGGCTCGTCCAACAACAGCATGTTGGGACCTTCAATGGCCAAAAGTGCAAACACCACTCGAGATCTTTGACCCTCCGACAGAGTACCCATCAAAGCCGTCTGAGATTCGCCAGAGAGACCATATCGTCCAAGTTGCTGTCTCCAATACTGGTAGTCCTGTGATGTGGACGCATACTTGTCACGGACGAAATCGAGTGCTGACTTGGTCAAGTCCAGTTGCTCAGCGGAATGCTGCGAGTAAAGTCCAAGTTTGAGATGAGTGTGCCTGCTGACCGACCCGTTGGTCGGACTGAGTTTGCCTGTCATGAGTCGAAGCAGAGTCGATTTACCGACACCGTTGGGCCCGACAAGAGCCGTTCTGCTATCCATGTCAACACCTAGATCGAGGTTTTCGTAGAGATTGTCCTCTGCCTTTCCGGAATAGCTGAATGTGACGTTGTCGAAGGACAAGACTGGAGGCGGCAGCTTCTCGACATCGGCGAAGCGGAAAGTGAACACTCGATCGGTTGCCACGGGTTGGATAAAGCCGTCGGCCTCCATCTTGTCCAAAATCTTCTGTCTTGATTTGGCTTGTCGGACCAGGTTGGCATAGGTACCAGCCGAGGCAATGAACTTCTTGATATGGGCGATTTCGTCTTGCTGCTTGACGTACGCCTTCTGTTGGTTGACCTCCTGCTCGCTTCGAGTCTTTGCGTAAGAGTCGTAGTTACCACCATAATAGATGAGACTCTTTTGTCTCATATCGATCATGTTGGAACAGACGCCGTTCAAAAAGTCCATCGAATGGGAGACCAAAATCAAAGTCTTGTCCCATTTCTTCAAGTATTCTTCCAACCACACGCAGGCTTCGAGGTCAAGATGCGCCGTCGGGTCGTCGAGCAGCAGCAAGGACGGTCTGACAAAAAGGGCTCTTCCGAGTGCGACACGCATTTTCCAACCACCTGACATGTCTTTGGTCTTTTTGTGTATGGTCTTTTTGTTGAACCCTAAGCCGGTCAGGATGAGGGAGGCTCGGACTTCGAAGGTGCTCGGATCCATGGCTTCAGAACGCTACTATTGTCAGTACACGGCATGGCGCTGGGCCCTGGGGAACCAGCTTACCTCATAGATGTCCATCAAGGCGGGGCTTTCGGGGCCATCCTTTTCCAAGATCTCTTCCGCCAGATCATCCAACCTCTTGACTTCTTTTTCTGCCTCTTTGATGACCCACTCGAGGGCTCCGAGTTCGGTGGCCGGCGCACCCTCGTTCAGGAGATAGATGTCGACGTGCTCTGGGAAGGGGTACTCTCGCGCGGCGATGGCCTTTAGCAGGGTAGACTTGCCACAACCGTTTTCACCGAGCAGACCGTATCTTCGTCCAAAGTTGACTTCAAGAGTCGAATCCTGAATGAGCACTTTGCCATGGAAGACCAGCGAGCAAGAGGTAATCTTGACGTCTCGACTTGCCTCCTGGGAGGCAAGAACGCCGGTTGTTACTCGGTCTGATAAGCCGTGTTTGTCCATCTGTTCGGTCAATTTCTTGACCTTATCCATCTTGTCGGAGGTGGTTGCGGGGGCATCTAGTTCATCCTCATCGAGCATAGGCGAGCCGTCATCGCCGGCGACTGACGAGGTTTTGGAGCCATTGGTAGATGCGTTCTTAGATGATAGTTTGGAGGCTGCCGTCTTCTTGTCGCCTTTCTCGGCCTTTTTGGCAAGGCGAGCGGCCTTTGAAGCAGAAATCGGGGCCATGCTGGGCTGACTGGAAAAATGTCGCTGAAAGGCGAGATAATCAGGTGGTTGTTGGGCCCTGATAGTCAATACCAGTTATGGGTCGTAGGGTAGCAGGGTAACAGCGCCGTCCTGGGTTCTCCGGAATGAAGGGATGCAGTGGGAGGAACCAAGCTGCAATGGGTGTGAACTCGGAGGATCTAAGAAACAACGAAAATCGAGAACAGCAGATAGTGAGGCTAAAAGTATCAGGCCAGCGGTGGGGGATTTGGCAAGTTGTTGGAAAGTCACAGGCCTTTCGAATGAAAATTTGGGGCGCCGCCTTTTGCCCGCCAACCACCAAACACGTCACATGTGCCAAGACCAGCAGCACTGGCGGGTGGCGCAGAGGAGCCAGTGCTGCTCCGTACAAATACTACGGAGTATTACAGAGTAATAGCAGTACGATGGCGGCAAGGCTGGGTCGAGAGGCAAGGTCAGTACTAGGACTGCAGTGTACGAGGTACTACGACAAGGCTTGCCCCTTGATGACTGTCCTGCGAAATGGGTTATCAGTATCTGGTTTGTCGACAGCGGACCTACACCTCGTCCTTGGTTTGGCACTCGATTTCGGCGGACGGGTTGTCAAGTCTTCCTATGCACTTGGCGAAAAGAGACATGGACGTACTCCTCATTCTCAGATCATATCATTCTGCATTAACACCAGATATGAATGCTATCTAGTCCTTTGTTCATCTCGCCATACATGTAAGGAGCGACAGCAGTTGGGACATGTCGGCGTCTTCTTGCATTTTGTCCCTGGAAGCAGGTCAGGGGTTCTCATTTTGTGCGTTCGTTTCACTCATTATGCGTAATAACTCCTCTTCCATCCTGTAGCACTTGGTGCACCTGTGCTGTAGCCATAGCTGGCCCATGAAGCGCCTGTGGTGGTGCTGATAAGTGTTGGGCCGACTTCGCTACATGATCCCGTCCCAATGACCGTTGTAGTCGCAGTCACAGTCTTGCCAGCTCCCGGTAGGGTCACGGTCACAGTACTGCCAGCACCCGGTTGGGTCACGGT
>NW_006912914.1:276243-540164 GCF_000585565.1 Capronia epimyces CBS 606.96
ACAGTCTTGCCAGCTCCCGGTTGGGTCACGGTCACAGTACTGCCAGCACCAGGTTGGGTCACGGTCACAGTACTGCCAGCACCCGGTTGGGTCACAGTGACAGTCTTGCCAGCACCCGGTTGGGTCACGGTGACAGTACTGCCAGCACCCGGTTGAGTCACAGTAGAGACAACTGTGGTGGTAACGGTCTGACCGCCATTGACCGTGGTTGTCTCAACAACAGTAGAGCCTGGAAGTGTTCGAGTGACTGTCTGGCCTCCGTTCACTGTGGTGGTCTCAGTGACGGTAGACGTGATGGCTACACCGGGCAGGGTGATAGTAGAGGTGAGGGTAGATGCTGGAAGTGTGCGGGTAACCGTCTGGCCCCCATTGACGGTGGTTGTCTCAACCACAGTAGATGCTGGAAGGGTGATAGTGCTGGTTTCTCCTCCATTGACGGTGGTTGTTTCAACCACGGTAGACCCCGGAAGGGTCACAGTCCTAGTCTGTCCTCCATTGACGGTGGTTGTCTCGACTACAGTCGATGCTGGAAGGGTGATAGTACTGGTTTCTCCTCCATTGACAGTGGTTGTCTCGACCACAGTCGATGCTGGAAGGGTGATGGTACTGGTCTCTCCTCCATTGACGGTGGTTGTTTTAACCACGGTAGACGCCGGAAGGGTCTGCGTGATAGTCTGTCCTCCGTTGACTGTCGTGGTGTCAATCACAGTGGACGTCACCACAGAGCCTCCGACTGTGATGGTGCTGATTTGAGTATCAGTGACTGTTTGACCGCCAGTGCCCTTCGTGATCGTCAAAGTGGTCGTGGTAGGCGCACATCCGCCTCCACCAGTAGTGCCGCCTCCGCCGACGGGAGTACTGCCACTGGTACTGGAAGTGCTGCCACTGGTACTGGAAGTGCTGCCACCGCCAACAGGAGTGCTGCCACCTCCTGAGCCTCCGGAGCCCCAGGAGGATCCGGAGCCATAGCCCCAGGCGGTTGTTGTCCCATCTCCGCGAGGAAGCACCGGATTGGCCGCAGCCAAGATACTAGAGGAGTGTCAGAAGAGAAGAATGAATGACTGTACGTGTGATTACCTGAACGCCGAACTGGCCAGGAGAGCCGATGGAATCAAGTTGATGTACATGATGGATGTGTAGGTGACCTTGATGCGCTTCGCAATGACAAGTCAAACGAATGAAAGACGGATGAATCCTGTCGATTGCTTCAAGCTGATGAGAGGGGGGAAGACCCCATCTTTATAAGCTCGAGGACAAAGCCGATCTCTGGCACAGCAGGAAGCAGGAACAGGCTGGGGTCCCTGAATCTGTGTTGCTGTGTCTCTAGCCTCGAGCCGGGCGATCGCCTATACGGTGCTGGTGGGAGCCAGTCAAGGCTGAGAAACGTTGACTTGCATATGAGTTAAAAACATGACCAATACTCTGTGCTCGGTATCTTCGCCGCAAGGTACGTTGGCAAGAGTCGTCATGCGTTCTTCGTCTCTAGTGGAGTTCGCAAGTTGGGAATGCAACACCCGAGCATTCAGGACACCGGGTGCAGAGCCCTTGTTGAGCCCTTCGGCCAGCGACATCCTTACACCGCAATTTGATTGCCTGGACGATTCCTCGGGGCATCAAGCTGGACCAGCCACCCAGTGTTCGAACGGCCAGGAGAATGGAATTCGAATCATGTGTCCTTCAAGTGGTCAATGTTCCTCCAAGTCCGTCGCCAGAGCAGTGCCGTATGATGCAAGAGCGCGTGGACAGATGTCGAGTAACAACAACCTTGATCAAGTCTGTTGGAAAGGCGTGCCGGTCAAAATACCTGGCCTTCGGTAGCGGAGTCTCGGCTACTTGCTCGGTTCCACCACCAAGAATAGATCTACTTCCACCGACTTCTTTGCCATGTCAGAAGGAACAATGCTGATAGGGTCCAAGGATAGATATCCAGATCCAGGAACGGATTCTAGTCTAGC
Source organism: Capronia epimyces CBS 606.96 (assembly GCF_000585565.1). Taxonomy (NCBI): domain Eukaryota; kingdom Fungi; phylum Ascomycota; class Eurotiomycetes; order Chaetothyriales; family Herpotrichiellaceae; genus Capronia; species Capronia epimyces. The sequence continues at coordinate 278,199 of NW_006912914.1, forward strand.
AGGTTCCTGGCTCTCATAGGTTGAGATCCTTGGTTTGGTATAACCCGATTTCTTGTCGACTAGCATTGTTCCTGGATATGGTGTTGCTCTTCACATGCGGGTGAGCCCAGCAGGGCAGGCTGAGGAATGTCCGACGGACAGGACAAGCATCTCTTCCCGGTAAGTGACGTGGAAAATTGTCTGCCAAAAACACTCATCGCTGGTGTGCTCCCCGAACAATTTGTGGTATCACGAGAAAGTATGGAGGCGACTTGCAGGACAACCATGCAGCCGATCCCGAGATCCCATCATGCTTCGCTGATTCGCTTCGTTTCAAGGATGACCATGTGTTCTGATTCTGACGAAGCCAGTAGTTGCATCCGAAGAATGTGAGTCATAAAATATGGCTGTAGCAATGTCTTGTCTGAGACAGCTTCCAGTCGTGAACTACAGGCGTATGGCCCGATGGTCGAAGCTGGAGCTTACATACAGAAGCGTTCTTCCCAGGTCGGGAGTGTGACGGCCAGACCAGACTGGGACCAAATGGTGTAACAGAAAGGCTGGAGCAGTACAGTCGAGCCTGATTCGACCGCATTTCACGAGACGATCGTCGTTGTCACCTTGCTCGTATTGAATCGTCGGGACAGCGAATATTGACACCGAAGGTGACGGGCAAAATAGGAACAAGCACGTACCACGAATTGATGTTCGTCCCAAGTGATAGGCACCAGGCCTGCTGATCATCAGCTATGAACTTGAGGGACAGAAACTCTCATGGGCATTGGCTGGTATGGGGAGAATTGCTCCATAGCACGCGCAGCTGGCAGGAGCAGTCTCAGACACGGTTGTGCACTGCTAAGCACCCAAAGCACTAGACAGTAGAATAGCCTGCTCACGCCTTCTCTAGGATTCAGCACGGAGTCATCGACAACAGACTTCCAAGAGACACTCCACAATCAAGCATGTAGTCAGGTATTCAATACCTGCTTTTAAGCTCACTCTGCAGTCCAAGGCATGACTTTGCTTGCATGTTCACAGCCCAAAGAGTGATGGTTGAGATCAGCTGAAAGGCCATGGCCAGTCAAGATCAGAACCCTGTTCCTTCGGCCTGGATGCTGGTGTAGCCTGAGGGCTTGATTCTGGGTCGCATCAAATGCTGACCGTGTGCCTCGCGAGGCTGTCTCGCATGGCCATGGCGTAGCATGCGGCGCAGCCCCAAAGCCCAAGATCCGTGTTTGGACGGATGAGTGTGTGCAGCGGCCAATTCCAGTTGGATTTTCGTCGATCGTAATCGTCCTCGTTGCGTACGTGCACGTCGAGCGAAAGCGACTGACGCTTTCTTCATCGTTAGGTCTTTGCCTACAGTCAGTCAGAATGCAGGAGGCTTTCGAAATGAGCTTTGGATTTGACGGTCAGGCGCTGCGGGGGAACGAGCTCTGAACATGATATGGCTGATTCTTCGTCAAGCACACATTGGCAGACGGGGACTGCTATTTCTCATTGAGCTGGGTGGAGGTGGCCAACTTGAAGTAATACCAGGTGTAAAGAAGAGTTGCAGGCCAAGGCCTCCTTAGCCTCAAGTTTGCCATGCGCAGGCAGATCCCTTTACAGTACACCAGACTAGACCTCACCAATCCGCGACCAACCCTCACCTCCCATCTCCTTCGACGTTATGGACGTCGGACATCAACAAGCCCATCGAACTCGTCCATGATGTCCAGAAGCAGCTCTGGGTCGAGCGAGTCAACCCAGCTCGCGTCGCAGGCCATATCATGGGCTGGATATCGTCCTTGCATCCCAAAACGCTGGAGTGTAGGCTAGACGGCGACTTCCTCAATGGCTCGTACAACCTGCGCCAGAAGCTGCGCGTTTGCGACGAGTACGCTGACGAGAAGATTGCAGCGGAGGTGGAGGTACTGAGCCTCCTCCGTAACGGCCACAGAACGCTACCTAAGGTAGGTAGACTGGGACTGAAACCCTGGTAGATGCCACGGTACAATATTATAATACCTTCTCTCAAAGCCAAGTCATTCTTGATACCACTGGGACCAAGTGTGGTTTGGTTTAACATATTGCTGTACCCGTCTGTCAGGAGGCTTTGTGGGAGCAAAAAAGATAAGATATTCAATATTCAACCGACGCCAGAGTCTTTCAAGAGGTTGCTGCTCATGAACTTCTATCATTGGCAAGAGACATTCCTGGCAAGGCCGCCAATGGAATGGGTGCATTCGTCCTGTTCCAACCGCAATCAAAGTATCCCTCGGCAGACCAAAACTCCATCTTTGCTTTGTACCAGGGAGCATAACAGCATTCATCGTCATTCATGGTCCCAGAAGGGAGAAGGGATGGGTTGATGGAATCCTACCCTGTGAGGCTGCTGACTCCCATCTCGCCAGTCATCCAAGCAGGCATCCTATCCAAGTCCACGTAGGCCGTCCCCATCTCCGCCAGCTTACGCAGCCCCAAAAAAACATCCGAGCCAGCAAAAGTGAGCCCAGCATCGCCTGTGTCTTTTCCAAGCGGGTCTGGGCAGGTATCCGCGTCCCGCTGTATCAAATTCTTGATCGTGACATGGACACGGTCCAGAGCCGCGTAGTGTTCGCCGGTCATATGGCCGAATCGCTGGCCAACGGGGCTACGCAGGTCGCTCTCGGTTGGTTCTTCCTGCACCTGTACATCCACGGGGCTGCTCTGAGAAGCTCGAGTCTTGATTGTGAAGACACTGTATGCTCCACCTCCTGTGCCTGGCTTTTGGTTCCCCCTCAGCTCGCAAACACTTTGGAGAGACTTTGCTGTGAGTTTCGTTGACTCGAGAGCCCACCTCTCCTGCGGTCGAGACAGAGCTTTCGGGATGGCTTCGAGGACGATCTTTTTCATTGTGGCCATGTCGACCTTGGCCATCACTCTGCCTTTCGAGTCTCTGGCACCCCTTCCACGTCCAGCAGAGCCAGTAGAGCCGGACAATGAGACATATACGTATGGGCAATTATCCGGCAGTGCCACATACATAACTCTCCCCGAGTCTGTCGCCTCTCTGGCGCGCCTGGGAACGCTAGAACTGCGAGGCCGGAAGGCGGTATCGGGTGTGATGTAGAGTCGAATAATGGTGAGATCATATGGCGCCGCCATTCGGTGGAGGTGGTAATGTGCTTTGACCAGGGGTGAGATCTCCGCCTTTAGAGCAGCCAGGAAGGTCTGGGGCGAGACCTGAGGATATCCCGGATTGCCTCCATCATGGCTCAGTTTCCGCCTCTTTTTAGAGGGATACGATTCGTCTTCTCCCTGCAGTGTGTGTTCTTCTCTTGCAAGCGGCACGAGCCGAAGGGCACTCCATCTTAACGCGGCATCGTTCTGCTCCAAATAAGCAAAATCAATGCTGGCGTGTTGATGAAGCGACAGTCCTCTGCGCCAGTCGCCGTCAACAATGCGGTCAATGACATCCTGCTTTCTGATCTGGGAGCCGTCTTTCTGGAACTGGCGGTATATCAGGCGTAATGCTTCGATATTTTCAGCTGGAACATGAAGGTAATCTTCTTCCTCCACTTCAAATAGCCTGCGGTTGTTCAAGAGATAGGGTTTTGAGGTGCGACGGTCCTCCAGCCATGACAATGCAAGGTCAATGACAGCTTCTCGCGACAGTCTACTGAGCGATTTGGCGACAACAGGCGCCATGAGAAGACTGCTGCGATTTGTCAACTCTGACTCTCTTCACATGCGATGTTTTGGAGGGCAGAGCGCAGTTCGTCATATAAACAAACGCGAGTCATGGGGTGTTGGATAGCGCAACTAGCTCGAGTCAGGAGCCAGGAAATCTTGCACGTGACGCAGCTAGATCTCGGCTACGGGCCTCCCCTTGCTATTGGCTAGGTGACAAGCCCGGTCCCGCCATCCCTCTTCCGGGCTGTTCTCGAGGTCGGACCCTGCCACCTGCTGCGATTACAAAAGCTCATGCTAGAGCCAGTGGCAACCCCACACTAGGGCGTTCGTCATCCTCACCCCGAGACGGTGGTTGGTGGAAAAAATGCATGCACGAGAGGGCAAGAGGGTCCAGCTAGCATTTGGGATGCTCGTGCTGGATGACTTGAGTCATGTGGGCTCTTAGTATTTAAATAGTATAGGCTGGAGCTGGAAGCGCTCTGTTGCTGCACAGTGCAAGTGCACACCCTCGCCAGCAGACGCCTTGGAGCACATGGGATTTATCATTGTACAACGGCCAGACCCTGCGAGGCCGCCGCTGCAGCGCATACATGGGCCTTGATGGAGGAGCGGGAGGGGATGTTCGTTCATGGGAGGCAAGCGGCGGCGATCAGCGCCACTCCAGCGAAAGAGAGCCAGAGACCAACCTTGCAGCAGGCTCGTGCGCCAAAGAGAGGAAGCCCTTGCACCCCTGTTCCTCGGCGGCCCGTGGGATCACGATACTGCGAGTGATGGTATCATGACTTCCAAACCCAACGAGCCAGAGTAGTGGTCAGGGTCGCATTCCTCCTGAAGAGCGCGGATTTGATATTAAGTAATATTTCCGAGGAAGATGCACAATAAGAAAGACGAGGCGTCGTCGGGACGTGTGAAGAGCGCCTTCTGAAGCTATTAGTATTTGCTATTACCCCCTCGGCGTGGGCTCGGATGAACCGTGTGAAGAAAAAATTGCCCGTTTGGTGCTAGAGCGCACGGCGCAATTCCCGAGTGAGGGCGCTACCTCGAGAGCTGTAGCCCGCCCACGGCAATTTTCGCATTCGCAATCACCTCCCACTCTCCCCCGCCCACTTCGTCTTCCTCTCCGTTATTATCCCTCCTTCCTTCATTCCCGCACCTCACGCTCTGTGTGCAAGTCGACCTACTCTCGTCTCGCCGAACTCTGAAGGGAGACTCAGCTCCTCCGCGACTCAGTGGACGAGCGCTGCGGCGAGCTGCCTTGGGTTGAGCATCTTACTCGACTCACGCCACACTCGAGCCCTCCCTACATCCGCCAGACTGGATCGCATTGGGCCCGTCGATCTTCCAATTCCCACCCATTGAACCACGCACACCCACTGCAACAGTGTTGAAAGAGAACGGGAGCGTTGTGGCTTTTGGCTGCTGAGCTGTTTTATAGAAGACAATGTCGAGTTATCGAGGCCGCACGGGGCCCAATTTTTCCGAGTATCTGAACAACCTGAATACATTGGCCTCCCCCTACGACCAGGAGCACTTCTCTCCGGACGAGATCGAATTGAGTCAGGACCTGGCCATGTTCACCAACACCGACTTCACCCATTTTGATATCCCCTCTTTGCCTGAGGACGGTTCCTTCAACTTCGATGTCAATGAGTCAAAGAACAACCCGAACATTAAATATGAGGATCTTCTTTCTAGCTCGGAGCCCGTACAAAACTACCCGCCGCCCAACATCGAGACCTCTGCGGCTGAGTCGTCGCAATATTACAGCACATACAACACACCCATCCAGCCAGCTCCAGCGGGAGGGGCAGGGAACGTTGAGCACCGCTCATCTCCCAGTGTATCGGTGACCGGGCCACCAAGTGGGTCGCGAAGAAAGGGCGATGCCATCGACCCCAATGCTCTGAGCGCCGAGGAAAGATCTCGACTGGCCGCTGAGGAAGACAAACGGAGACGCAACACCGCTGCCAGTGCCCGGTTTCGGGTCAAGAAGAAGCAGAGAGAGCAAGCTCTGGAGCGCACGGTGAAGGAAATCCAGGACAGGAACGCGAAACTAGAGGCGCGGTTGTCTCAATTGGAAATGGAGAACAAATGGCTCAAAGACTTGATCACAGAGAAGAACGGCCTTCAATCAAAGGAGGAGATGGCGGCAGCGTATCAACAATTCCGCAAAGAGAGCGAAGAACGAGAACTGAAAGCCTCTGACCACACCACTGGGGTTGGCACCAACTGAACATCAATCAAATTCAAAAAAGAGAAACTCACAAAAAAAAAGGATCAAAGAACCGTTTGACTTTGCAGTATAGATTTATTGGGTTTATGATTGATACCAGATAAACCAGATATCAAGACAATGAGATCATATATGTTTTTAAATGCGCCCAAGAGTAGCCGAGACTTTATCTACCTGATGTACTCTGCACAGTGTACGGAGTACGGAGTACATCGACGATTTGCACTTGGATTGTGACTGCGGTCACGAGACTTTTGCACAGCTCGCAGCTCCTATTGGTGGCACGTGGGAGCCGTCTTAGTAATTCATGGTGGTTGGCGGGTGCTGCTGCGGTGGCTTCGGGCATCACTGACAGTCCACTTGATATCAACTGCGCTGCATAAACTAGGCTGATCGCGCCCGCCGTTGCCTCACAACTCACGCACGCGTAGACTACGTTCTACCTCAAATTGCCCACCGAGATCCATCATCTTTGACGCCTCTTGACCTCCTTCGCAAACAGTTCATCCGTCTGCCTCGCAACCTTTCATCTCATTCTCCTCCTGGTCTGCTCAGCTCCACTGTGTTTTGGCAACAAGCACAGAATTCACGTTCCCGTCTCGGATCTTCACCATCCCAGTATACCACACCGACCCTTCAAATCAGCCGTCTCCGCTCCTCACTGGCACACAACCCGTGCTTCCACTCGCTCGCTGAGCGCCCATTTCTCTCGTACCTCCAGTCATGTCGGTCACCGTTACAGATCTTGACGCCACCGTCAAGGCGTTCCAAGAAGGCAAGGGCGAGGTGCAGAAACAGGCTCAGCAGAAGCTCAATGAATTCAAGTCAAACCCGGATGCGTGGTTGATAGTGGACAAGTTGTTGCAGGAGTCCATATACATGCCAACAAAATATCTTGGGCTACAAGTACTCGACGACGTGGTCAATACACGCTGGAAGGTCCTGCCGCGAGAGCAATGTCTGGGGATCCGCAACTTCGTTGTCAACCAGATCCTACAGGCTTCGGAGACCGAAGAATCTCTCAAGGCCAACAAGCTCTTCCTCAACAAGCTGGACTTGACGCTGGTGACCATTTTAAAGCAAGAATGGCCACACAACTGGCCCACGTTCATCAACGAGATAATCTCCGCAAGCCACAGCTCGTTGTCGGTCTGCGAGAACAACATGACCATCCTCCGATTGCTATCGGAAGAGGTCTTCGACTTCTCACAGGATCAGATGACTTCCACCAAAGCCAAAAATCTCAAGACAACCATGTGCGCTGAGTTTTCGTCAATCTTTCAATTGTGCAACGAAGTGCTCACCACCGCAAACTCGGTAACCCTAGTCAAGGCGACTCTCGAGACACTGCTTCGCTTCTTGAACTGGATCCCCCTAGGATTCATCTTTGAGACGCAACTTATCAACACCTTGGTCAGCCGCTTCCTCGAAGTGGACCAGTTTCGCAACATCACCCTCAAGTGCCTGACTGAAATTGGTAGTCTACAATTGGGCTCTCAGTATGATTATGATGAGAAGCTTGTGCTCATGTTTACCGAGACCTTGACAGTTGTCGCTCGGACGTTACCATTAGAGACCGACTTCCGTGAGGCCTATGCCAAAGCCAGACCTGCTGAACAAGAATACATCCTCAACCTAGCCATCTTTCTGTGCAACTACTTCTCAGCACACCTACAGACTATCGAAAGATTGCCCAATCCTGACTTTCTTCTCCACGGTCACTTCTACCTTATCAAAATCAGCCTCATCGACGACCGAGAGATATTCAAAATCTGTCTCGAGTACTGGAACAAGCTGGTACAGGAACTGTACGAAGAGATGCAGCAGCTCCCAATGACTGAATTGAATCCCTTAATCAGTATGGGGGTTAGTGGGCTTGCTAATGGCGGTGCACCCCATCCGAGTGCACTTGCAAATTATCCTCTGCGCAAGCACAAGTACGCCCAAGTCCTCTCCAGTCTGAGACAAGTCATGGTTGAAAAGATGGTCCGGCCCGAAGAGGTCCTGATCGTGGAGAACGATGAAGGAGAGATTGTCCGAGAATTCGTCAAGGAAAGTGACACTATCCAGCTCTACAAAACCACACGCGAGTGCCTCGTGTATCTGACGCACTTGGATGTCGTCGACACCGAAAACATCATGTCCGAAAAGCTTCAGCGACAGGTCGATGGGTCCGAATGGTCTTGGAACAATTGCAATACATTGTGCTGGGCCATTGGCTCGATATCTGGAGCCATGAACGAGGAAACCGAGAAGCGTTTCTTGGTCACCGTGATTAAAGATCTCTTAGGCTTGACTGAGATGAAACGCGGCAAAGACAACAAAGCCGTGGTCGCCAGCAACATTATGTACATTGTTGGGCAGTATCCTCGATTTTTGAAGGCGCATTGGAAGTTTCTGAAGACTGTCGTCAACAAGTTGTTCGAGTTTATGCACGAGACCCACGAAGGTGTGCAAGATATGGCTTGTGATACTTTTATCAAGATTGCCAACAAATGCAAGCGCCATTTCGTGGCTTTGCAACCCGGCGAAACCGAACCGTTCATCGACGAGATTGTACGGAACATGCAAAAGATCACGTGTGATCTGAGTCCTCAACAGGTTCATACCTTCTATGAAGCTTGTGGATACATGATCTCCGCCCAGGGACAGAAAAGTGTACAGGATCGGCTCATCGACAACCTCATGGCGCTACCAAATGCAGCTTGGGACAATATTATCCAACAAGCGAATACAAATCCTGCAATTCTCCAAGACGCGGAGACCATCAAGGTGATTGGCAACATCATGAAAACCAATGTTGCCGCGTGTTCATCGATTGGCCCGTACTTCTACTCGCAAATCGGCCGCATTTATCACGACATGCTTAACATGTATAGGGCATCCAGTCAGCTAATATCCGACTCTGTCGCATCCGGGGGTGAGTAGGCTTCTCCTAAATTCCCTCATGCAATGCTTACCGGGTCTAGGAAACGTCGCGACCAAAACACCAAAAGTTCGTGGTCTTCGTACGATCAAGAAAGAGATCCTGAAGCTGGTCGACATCTACGTGCAGAAGGCCGATGACTTGCAGATGGTGAACGACAGCATGGTGCCGCCCTTGCTTGATGCCATCCTACTGGATTACCAGCGCAACGTACCTGATGCCAGGGATGCCGAGGTCCTAAGTGTGACCACCACGATTATCCACAAATTACACGTACGTTGGTCCCCAAGAAGATCCCGGCACTCGGTCAGAGACTTGTTGTTGTTGGGTGAAAATGTTGCTGACTTCGAGCAGAATCTTATGGACGACAAGGTGGCCCCGATCATGGACAGCATCTTTGAATGCACGCTCGACATGATTAACAAGGATTTCCACGAATACCCTGACTTCCGCGTCGAATTCTTCAAACTCCTTCAAGCAATCAATTTGTTCTGTTTCTCGGCCTTGTTGAAACTTGATGGCCGACAGTTCAAGCTGATCATCGATTCTTGCATGTGGGCCAGCAAGCATGACAATCGGGAGGTCGAGAATACCGGTCTCTCGATGTGCTTGGAGCTGGTCAACAATATGGCCGAAACCGATCCTCAGACTTCCGGCATCTTCTTCCAACAATTCTACATCTCTATCCTTCAGGATGTCTTCTACGTCCTCACTGATTCAGACCACAAGGCTGGATTTAAATCCCAGTCAGCGCTCCTGGCTCGCATGTTCCAGCTCGTCGAGACCAACAAGATCTCACAACCATTGTATCAGCCAGATCAGGCTCCTCCTGGAACTTCAAACAAGCAGTTTGTCAGCGAGTTCACCGGCAATCTGTTGCAACGGGCCTTCCCAAATCTCAAGGAAATTCAAATCCAGCACTTCGTCGCCGGACTTTTCGCCCTGAACGAAGATGCAACTAAGTTCAAGACTCATCTGCGTGACTTCTTGATCTCACTCAAGGAGTTTGCCGACGACAATGCCGAGCTGTATGCCGAAGAACGCGAGCAAGAAAAGAAGGACCTCGCGGATGCAGAACGTCAACGAGCAATGAAAGTTGGCGGTCTCATCAAGCCTGCTGATTTGGATCAGGATGATGAGCTGTGACTAGAGGAAGAACTGCGGACTGAGTTTGCAATACGCTCGGCAGACACATCCCAACCCGTCGAACCTTCGGTGGAACACTATGCAATGGAGCGGACACCGCCGGAAGAAGAGTTTCAAAGTGGCTGGCTCTTCTACAAGTGTTGAGCTCCAACCTTGGACGAGCGAGGGACGAGTTCATAGAGTGGACGAGGGCACGCTAAGACGCTGTCAGGAGATGCATACAACGTTTTTTCTTGAGTCATGTTGTGATACCAAAAAGCAGGGACTTTTGACAGATTAGTTAGATGCCGACTGGAAGGACTGCTTGGGCATATTGCTCGCCCCGGTACAGTCTGCCAGAGGGCCCGAAGTGGGCGACGGCAGGGTAATTTGCCAAAGGAACTGCTTGCTGTCAAAAGGGGCGACGGAACCTCGAGCTGGTAGATGATTGAGTGATGCCAAATCCAGACTTTTCAGCAACATTCATCTATGTGCGCTCGCTTTCCACGTTGTCGTGTACCTACCTGTAGGTAGGTAGGTGCATTGCATACTCTGTAGACTCTAGGGGTAGGTAGGCCTTCTCATTCCACTCTGTCAGACGACTATTATATGGTGATCTATCTACGGATCTGCTTCTGTCTGACGGAATATGTTGGACTACCCATCTCCGGCGAAGCGGGACCTCGGACGTCATTTGAACTCGTGAGCGCTTTATTCTTTATTCTCTCATCCGCGTTGCACCGCAATTCGCCCCCAGCACTGGTTCGACAACAACAATTAAACGGTCACTCGTTATTAACCAACCGTGCTTTGACCAGCAAGTCGACAGTCGAGCATCATACCCTGTACTACTTCGAGCTTCAAACGTCGCAGCTACTCCCAGCTAGATCCGACCGTTCTTCGGATTCGTTCGACTCAGTTCCCACTTTGTCCTTCTGAGGCATCCCTCTCGATCCCACCCACCTACCACCTGTCTCGGGGAAAGGAAAACAACCAGAAGAGATCTTGGTGACTGTAAAGCCACCAGACTTCTTGAAAGACAATAAGCATCAGGCAGCATCAACCATGTCTTCGTCCTCTACTGCCGCAGCAGCCTCACCCCGCCAACTAAATCCCTCACACAATTCTCCCAGAACTGGTGGGACAAGACGCCTTGGAATGCAGACCGCTTCGCCTGCCCGCCGGGCTGCCACTGGCTCTGCAACCCAGACGATCACCCCGCTCGAATCTGCCTCGTCGCGATCAGTATCTCCCGACCCACTCGTCCTACGCCTCCGTGGCGCCCACGATGCCTCTGGAAGCAGCACCACACGTGCACATCGTCGCCGTATTGCCTGGGCCGAGGACGTGGTTGACAATGAAGGGATGGGCCGGAAGTCGAGTAAAGTCTGTTGCATATACCACAAGGCAAGAGAATTCGGGGAAAGCTCTAGCGAGGACGACAGCTCAAGTGACAGTGATTCCGGCGACAGTGATGCTGGTGGAAGTGATGGCCCAGAGGACGGCCGCGCGCGCTTAAGTGGAAATAGGAGAGGAAGGAAGCATGACCATGGCCACCAACATGGTGACGACTGTGACCACGGGAAGGACAAGGCCGCAAGAAAACCAAGCCCCAATGCTTACGAGAGGATGCCGAAATATAATACCAAACGAGAGGATACAACGAAAAGATGAAGACAGCATAGAAGAACCGGGGACCTCCCGTCAACAACAACGAACAATTATGAGCGAGCCTTGGATCGTGACGCCTTTGGTATCGAGGGACGTTATGCTCAAGGTTTGATGTTACCATGAAATTGGCTTCCAACTTACACATGGATGGGTGTGAGCAACTATGGTGGCGGGATTCAGCCATGTGTTAGCCTCAGGCGCTGCTGGGTTCTTTAGAGGGCTTTGATACGGCAACGGCAGCACGAGACTTTTCTTCATCAGGCGCTTTACTATTGCTTCAACGTCAGCCGCTTTAGGGCCGATCTTTGACGCTACGCCTCCGTATTCTCCAGGAAATGGTCATTTTAGCAAGAGGCCACGGTACAGAGTGCCTGTCTCCTCGACTCGAACACTGGGACAGAACCGACCAAAGGATTATTTGCTGCCCTACCGCCCTTGCAGTGGTTGGAGGGGCCGCGGGGACTATGCATGTCATGCACGGTAGGTTTGTACAATTGCTGAGCCACTCACAACAGGCGGCACAGCCTCAGTCGTTCCTGTCCTATTTCTACCGGCGAGCACCTTCACAGCCCGGCCAGGCTTGGCCCGCTGAAGTAACCCAGAGGTTGAAAATGAAAAAGTACCTGGTGGGATCATGATCCTTATCCTTCGAATATACTCCGTACTTTCCATTGCCGCTCCTCCTACAAACCTCACTCAGGGACATTTGAGACCAACTTGGTGTTAGGAGACGACCAGCCAATAACCCGCCATGGCTTACCTGTCGCCCTCTCTTCCCATATCCGCAACAACAGACTCTAGCCTAGCAAGATGGGTTCTACCTTCTTGCGGCAGCGATACTGCCAGAGTGCCGCGGGCCGAATCAATTGTCCCTCTGGCGGCCCAGGACTGGAATGTTCGTCGCAGCCTAATTACACGCTTGTATCGAGACATGGATTTGCCTCTCCGTGAAGTGCAGAGGATCATGGAGACAGACTATCACTTCAAGGCTACGTAGGTGACACACATCAACTTTTCCTGATATAAATCCCGTGTCCCTCATCTTCCATTACAAGAAACCTGTTTCATTTTGCCACACAACTGACTCCCTGCACAGCAAGCGAATGTACAACACCAGGTTCAAACAGTGGAACATTTGCAAGAACTACAAGGCCGAAGAGAAAGAGCTGCTGGCGGCGAGGATTGCCCGAGCCCACCTGGAGAATCACTCTCTCGAAAACCTGACTTTTAAGGACCGGCCACTGAAGTTCGATCGAGTCTTGAGACACTGCAAGACTCGAAGAAGAGCCCAGAACGGCCCCAATTCAACAAGAGGAAGGGCGCCCGCGTCGAAACGCAACAATACCAACTGTGCGGCCATGCGAGAAATCCAGGGAGAGGTGTTTCTCGGCACAGCCAGTGTACAAGCCAGGATCACTCCCGAGTCAGGAACCACCACGACTCCTGATCTGACGCCCCCTTCGTCAGAGCCGGTCGATGGCGCGGATACCTTTGATATCATTAATCACGCAGACCTTAGCCCGAAACCAGAACCACCAATTCTAGCTCGGCCACTTTCCCCTCCGGAGAAAAACATGGAAGTGGAAGTCATTCTTTACCAGACACGGATATACTACCAGAACCACGTGGAGCGGATCGGGCAGCAAACGACCGAGATGTACAAGGTCAGCGGCAAGGCCAGAGCATTCTGGTCGGGGGTCAAATCGGCTATCTACTTCCTCAAGAAACAATCTCCAGCGTTTGCGTGGCCGCTCCTGAATGAAGCATGCACATCAGCAGGCGAAATGCTCGACGACGGCCCTGCCTTGTTTCTGAACGAGGTGTTCGCCGTACTGTCACCAGTCAATACCAAGGTCTACCCCAAAGTGCGAAGCACCCTGCTGCGCTACCTGGCCGACATGGCGGCCATCAAGCTGAGGCCAACGCACCCCTTTGCCGTGGTGTGTCGAACACTCGCACGAGGCGACGACGAGCAGGGAGCGGTGTCTGAAACGGCCATGAATCTCACGCTCGACCTGTTCGCCGAGTCCCTGGGCAGAGGCCACAGTGGCACTTTTGCCGTCCATCGGTCCCTCGTCAGCCTGATGCGCAGGGACGCGCGCCTCGACGCGGCGAAGCAGCTGGCCGAGGAACTAGTCATCTCCATGGAACAGGCCCTGGTCCGACAATGTGCACACGACGACGATGACGACGACAACAACAACAAGCAGAGGAAGAAGAAGGAAAAACCGACATGCATCTCCGTCACCGAGCTGTGCGTCGCAATGACCGAGCTCGTGCACGTCTACATGGACCGGCGCGAATACCTGGTCGCCCAGCGTCTGTGCCAGTCGCTGATCCAGAACTACCGCGTCGTACAAGGCCCCGCCTTTCCCGATTCAAGGGCCGCTTATGCTCTGGAGGACATGGCCGAGCTGTGCCAGTGCCAGACCAACCTCGACGGCGCCGTGTATTGGTTGACCGAGGCGCTCGACGCGTCCACCGCGCTCAGGGGCAAAGAAGACCCGTCGACAAAACACATCCACGAAAAGCTGGCCAGATTGTCGCCCTGCGCCGATTCTGCCGATTCCGCCGACTTCTTGCGTTGATTACTAGGTAGCATTGGCACAAGGTCAAGGTCAAGGTCAAGGTCAAGGTCAAGGTCAAGGTCAAGGTCAAGGTCAAGGTCAAGGTCAAGGTCAAGGTCAAGGTCAAGGTCAATGTCTTCCATTATTTATATTTACCAAGGCAAAGGCAAAGGCAATCCTTTCCATCCCATCAGCCCTCTCCCCTCCTAGACCCCGGCCGAACTTGTCAACCTCGGACCTGGGTCGACCATCACTATCACTCCAAATGCCAATCAAGTCAGGATAGTTGCTGCTTAATTCGCCCTCGCAGTCTCTATCAATGGGTTCAAATACACTCACTACCAGACCCCTCGGAACGAAAGGACAGCCCGCGCCGTGGCTGAGGCTGCTTGTGGCCCGCACTACACCATCGACGTCGGGCTCTCTTCCTCAAAACATGCTTGCACTTGCGCTAGTTAACATACCCCATATAGATGTACATAGAGGAGAACGAGATTGATGACTGCTCTTATGTTCCTGTACTGCTCTCTCCACGATTACGGTGCTTCACTCCCCTTCTACGTCTGGCCCTTCCACCTCCCACCAATGTTACTCGCGTGGTTGCCTTTGAGACACTCCTATCAGCAATGGCAAGACTAGATCAAGTTGATCGTAAGCGTCTGCATCTTCAAGTCAAACAGGCCGCGGCCGCGGCATTCCATACCATCTGCCGAGACAACACATCCATCACCCCGTCCATCCCTACTCAATTGGAGCTTCAATCGTCGTGCAGGGCTGGCTTGAGGCTTATATTCGGTCGAATATCACTTTCTACCGCTTCAATCGTCCAACAGATTAGCCTCGCCGTTCACCTGCTTTCCACCATCTGCATTGTCCCTGGTGTCTTTGTTACCCTTGTCCTTCTTGCTGTGGCCCTTTCTGGCGTAGAATTCATCGAGGATCTTAGGGTTGACACGGTTGAGCAGTTCTTTGGGGAAGATGCGCAGCAAGTTCCATCCAAGGTCCAGACTGTCGAAGACGCTTCGCTTGTCATACGGACTCTGTGAGATGAACTGCTTCTCGAACTTCTCCAAGAACTCGAGTGACAATTTGTCTTCCGAGCTCAGCGCCTCCTCACCCACCACGGCCTTCATCGCAGCAGCGTCACGCCCGATGGCGTATTTGGCATACAGTTGATTTGACACATCGCCATGATCCTTTCTGGTCAAGCCCTCACCAATGGCGGATTTCATTAGTCGAGAAAGGGATGGTAAGACGTTGATGGGGGGGTATAGACCCTTGTTGTGCAATTGACGGTCAACGTAGATCTGTCCTTCCGTAATGTATCCGGTCAGATCAGGAATGGGATGTGTAATATCGTCGTTCGGCATGGTCAAGATGGGAATCTGAGTAATGGACCCGTTTCTGCCCTCGACACGACCGGCTCGCTCGTAGATGGTGGCCAAATCGGTATACATATAACCGGGATAACCACGTCGACCCGGCACTTCTTCTCGAGCCGCAGAGACTTCTCGAAGCGCATCGCAGTACGCTGACAAGTCGGTCAGAATGACCAGGACGTGCTTTTCGAGTTGATAGGCATAGTACTCTGCTGTGGTCAAGGCCAGGCGAGGGGTGATGATACGCTCGATGGTGGGATCGTTGGCCAAGTTCAAGAAAAGTGTCACTCGTTCCATGGAGCCGTTCTCCTCGAAATCACGGGTGAAGAATCGAGCTGTTTCCATGTTCACACCCATGGCGGCGAAGACGATGCTGAAGTTCTCCTCATGCCCGTCGTGGACACCCTTGGTAGGTTGATGGACCAAACCGGCTTGCCGACAGATCTGGGCAGCAATTTCGTTGTGAGGAAGACCGGCCGCGGAGAAGATAGGGATCTTTTGTCCTCTAGCCACTGAGTTCATGCAATCGATCGCAGAGATACCTGTCGAAATCATTTCCTCGGGGTAAACCTGTGGCCAAGTCAGCATGCGGCGGAGACGGCAGTGGAGGTGGGACACACTCTGGAATATGGGTTGATGGGACTTCCGTTGATGTCCAGGTAATCTTCTGCCAGCACCTTGGGGCCCTTGTCTATAGCTCTCCCGGACCCATCGAAGACACGGCCCAGCATGTCCTCGGAAACACCAATCTTCAAGCTGTGTCCTGTGAACTCGACTGTTGTCTAGCGGGTGTGAGCACCGTAGCATGTTGTTCCCAATGGGTGATATGTACCTTCTTCACATCGATGCCGGTTGTTCCCTCGAAGACCTGGACGACCGCTCTGTTTCCTGCACCGACTAATGTCAACTCCCGACCTCATTGTAGCAACTGCGCAACGGTATCACACACCTCTCGCCTCAAGAACTTGACCAGATCGTTCCGACCCATCAGGTAGCGTCAAACTGACAATCTCGTTGTATCTGGGGAATGTGACCTAAAGGCGGAGTGTCAGTGATGGTGCAGAGACGCTCCCCCAAGCTTGCCATGGTCTCAAACGTACATTGTCCAAGATGACCAGAGGTCCGTTGATACCTCCAATCGTATTATATCGCAGTCTGGGCTTAATAGAGCCCATGCGGTGATCTAGTTCGGCCATGTTGGCGGCCTTGTGAGGGTGTATGGCAGATGAAGGGAGAAGGATGAGCACAGAAGGAATGCTTTTGCTGAGCAGGAAAGCAGACCAGATGAGCGAATCGGCAAAGGGCGATGATGCAGGCTGGACAAGCTGCGGCGGATCTTGACACTTTCGACTAAGCTGGCTTAAGGCTTAGACGTGGGTTGGCGAGAGATAATCGGCTAAACGAGTCGAAGGTGCGACTTGGCCCAGTCGATGATAATCGCTGCCAGCTGACTCGAGAGGCTGCTAATGATAAAGGGCAAGAAGCTCTCCGAGTCTGATACTGGTAGCTACCTTGGTGTGGCAGCTCACTGTACGGTACTGAGTAACTGCGCTGCACCCGCAGTACTAAGTGAGGGCGGCTAGTTTAGTCCTGTACTCTGTAGAAGCTCCCCTCCACGTGAAAGCATGTGACTCCACGTGACTAGCCATTGTCTATTGTGTCCAGCACTCCATAAAGCAGCATTGCATTTTTCACAATATTGACTGACGAGCTATTGGCAGGCAGACGAGGCCGGTCGTCGGTCCTGAATAGCGAGCCATCACTAGACTTAGAGAAGAGTTGAGTAACCTTTGTATCCGCAACTTGGTAGCCGTTGCAAACGAGGAGCATCGGCCCACTAGTCCCATCCTCCTTGAAGGCTACACAAATAATCAGGCAAGGGATGGTACTAGACTTGAGGTTCTCTTCTTGGTCAAGTCCCATCACCATTCGCCTCTGCCCTGTCCGTGCACGGAGCCGACCCCTTCAGTCGGTAGGATGCTGAAACTTGCACACTCAGACCAGGTCTCAGATGGCTAAACAATGGGCCACGTCTCCATATCCGGCATAGAATAGATCACTGAGGATGGGCAGGCTTCATGCTCTGCGTCATGAGGACATCGCGGCAGATTCTGGCCCAAGTCGTTTCGCAAAATGTCTGCTGACTGAGCTCCAAGGTCACCGAGCAGTCTTTGCTATACCTGATTGCCCTACTCCAGCTCGGCGATGTAACGATGACCAGGGGGACAACTCGAGAGAGAGATGGAGACAATCCAGATCTGGGTCGACAGACGCTAAGCCGGCCCATAAGCTCTCAAGAACTGCAAAGGAGGCAGTAAGGGGACGTCTCGTCGTCGCCGCAATATGCAATCAAGTCGGGCCTATCCTCCTGCCAGGTTCTGGGATTGCTGCTTTTTGTTTGTTCAAGTCTCACTCTGCATCGTAAATGAAACAGCCTTCAGCCAAGATCAAAAGCGAAGGGCCACGAGGCTTGTGCGCAATTGCACATGGCAGGTCCAGGATGACCGCAAGCCAGACATCGATGTGACGACACACGAAGCCGGGATCTTGGGAGCATCTGGCGTTAAAGGGGGTCGACACGATCTCGAGTCGACATGTCTGTTCTACCGTCGTCGTGAGCCCAATTTCTCACTCGCTCACAGGCTCCGGCCTCCCACTGAAGAGGAGTTTGAATTTGACGATGTCGACAATCTCCAAGTCGTCATTGGGCTGGCTCTCAGTCGAGTCGGGTCGCATTCCGTCGTGGTCATTCTTCTTCTGGACCACGGCTAAAGGCTTTGCTAACTTCTTGATTTCGCCAGTGAGACGTTGATGCTTGCCGACGTAGAGATAGACCTTCTTCATCCATTTTCCTTCGCCGTGATCCTGCGGATTGTACAATGGAAATTCGAGTCGACCAATTGGTGTAGTCTCAACAGGGTTTGGATCCTCTACCGCATGCTGGAACGGGCCATGGATGGTGCCTTGAATCTCAACAATGGCGAGTCCTGAGGGTGTTTGCAGAAGAGAGGGAAGTGGACTCGGAAGGGAGTCTTTGGAGTCTTTGACCGGAGGCGATATCGACAACTGTACCGCCGGCATTTCCGAAACCCCTGGATCTCGTTGCCCTTACTGCCTGGACGGACAAAAGCTGTTCAGAGAGGGAGAGGAGAGAGCGCGATACAAGACGCGTTCGAAACGTTTCCTGAAGTGATCTGATCCACCGTAGATTCTCTATCACGTGATATCGCTTTCGATGACGTCGACGTCGTACTGTAATGACTACTCGCTGCTGGAGACTGGCTACTGGCGATGAGTAGTCACCGGGGTCTTCGATATATTGCCTACATGGACCTGATCAAGCAAATCTTGACCCCTGTACAAGCATTGACGTGGCGGCTGGATCTTCTTACTCCCTCCGCGACAAGGCTGAGCAAGGTGCAGCACCAGGTTTGCCTTGCTTTCTGCGATTATTGGCGAATCCTCAATTGCAAACACAGTTGTTTGACGATATGTTTAGCCGCGTCAGAGATGTGCCCTCGTTCTTCCTTTCACTAATAACAGTATGAGTCTGTTTCCTCTGCCACCACCAAAACAAATCAAAGGTCTGCAGAGTTTGTGAGTAACATCAGCTAACCTACAAAGGTCCAACCGCTCTCAAGGGAGTCTGGATGAACTTTCACTTTGGAAAGGATGGGTAACCTGCAGCCGCCGAAGTCGTTGAATTGTAGGCAGGCCAGTCAAGTACGTGTCAGACCGTTTCACACAGCCCTCTGCCTACACGCTGAAGTGAACTAATTCTTGCGAGCCGAAGTTGAACCACTCCGAAAATAAGCCGCTTATTCGGTGAAGAGACATCTGTAAGTTAGGGGTCCCGTGTCGGCAATCAGCACTGCAGGACGGAATTGTGAAGCTCAGCCTCACCTGTCGTGACTGCATGCCAACCGAAGGCTGACTATAGGTATATCGAGCCTCTTATAACCTGCCAACTAAGGAAGAGACTCACAAACGCCCGTTTCCCTGCAATGGCTTCACCGACAACTTCCTCTGTCGCCATATCGACATAAAAGGTGAGGGTATCTGATGAGGATGAGGGCGCATGACAAACATGTATCTGGGGAAAAAAATTGCACTCACTGGGGTGTTGATATAGCAACCAAGATTGTGAAGCTGACCTCAGGCAGTGTTGTCAGGTAGCGCGCAAAGTGACAAGCAAGAAGCTGCAACCTTCCCTTGCCTCAACAACACGCCGACAACAGTAAAAAACTCTTCTCTTTTCGGCAACCTCGAGGAAGTAAAAGGACGAAGTGGACATACCTTCATCCTCCCACACTCCAGCAAAACCCCTTCACGAACCTCCGAGGGCCTACGCTGAGTCACATTGTCTCCAGGAGGCCTCCCGCAAGCGAGACCACACCACGTGGGATACCAGAGGCAGCAACCACAATCTGACTGCCGATACCGTTCCTCGCCCTCTCAACACTATCCCGCCATACCACCATGCCTCCTCGAAAGGTGAAACGCCTCTCCATCGACGAGATATCGATAATTACCCTCGACGATCATGCCAGCATCGACAGCGGTGAAGCAGCGAACCAGCCGTTCTTCGGTAAGAGTCAACAGCCACTGCCATCTCATACATCGTCGATCACTTGGAAGAGCAATGCGGTCAAGGAAAAGGAGGAGTACGAACGAGTCAAGCAGCGTGTCCGACATCTTGCCCCAGAGCAGTTCCGCGTGAATGCGAAGCCTGGTCGAGGCCCGTCGCAGATTTTCCCTCGCAACGCGGGCGAATGGGTCGCCCATAAGAAGGAGATACTTACAATGGCCGAGGCTGAGAAACAGAAGAACTGCGACTTACTCAAAGCCCAAATCCTGGCCCAAGAAAAGATGCCAAAGCACCAGAGAAAACTCAAGTCGGTTTTCGGCAAGGATGGCAAGGTCTTCGAGGACGGTCTGAGTCCCGTACTCGGTCTCCCCACCGTCTGGTCCGCCGAATACCTGGATGAGCCTGCACACTGGCCGAGCGCGGGAGAGTTACAGTGGAATGGCGACAGCAGAGAGTGCGTGCTTGCAAAGACGAAATGCGGCCGCTTCCTTCCTCCCCCGCGGGTGTCTGCGGCGGAACCATCTGCACCGTTCCAGGAGCAGCCGTTCCTGAGACAGCTCCCGTTCGACCAAACTGGACCCATCTTCTCGACTGGACCTCGACCCGACGAAATCCACTCCAACAATGCCATGATGAACGACGATCCGGATTTCGAGGTTGCTGGGCAGTTTTATCTCGGATCGGAGCTGATGTCGGAGCTGGGTGAATGGGAACCAATCTTCGTTCCAGACTGGCAACAAGAGCAGCGCGCAATGAGTGAAGAGCTGGCGATTCAGGGCGATTACATGGAGCAGGGTGCAGGCCCGACGATAGGCTATGGTGGATACTCAGACTTGAATGTGGGAGACTGGTACGAGGGAAATGTCCAAGACCTGGCCTGGGAAGACTATCCAGTCTGGTGGTGAAGGAGCTGGATTCTTTGAGCAGCAGGGTGTAGACGGACTGGGAGGATTCGAAGACATTGCTGGTCAATGCCTGTTCTGTGTACCAACTATCAGTGTGCAGGCTCTGGCTTCTCTTTTTCTCATTTCAGCTCTTTGTCTTTGCTTGCAACAAGGTATTTACGGCAGCAGCGGCACCGAGCTCAATCACCATCAGGGGGGAGTTCAGGGGGCATGGCGGCCTTGCTGATGCACAGAGATTGGAAAGGCGACCGACAGGAGGGCGATGTTCTAGGGCTAGGGCTCGGGCGTGGTATCTAAGGTCATCGATGTCTGCGTATACCAGCACTGTTTCACGGGAGACATGCGAGAACAGTATCCGTATTCAGAATGGCCTAGGCCTCATAGTGCTGGGGACGATATTTCCATGTTATTATGCGATGCTTTGCTTTGCTTTGTGTGCTCGCGGAATGGAACACGAAGTGGTGTTGGACGAGGCCACACACATCAACGTCTCTCTCCGGCTCGCTAGACTTTCCCTCTCTGGCGGACCGGTATTCTGTATCCTGTATTCTCCCTCGGCTGTTCTCCATTCCATCCTCCATTCGTGGAGTCGAACTGGAACCCTCTTCCCCGCAAAGTCTCGCATTCGGCACGCTGTATCAACTACTAACTGTACCTTCGATGCGGAGGCGGCGCGTGAGATCCCCCCCAGACCTCGGTTTCGAAAGGGCTCCGGCTCCAGAGTCTTAAGCGAAGATGTGGGCGGATATGAAGTTAACGATGTCGTTTGCGCTGTCTGTCCTTCCTCTCTCAGAGTGCCCTGTTCAGTATGTCTCGTAAGTCAGCCTCTGTCTCTGAAGGCGTTGGAACCCTCCGCTGACCACGGTCCTACGCAGTCACCAAAGTCGCCGCGACCATCGCGGGTGGACTCGCTACTGCTGCGTACCTAGATGCCAAATACCTCATCGGACATGACCTCAAGAGCGGGTCACTGTCGGGCAGTACCAAGCGGGCAGTCGAGTTCATTACGCAGAGAGCCTCCCAGGACAAGCTTCTCATATATCACCTCTTCGAGGAACATGCTCAGGGCAAGAACGCCGACAATCTCTTCCTGATATTCGAAGACCGGGCTTGGACCTACAAGCAGTTCTTCGAAGACCTGCAAAGGGTGGGCAACTGGTTGTTGAAGGATCTCGGCGTCCAGCCCAAGGAGATTGTCGCACTTGATGGTGGAAACAGTCCGGAATACCTGCTGCTCTGGTTTGGGCTTGAAGCAATCAATGCGTGCCCGGCTTTCATCAACTGCAATCTGACTGCAGGGCCTTTGACGCATTCTATCAAGCTCTCCGACGCCCGTTACCTGCTGGCAGATCGTGCGGTACAAAGCCTGGTTCAGCCGTACGAACCCGACCTCTCCGCCGCCAATGTGCAGACGATATACTATGACGAAGCTTTCATTGCTTCACTCTCGGATCGCACGCCCCTGCCGAGGTCACGGCAGCAGGGGATTCGCCCCGACGAACTGTCCGGCTTAATCTACACCTCCGGGACGACGGGCATGCCCAAGGGCGTGGTCATGCTACGAGGACGGGAGCTGAACACTGCCAGGGGAGTCGGCGAGTACCTCCAGTTGAAGCCTCACAACCGAATGTATACAGCATTGCCTCTGTATCATGGAGCAGGCCACGGCCTGTGCATGACGCCCTCGATCTTCGGCGGCTCCACGGTCGTCCTGAGCCGCAAGTTCAGCCACAAGACTTTCTGGCCTGAGGTGCGCAAGTCCAAAGCCGATATCATCCAGTACGTGGGCGAACTATGCAGATATCTGATCAACGCGCCACCGAGTCCACTGGACAAGCAGCACAACGTCAAACGTGCCTGGGGCAACGGCATGCGGCCCGATGTCTGGGAAGTCTTCCGAGAACGATTTGGCATCGAGACCATCAACGAACTGTATGCGGCCACGGACGGTCTGGGGGCGTCGTTCAATGCCAACAGGGGCGACTTTGGCCGCAACGCGATCGGCGTGCGTGGTCTCCTCTGGCACTGGTCGAACGGGGGAAACGAGAAGCGCGTCCGCATCGACCCAGACACGGAAGAGATTCTGCGCGACAAGAACGGCTTTGCGATCGAATGCAGGACCGGCGAGGCCGGCGAAGTGCTACATAAACTGGACCCGGCGACCGCCGACACCGTGTTTGCAGGATATTACAAGAACAAAGGCGCCGGGCAGAAGCGCAAGATCAGCGACGTGTTCGAATGGGGCGACCTGTGGTTCCGGTCGGGCGACATGATGCGTCAAGACGCCGACGGGCGCGTGTACTTTGTGGATCGGCTGGGCGACACGTTCCGCTGGCGCAGCGAGAACGTCTCGACGAACGAAGTGAGCGACGTGCTCGGCCGCTTCGAGCAGATTGCCGAGGTCAACGTCTACGGCGTCCAGGTGCCGCACGCCGACGGCCGCGCCGGCTGTGCTGCCATCGTCCCTGCGCAAGGCGTGTCCGCCGACGAGCTCGACCTCGCCCGTCTGGCCCAGCACGCCATCTCCATTCTCCCGCGCTACGCCGTGCCCATCTTCCTGCGCATCGTGCCTCAGCTCGAGTACACGGGCACCATGAAGATGCAGAAAGGCCGTCTGAGAGGCGAGAGCGTCGACCTCGACAAGATCCGCCAATCGAGTCCCGACGACAGGCTGTTCTGGCTTCCCCCTGGGGCAAATACTTATCTTCCGTACGGGCCGAAGGAATGGGCGGACTTGAAGGCCGGGAGGGTGAAGCTGTAGAGCTAGACAGCCCCTAGTAGGTGCAGGGCCCCTCTATAGTAGAAAGATGCGCAGCTGCAGGCGCCATAGACGGTTTGGCCGGACCAGCGTTTCTGGCTCTGGCGATGCCATGGACCGGACAGAGACTGAGAGAACGAGAAAGACGGGAGTGGGAGTGGGAGCCAAGATCTATATAGCTAAGGTATGCAATGAATGGTAGAACGAGGCGAGACCGCCAGACTTGAGACTCTGGCATGTTCAATACTGGCTCATATACCCGACGTGTTCTTCGTTCTTCATTTCCACGCCATTTTCCATTCACCAGGTCTATCGTCTGCTGATACCCACGCCGCTCCAGTTGTGCTATACCAGACTACAGTGGTCGCTATGCGGTGGCGTAAAAGTGTCGTACACACCACACCGCCTGCTCTGCCTCCCATCCTTCCACCGGCGGTTGGTGGGTGACCCTCTTTTCCGCTGTTGCTGTCGAGGGGCATCTCTCCAAAACATAGGGAAGACGTGTTCGGCAAACAAGACACAGACAGGCCTTGTGGACGGCAGGATAAAGAGGAATCGCCTTAGTTGACCCATACCACTCGGCGTCCGGTCACGGACCAAGGGCGGAAAATCCGTCCACAACGTCCCTGACCAACCTGAATGCGGCGTCGAGTCGGTTGAACCTGATATCCCCAACACTCCTCACCACGCTCCTCCATCGTTGCGTAACCCACAGTGTCGAAAGACGCCGGGACAAGACCAAGGCAGAGCATTGCCCGGTGCTCTAGCACAACAGATCCAATATCGAATATGCACACAAGAAAGTACTTTTGTGCATCCACCAGAATACCACCCGCAGGGCGCCCAAAATCGTACATCGATCGACCAGCATTGTGAAGAAAGTCGTCAAGAGGATCCGAAAATCCCCGTCGTTGCAGAACAATCCGCCGTCAGAGTGATGCACAGACATATCACTCGAGTGCTCGTTTCAAGTCGTTCCATTTCTGCTGAAGCCCTTCATGTTCGGCGTTCAACTGGAATCAAAACGTCAGCAAGCCCATACTCACGAGCTCAAGAGACCTTGTTGGGGCCCGACTCACCTCGGCATACTTCATTTTAATTTCCACGAGCTCCCGTTCCATCTCAGCCATCTGCTCTTCCATGTGACGGTTTTCGTTCTGGACCTCAATATTTCTTTGCATGACTTGTTCCATTCCCGCTCGCATTCTTGCCTCGACATTGGCAGCTTCACTTTCCGCCACCTTCCGTAGTTCCTCGGCCTGTCCAGCCAAGCTCTCATTACGATCTTGGAGCTCCGTGTTGTCAACCTTTAACCTCACCAGCTCATTGGCCAGTTCGATGTGTTCGGCGTCGGACTTCTCGGCGCGCTTCTCGAGAGACCGAATCTGGGCGGCCTTGGTGGCACATTCTGTTTTGAGGTTCTCGAGCTCGGTCTCGCGGGCCTTTTCGGCCTTTGTCGTCGTCTCCCATTCCTCGCGGTACCGATTGAGCATTTCCGGGGTGAGCTTGACCGCACAGGCATCTTGAACCAGTAGGTCCGCTCGATAGACTTCTGTGTCTGTGCCACCCGAGTTGCCAAAGAACCCTGATTCCAAGATCGATTTCGACGAAGGTGTCGCGTCGATGTACACGTCAAAGACCTTTTCTTTCAAAAAGTTTGTGAGCGCCTGCATATCTTGCATCGCCAGCAGGGCCGGGACATTGCGCTGAATGACCGCCATGCCAAACTTGAGGATGGCTCCTTCGAGTCCCTCACACAAGATCAAATCAAACACCCTCATGACGAGTTGAAGAGGAAACCGGTAGGCGAAAAGGGTCAGAAACCATTGAGTTGCATAGAGCTTGGGGGTCACACCCCGGCGATTGAGGTGGCAGTACAACGCCGGTTCAAGATCTTCCAGCAGTCTCTCAAACTGGTACAGGTGCAGATGCAAGCCTGGCATGTCTTGAATGAACAGCTCTCGCAGTTGATACTTGTTCATCAAGCGGACCAGGAGACAGAAGGCTTCTTCTTCGGGCATCGTAAAGAGTAAAGGCATGACAATGAAGTTCATGCCTTGCGGATATCCCACTGCATCATCAAAAAGGGCGTAAGCCCGACACACGTGGAAGAGTCCATCCTGCAAGCCGGCTGCTGCGGCATATTTCGAGTAGCTGGTTCTCGAGCCCATGTCTCGCTTGATCATCTTCTCCAGCTTGGCGAGAGCAGCGGAATCCTCTTTCGCCTTCCTCGCACGCTCCGCGGCTAATTGAGTCTGAAGGCGCGCACTTGCCATCGGATCTGTTGGCTCTTGAGACGGAGAAGGAGACGTCACTCCCACGTGTGCACTAGTTGCGGGAGTGGAGTGATCGGAACGGATAGAGGACCTCGATGAGCCTACCGACTCCTTTTCCTTGACGCCGCCGTTGACATTTCCATTGAGCAATGGGGATTTCGGCATGCCCTCCTTCACTTCTGCATTGGGGCCTCGCGAGCGGAGATCCCAATATACCGCTTCCAGCTCCTCGTTCTTGCTGTCGGCGAGGACTTGCCAAATAACTGGTCGAATTGTTTGAGGAATCCCTCCGCTGACGGCTTGAGTGAATTCATCAGGACTCGTCCGTGCCACGGCTTGTGGCCCTTCATTGACAACATTTTGCCAGAAATCCCAGTCTATTGGTGTGGCTGTGTCTGCTGAAGAAGCCGCTATCCCTGCAACAGTCCCGGGGGCAAGGTTCGGGTTTGTAGGGACCGTTTCGGCGGCTGGTGACATGACCGGGCTCGAGACCACATCCTCATTGTGGCCAATGCCTCCAGGCGCGGCGATCCCGACACCGACGGTTGCTGATCGGCCAATGAGTCCGGCAATCGCTCCTCCCTCCGCGTGTTCGGTGCCTT
Source organism: Capronia epimyces CBS 606.96 (assembly GCF_000585565.1). Lineage (NCBI taxonomy): Eukaryota > Fungi > Ascomycota > Eurotiomycetes > Chaetothyriales > Herpotrichiellaceae > Capronia > Capronia epimyces. The sequence goes on from NW_006912914.1 coordinate 304,865, forward strand.
CCAGACTGGTTACGCCTGCTTCCTCCCGCATTCGCAGCATCTTAAATTGTTCGCGCAGAGAAGCCCTAGACGGCAGTTTCTGGCCGTTGGATCCATCATGGGCCTCTTCGAGAGCTTTCAACATCAGATCCGGGTTGCTTCCGAGGGTCGAGGTGGATGCGGCAGTGTTTCGACGAGCATCGATGTGCTGTTTGGAAGGCAGAGGGGGAGATCGACTTTCTTTCGGAGTCGACGTGGCTCGGCTCAGCCATCCAAATGGAGTTGTTACTCTGCGCCCAAAGGACGAAGATGCGGGAGGCGGCTGCGGAGAAGGGGCACGGGCGTCTGAGCCTTTTCTGGGAGGGGGAGGCGGTCCCCAAGGGACTGAGGGTAGAGAAGCTGAAAAGCCTTGGAATCTTGATGGACGCGGAGGAGGTTTGGTTGCAGGAGGCTTTTGAGTAGAGTCGGAATCGTCAGGGGAGGTTTCAGGGGCGTTTAAAGTAGGTATCTGCTGGGTATCTTGAGACTGGACAGACGCGGAATCATCCACCGCAACCGTGTCTATCTGGACATCCGGTACCGCGTGGTCGGAACTCGCCGTACTCTCTCTTTGCTCAGATGTAGATTGTTCGTCCTCCTGAGGTGCGGGCTGAGCATCGGGAGATTTCTCGGGTTCTGTAGTGTCATCCTGCTGTATCGAATGCCGCCTGGAATCGTCTTTGACATCGTGGGCGTCCTCGAATTTCTAAAGCGCTGTCAAAAAGATGTTGCTTTGCCCGTTATCATTGAAACCACATACCTCTTCCATGTCGGTGTTGTCAGCGCTTGATTGTACCGTCTCCATGTTGGCTTCCATGCGTTCAGACCATCATCTGCCACTTCCCGCGATCAATATGGAAAGGTTCTTCGGTCGAGACGTTCCGTTGGAGGAGATTCGAAAATCGTGGTTCGGGTAGATATAGAGCGTGCCGGCGGAAGACGCGAATTGAACTCGTGCAAGAATTGAGGTGCGGAGTTCCGCAGAGAGACGGAGAGTCAAGCGAAGGTTGCAGCCGTCACCAGGACGTTTAAGAGTCGTCTCGATTAATTGTGAAGTTTCAAGAATGGAATCGGGAGGCGTGGCGGCCAAGTAGATGTTGCGGTGCAGAGACAAAGTGTTGTTTTGTTGGTCGCGGCCTGCCTATATTTTCGTCGGTGACGCGGAGGTGCAATGGAGTATGCAACTCCTTAGCAAGCTTTGGTGTTCAGCCTTAGGAGCCTCAGACAGGAACAAGCTGAAGTCTCACGTTATAGTCCATACTAGGTACACTACGAACAGACCCTTGCAAAGAGGCAATTGTGTCGTCTTCCCTCTTCCCTCTTCCTTCTTCCCTCCTCCCTCCGTGCGCAAGTTGACTACTCCGTACCGGCACGACGCCGGACACAGACCATTTGCACAGGCGGACAGTTCTCAAGCGAGAAAAAGCTCCCGTGTGCATGTGTCAGATGTCAGAGTCAGGGAGCCAGTGCCCAAGTGCCCTGGGCGCCCCTATCATTAGCCAGGCTTAGGAGGCGTTAAGCTGCAGCAAACAATGCCATGGCCCATCAGCCAAATGCGCCTCCGCTAGAATCGCCCTGGTCCCCTATCCGGCCCCATCGAGTCTCTGCTGCTGCGAACCGGACTCCGTTTGACAGGCACCTACGGTACCTAAGGTCGGCTTCCTGGGCTGAGGAGGCGTTCCTGGCTAGACTAGGATCCTCGTCTCAGGACTCCATCGTACGCTCCCGCTAATCTGCCACCATCGGGACACGTCAACTCATCTCATCTCGGTACACTATTACTGGTCTCCTAATCCGGCATCATTCGTACGGAGATGCTGTGTATCCGTACATTTCCCACCCTCGTGGCACCGACGAGCCAACCGGCAAATTGATTGTGAGATCATGCGGCGGCCTTGACCAGGGATCGCTCCATGTCTAACCATCTGCCCTTTCTCAGAGGGTCCAGGGTCTTGAGCTCTGTCAACCATTGCAATATCTTCGTCCTCCCATCTTCCTGTAACCCTTGCTGCATTTTTGCCTCCAGAAGCGTGCATTCTATCAGTGCCTGATATGGCCACTTGCAGTCCTGTGCATCCTCAAGAACCTCTTCGATGTACCTTCTCTCCGAAGCAATATAGCTGAGCCGTTGTTCGGTGGAGAGGTGAGGTGCCATGCTCTTGGCTGCGAGGTCAAGGTCAAAGGTGCACATCAGGTTTTGGTGGTAGAACCACAAGGATTGATCGTACGGGTCGAACAATGCTTGATGAATCAATTCGAGTTCTGCAGTTTATCAGCCCACGAGCCAGGTGAAGACTGGCGCCACAAGAACCTACCTTCGTCCAGCATCTTTTGGCGCTCATCGTCAGTAGCGTTCTCCTCGTCCAGGATTTTGAGGATGAGCTTGGTGCGGTTATGCCAGGCCGAAAAATTGGACAGGTTGATGCCGATCATCTTTTTGGTATATTCGAGCTCTTGTCTCGACATGCTCTGCCCCTGCAAACGCAGGCTTTCCAGGCTTTGCACCACGATCCGCCGATAACCCCAGCCATGGAAGTTTCGGCTATCACGACTGAGCATTTTCCCAACCAGCCCGAGCTCTTCCTCCCATAATGGCCGGGCCTGTGCAACAGGGAGGAGCGCGGTAGCCTGTTGGAGGAGCCAGAGTCGGTGATTCCATATCCAGTAGCACTTCGGGAACTTCAGTAGCAAAGGGAATAAGAACTGTAAGTCCAGTTGTATGATGTCCAGGACCTGACTGACTCGTCGGTCCTCGTCCAGTTCGCTCGCGGATACCTGTTTCTCAAGATCTCGGAATTCGTGGACATAGATGCGGCGGCGATGATTCCATACTGTGTAGTACTCCGGATTCCGCCTCAAGAGCTCGGCTGTTTGTTGGAGGAGTTGAGGCGTAGACTCTTTCGCATGAACCTTTGTCCATTATCAGTCAGTACGACCACGCCTGTTATAGCCCTGGGCTGTAGAGACCTTAGTATTGACTTCTTCTACGAGCCTCTGGTACTCTGAGATTTCCTTGAGCTCCCGCTGGCGTGCTTCTATGGTCCGCTCTTCACGGGTAGCTGATCGAGGAACGCCATGCTGCCATCATATGAGTCGAAGTTCCCAATCTTCTTTCAGAGACGCTTACACTGGTCATGATTGGACGAGATCTTCCTCTGAGCCTAGCTATTGCTAGGTGATCGGGCCTAGTTGAAGGCAGGCATGACCTTGCGGTGACTGTGGAACGTGGCTGAGATGAAAGGAACGATCGGAGGAAGGATGATGCGGGTGGGCTGTTATATTTCTGCCGCATCTGCGACACCGAGAATCGCCCACACCACGCACGTTTATCTCAAGTGACCACTTCAGCATACCAGGCAAGTGATGGCTTGTCACTAACATAATTACAGGTATTCCAGTGCTTCCTGGCATCCTTCTTCCACAGTGCCACCTCCCCGCCGTCCCATTTGTCAGGGTCTCTCAGGCTTCATAATGCCTGGGAACCTCTACCAGGCCGCCATCTCTTGACAAACGCACGGCCCCTTACGCCCGCCGTGTCCGCGGGTCTAGCATACTCCCAATCGTCGGACGGATCGTTGGATTTCTCGCAAGATCAGGCAACATCAGCGATGTCCAACTCTGACCGTCAATCTCCAGCTCGGGACCCTTCTCAAGCTCCTGCGTCCGGTGACACCAGGCCCAGGAGGCATGTGGAAGAGCAGGGTGTATTGATCCGACCGCATCCCTTGATTAGCGACCTGCAACAACACCAATCCACCTCGAATTTATCGTCCGAGGACCATCCTGCTCAGCCGCCAGCCCCGGACTGTTCTCGTCCCTAGCAAAGACGATGTGTCAGCGTAGGAAGCCCCCCTCGGTTTCGACATCGATTCAATTCGCCAGATCGATTCGTCCCCCAGAGGCCTCTGCTCGTAGACAAGAGATCATCTTACCAGACAAGTACCCCTCCTTCATTACTGCAGGGCAGTGAAAGGAATAACAGACGGAGGGACACCGCAGTGGATCCATTCCTATCCATCAGCAAAACAAGATCGAAAAACCTGGACCGTCAAAGACATTCGCACAACAGCTATAACCTCTGCCCGCCGCACTATACCCCATCCTTTGTAAACGAAACCGATACCACGCCCCCACATGGTGATGCCAGGGCAACATCGAGATCTCTTCGTCAGGTCAGCGGTGGGTTCTGGACCGTCGGAGGTCGGCTGTCCGTCCAACTTGGGCAATTACATGGGATCAACGCTGGAACTGGAGGGCTCCTTGCCAGCGGGACGAACGCTCCCCTGCACACCGCCACGTTCCTCGACCAGCCGACTCCAGATGATAAAACCCTAGGTCATGAACGGCGCCTTGCCTTGGCTCTGGAAATCGACCAGGCCAGTCGCATTCTGCCCCAAGATTCCGCGACCGATAGAGAGGTTGCGAACACTTTGGCCGATCACAGCCCCTTCGTATGGAGAGATAATAGCTGGACTCGAGATTTGATACCGCGTGGTAAGATACATCCCACTCCCGTAGCTGACTGGCTGACACAAGGTAGCTTCGGTGACCAAGCCTGATGCGACACCTCGAAACGAGAAAGCTGTACCCACGGTTCCCTTCAGAGTCCTTGATGCCCCCAATCTCAAGGACGACTACTATTGCTCCATCTTGGCCTACAGCTACACCTGTCATACGTTAGCTGTCGCTCTGACGCAGAAGGTTTACCTCTGGACAGAGCAGTACGGGGTGAGATATCCTCCACTTCCTCCCGCCCGTCCGGCCAATTTTGTGACGTCCCTGGCCTTTTCATCTGACAGGGGAGGGAGAGCCATCTTGGCGGTCGCGAGGAACAACGGGAATGTTACCCTCTGGAGCCTGTTGGAAGCCAGACCCAGATTCGATGTTCCTCACCCATGCGCGGCATCTTGTGTCTCGTTCAGACCAACCGAGACGCCCCGACAGTCGACAACGGGTATTGGTCTCGCCTTGTGTGAAGACCTCCTGGTGGGTGATGACGCCGGCAAGATCTACTATTACTCACTGGAATGGCCCGAGTTGGCACAGGGATCCATGACGCTTCTGGCGAAAATCGACGCACACACCCAAAACATCTGCGGTCTAGCGTGGTCCCCGGATGGACAGCAATTTGTTTCAGGAGGTAATGACAATCGAGCGCTGTTATTCGACCCAGAACTCCTACCCGAGACGGCGGATGAACATGCATTCTCTCAGGAGGACCTCGAATCGGGAACTGTGCGAGCATTGGCTCGAAATCATCAACAAGAAGCTGCAGAGAGCCAAATGATAACACCTCCTGACACCCCTGAGAGGGGTGGTGTCGCGGCACAGCATAGGAACCCAAATCTGGCGACTCCCCCCAGAGAAGATCCAACACGCATCCATGGGTTGGACACACCGCCACCGACCCCTCTACAGCGAGGCCGCACTCCTACTCGTTCGCCTAGCACCGACCATCGTTGGACTCCGGGCCGCAATGGAGCAGCCCTGGGTGACAATCTCGCGTTGGTTCGGAATGCTCTTGCGAACCCTGACATCCCCGGTCACGCGAATATGCATGTTTACTCATTCTATCATTCGGCGGCGGTCAAAGCCATGGCGTTTGCTCCCTGGCAGCCAAATCTACTGGCGACCGGAGGAGGGAGCAATGATCGTCAAATACATTTCTTTCACACAGGCTCTGGTGCACTTCTGGCCTTGATCAATGTCTTCTCGCAGGTGACGAGCCTGGTGTAGAGCACCACGAGGCGCGAAATCGTGGCGACATTCGGATATTCGCAGCCGGAACATGAAATCCGGATCGCGGTCTTCAGCTGGCCAGGTTGTGAGTGTGTAGTGAGTGTCCCCTGGGACCGCAAACAGAATGGAGAAGTGGGACGCGCATTGTGGGCGATCCCATATCCAGGAGGGCCGAACGATGCCATTCCCAGCCGAAGACAAAGCGATTCTTCCGACGGGTTTTCGGCCTGGGAAGCGGTCCGGCAGCGAGAGGCCGAAAGGGGGACGGCCAATCCAGACGTACGACTTCGACGCAGTCTCGCACCTAGTCCTGAGCGTACCGGGGCCACTGCCCGTTCTCGACCGGGTCCTTGGAGCCGACCACGAGATAGCCACCGACGAGATCTCCGGGGCGAGGGGGAACCGTGGGCCTCTCGCACGGAGGAGGAAGGCAGTCTGATCATTGCATGCTGTGACCAGACGGTGAAGTTCTTCGAGATCTGGGCCGGGAAAAGCAAAGGCAAGGGAAGAGGGCTAGGCAATAAACATGGCGTGCTGGGCGGAAGTCGTGTCCTGGAAGGGTGGTGTGAGGGCGTCAGCGTGGATGAGATCGGATGCGGAGAGGTCATCCGCTAGCATTCGCTCTTGGGAAACAGACAGACGGGTGTGCCAGCGGAGTGAGTGCCGGCGGAACTCTGGGTCGACGCCAGGGTTGGATATCACATCCTTAGAAAAGACCAGACGAAGCGCAACGGGCGACACAGAAGACCATTCTTATCGTTCTATCCGTATCATATTGTGTCCACATGGGAATGGACTCTATGAACAGGTCCCTTTCCACAGGACACAGTGTCGCTGTCCTTCTTTCCAGAAGACGACCACTCTGATAAGTATGGCGCCAGGCGCTCTCAGCGTTGTCGACCTGACAGCCGAAGTCAATACCATGCCCAAACAGTAATGTCCAAGCTTTGCGGTCGATTATGCTGCTTGATGCTGCTCACTTTTGATATCCATGCCGCCCGTGCTTCATTCACAAGCCTCAAAAACTTTGAAAACTCTTCCCCTTTTACTACCCACCTTCCCATCCCCTCTCGCAACGTTGCCGGTCGACAGCACCAATGTCTCAGGCCTTCTTCTTGGACTTTTTGCTGAGACGGTTGACATCCGGCACCGGCTCATCCTCAGGCTCGCTGTCGCCCGGGATGTGCACGCCATCCTCTTCATTGTCGAATTCAATCGATCCGTCGTTGATGAAGCTGTCCATCTCCGAATCCTCTTCCTCCTCGTCGTCCTCATCGCCACTTTCGTCATCTGAACCCGAAGAAGATACATCATCCGATGACAAGTCCTCTTGGACTCCGTCGCCATTGTCATCTGGGTCGGAGTCTTCGGCACTGGAGACTTCGGCTTTGTCGTCGACCAAAATGCCGCGCTGGCCGTTGACCGCTGGCCCATCTTCATCCTCATCCTCATCCTCTTCACTCTCGTCGTCATCCTCATCCGACTCCTCGGCGTCATCTTCAAGCATCTCAATGTCCTCTTGACTGTCCGCATCTCCATTTCCATCCGCAATGAGATCTTCCAAGGACTTCTTTACAGCTTTGCCCTTCGCCTTGGCGCGTTTCACGGGACGCTCGATCGCCTCGTCGAGATCGTCCTCGCTGTCCCAATTATCGGCACCCTCGATGTAAACTATGCCGGGCTCATCTTGATCGTCGCGTCTCCCCGATTTCTGTGCCGCGAGTTGCTTTCTGTAGGACAACTGTGCATCGAGCATGTCCAATTTTCCTTTCAGGAGCAGGAGGTTGTCCAGGGTCTTGGAGCGTTGGGTCAAGACTTGGTACAACGTACGGATTTTGGTGGTGACATCTGGTTGCGCGGCAATGGCGCCGCCATGAGCGATACATGTCCATTGCACCCAAGTGATGAGGTGGCCGTAGCGGCCAGGGCGACTGGCGAGGCGCTCTGCCAGTTTAGACAACAAGATACCGGCAAGGCTGCTGTCGAGGCGCTGAATAGTGTTCTTGACGATGTTGATGTCCAGCGTATGGAGACATGCCTCAAGAAGACTCTGATCGTTGGTCTTCAGCGCTTGAGTGAGGACGGTGCCAAGGGACATGCCCGAGGGAACGACCGGCTGGCCGTTCTTTATCGTCAAGGTCGAAGCAGCGGCGTCAGGAAGAGCGGAGGCGATAGAGATCTCGTTCGGATGCTTGGAGGACAGCAGTTCACCAAACGTGGGCTCTTCGCCGTCACTCATCTCCTCGTCTTCTGCGGCCTTCGTGTCGGCACCTGCACCGGGAGCTTCACCCACCTCTTCGTCTGATTCTTCGTTCGAAGACTCATCGGCAACCTCGTCCTCCCTTTCCTCACTTCCGTCTTGAGCGCCGTCCTCATCAGAATGCTCCTCTTGATCATCGTCGGCTGCTTCTTCACTGTCGCTGCTTGAGATTTCAATTGTATTGGACACAGGTCCTCCAGCAGCACCATTGACAACAACGGCTTTTGATTCGTCAACGTGGGACTTGCCTATACTTTTGACACCGTTCAAGGTCGCACTGCTTAACGTAGAGGCGCTTTTGACCTTGACGACTTCTTTCACGCCGTCAAACAGCAACTCTCCATTGCCTTCATCTTGCCATCTGATCTTCTGGAAAGCAAGATCTACACCACCATCCGCGGAGGCAATGACGAGATCAGGGCCCCTCAAAGAGGCCGCGACCACAGGGACATGCTTGCCATTGGAACCAGGGTTGACCAGTTGGACCGAGGCCGACGCCTTCTGCGTCAGGTTTTTCCGACTGGACTTCAAGTCTCCGTTGACCTGCGGCGGTTGTCCGAAAGGCCGAGGGAACAACTCGACAGATCCATCTTTCAGAACGGCACAGAGGATCTGTTGGTTCAAGACCTCCGAAGTCTCCTGCGACGGGCTCGACAAGTCGACCTCCATAACACCAGCTCCGGCCACCAGGGTCCGTACCAACCTTTTATGTGGAATGTCATACACATTGAGGTATCTGTCGGAGTCCGCCGCAATAAAGTGTTCGGAAAGCGTTGCATCTCCCGAGGTAGACCTGACGAGTGAATGGACTGTGTTTTTGAAGGAGTCGTACTGGTCTATCCGGAAGTCGTCCGAGGACTTGACTTCAATTGCGAATGGGGTAGCAGATGCACAGAGGATCTGAGGAAGATTTTGCGACGGGCTGGCGAGGACACTAATAGCAGGATCTGGAAGGTTTATCGTTCTGTGTCGGTCAGCATTCAGTTCTGATGCAACACCAGCACACGGACGGGGCCACCGACCGTTTAGGCTGATTAGTGCTGAGATCCCATTGCACCAATCTTCCATCCCCACCTATACTCCAGGCCTCCATGTAGTCCGAGGGGGAAAATTTGAAGTCTTTGACACCTCTTTCATGGACACCAGAGAGAATGCCCACAACTTTGCCTTCCGCAGGCGAGAACATGCACACCTCCGAGGTGTTGGTCCCATAGGCAATCACTGCACCCGTGACATTGTTCTGATCTCTCTTACGTTTCTTTGTCGGGGATGATTGGTGTTGTTCGCGGAATGCAACACCATAGTATCCCCATTCGAGGCAGGTGATTCTCGAACCAGATGTGGTCTCGTGTTGGCAACGTAGGCGGCCGGTGTCTGTGTCATGAATGCGCAGTTGGTGGGAATTGAAGCTCTGAATCACCGAGGCGAACAGGTGTAATTGGAAACTCGAGGGCGTAAAGGCAGATCTGAGCACAGAAGACTTTTGCGTCGATGAATTTCCTGACGACCCTGCAGGCGCAGAGGCAGAGGCGGAGGAGGGTTTAGTGACCGCCGTAGAGGAGGATTTACGACCCATTTTGAGGGTTCCTATGAATGAACGAAAGGGGCGAGAGGGGAGCGTGATGGACCAGAGGCAACAATCACTGCAACAAGTTGACTTTGTCAAGTGATGTGCGTACAGTTTGCTCCCATCGAACTGACGCTTTTGCACGCACTCTTGCAGCAAAAAAAAGTTGATACAACTTCGAGCGGAGTTAGTGATTGCGCACCACGCGTTGCCAATCCTGGCCTAGCGTACAGACTTCTGCCTGCAATGCTCTGATTGGAGGAGCTGTCCGACCTTGACTAAGCCTGCTGCCTGCTGCCTGCCGCCTGCCAGCCAGCTTTTAAGGGCACTAATCGTAGGACTCGTCAAATAATCATTCATTTGTTCTTTCAACCTGTGTTCACTGCATTGGAGGGCTGGGATGAAGAATGGCCTTGTGAACAGGACGTTTGACTGCCTGCAATTTCAATGGTTCTGTTGCAATTCTCACCAATTCTCCTTGGATGTAGCGTGTGACTGTGTACCGGTATGCCGCTGTGCCCAAGGATGAGTGCCTCTGCTACCCTGACCTGCAACAACGATACAGGGGCATCCAGGGACAATCACTCACATCTAGTCACTATTACAAGGCACTGTGATACCAAGCACTCTGAACCACTCCCATCTCTAGGAGGTTCGTCTTGTACTGTGTACTTTAACTGACATGTCCAAGTCCTTATTGCTCTCCACTACAGAAACACCAGGTTGAAAGAGGGACCTGATTTCACTGGCAGCAGGCCGCTGGTAAGCAGACAGACAGGAATGCTGGTCTCAGCGATGTTCCTTGGAGCTGTCTACTACAATGCTACATTATTGTCTTCGGCTCGCCTGGTGAGGCCGGGAAGCCACGGAGATTACTCTGCATTGGCGGGCAGCCTGCACGGTCGAAGACAAGAGTACGAGATTACGGTCCTCGCACTCCTGCAGAATGCCAGAATGCGTTCAGCTAAGATGCTCAGAATGGCAGATTGGAGCAAGCAGAGGAAACATTATGGCAATTGCTGCTGTTGCATGCAACCTCTGAACCTCTCCCAGAACCTTTTATGCTACTAGAGCTGGATCACGTGATCCATTGGGTGGTAGCACGTGATTGGAGAGTGTTCAGAATTGCAGAAACACTGTGGCGATTTACAAGAAAGAGTATAGTAATCGACCGGATGGCAGGGAAGGGGAAGGCAGGGACCGGGGCTGTTTTCTGGAAGAAGCTGCCCGTCCATTATACGAATATCACAGCCTGACAAGGACAGGGATGGGCCAGTCAGAGAGAGGTGCAAGGATGGCGGAGAGCGAGGGAGATTCATCGGAGGGTGGATGTCAGAGTCAGAGTGACGCGAGGACGAAGAGAGAATGAGAGACAGAGTGGAAAAAGCAAAAGAGAAAAAGAGGGTGGCGCACAGGACGGGGCCATTAATCATTGAGCTTGGGCGACACAGAAGCCGATACTGAGAGCAGCGGGCTAGGCAGAGTCGGGGAAGGCGCAGTGGAGATGACGAATAATAGGGGCGGCGGTGGAGCGACAGGACGAGCAGGGAAGCAGAGATTGGGACATGGGGCAGGGGACGGCAGACTGGCAGAAATCCGGCCGAGGATAAAAGCCCCTCCCCTCGCTCTCGACAAATTTCACTGCTCCTGAAAGTGTGCGTGCCTGTGCCTGTGTTGTTGTGTGTTGTCACGCGTCTCGGCCTCCTCTCCTCCCACGCAGCGCCCGAGTCCTTAGTACCGCCTCGCCTACGCACTGCGCCTCCGGACCTCAATCTTCACCGTCGCCGCCAAGCCCCGCCTTTAATTCGCTGCTGCTGCTGCTGCACCACGCGCAGCGCGATCATTATTATTCGAGTTGTTCTTAACAACAACATCACCACCGCCCAACACACACTCCATACGCCGCTTTCACACCGACACCACCACCACCACACCCTTCCCTCCTGCACTGCGCATCCACGGCCTCGGCGCATCATCAATTGAATTGGATCGACCGTTCAATTGAACTGTACGCGCACCTTCTCATCACGTTGCCCGTGCAGCTGCCACCACTACTGCCCTGACCCGGCGTGTGGCTGTTGTTGGATGCGGCATTGACACCGAGTCGTGTCTGTGTTTCTCTGCGAGCGCAAGGCCGCGTCACGTGCCGTCAGCCCCGGCCTTGTCGAGTCTTGGCAGGCTAGGCGTCCATCGGACGGGTTGTCACATGACCATCAGAGATTTGTTTCTCTCCGACGCCCAGACCTGGATCTCACCTCCTCTCCGCCTCGCTCTCAATCCTCTACCATCCCGCCTCTTCCGCCGTCGCCGTCGCCGTCGCCACCCGCTCGAGACGCGCGCCCAATCGCCGTCGGTCCTGTGTTGCCACTTGAGTGTGTCAGCATCAATTGTTGTCAAAGCATCTTGACCGACCTATTTAATTGCGCCAGGCCCATTCATTCCACCTTCCAACTCCAATTCACTGCGCGCCCTTTGTTTCTGCGCGTTCGCCACCAGTGCCGCATTTGTACATTATTCTTCTTCTAATAATTAATTCTTTCCATCCACTCTGTTTATCAGTCGGCTGGCCCGATCTTCCAACAACCTCAGTACAGCGGACCGCCATCTACCGCGATCTCTTGGCATCATGGACGTCGAAATGCAGACGGAGGCACAGGGGTACGTAGCTGTTGCTGCCCCAGATCGTCGTCCTCCTGGTCCTGTTCTGACATTCACTAGGCTGCCACTTCAGTTCAGCTCAACCTCAGATCAACCACAGGGCTCCCATGTCACCGATAACTTGGCTGCCTCAATATCCAATTCACAGGCCGATGTCAGTCTGTCGCTGCCGACACAGCCGGTGACCGAATCCTCACTACCATCAGAGCCGGCTCCCACAGTGACAGAGGCAGTGGTAGAGCGACTACCCGAGCCTGTCCCAGAGGTATCTCCAGAGGCAGTTCCAGAGGCAGTCTCACAGGCGGTCGCTGAGGCGATTCTGCCTTCCACTACTGCCTCTGAGGTACGCGCCAGTGAAGCAACACTGACTACGAGTCCTCCGGCGCCTATTTCAATTATTCCTGATTCGCAACCTCAACCTACCCACGAGGAGACTCCTGCCACAATATCCCTTACCGAAACCGAAGTCAAAATTGTCGAGTCTGTCGTCCCTTCGTCCATTCCGGCCGATATTCCATCATCAGAGACCTTGGTCGAGACCAGTCAATCAGCCATGATTCTACCCGAGCCGTCTCCCGTCCCTGCTCAGGCACCAATCTCTGATCTACGTACTTCGCCTCACGCGGATGCGCTTACTCCTGAGGCTGTCGCCGATGTTGAAGCTCGGAAGCACGAGTTGGACAATTCTGCAGATGGGTCGGCGGCAATCTCCAAGCACGATGTGATGGATACCTCGTTCCCGATTGTCCCTTCCGCCGCAGAGTCAACGGCCCAAGTTGATCAACCAGCTGTCACCAATATTGGGCTTCCCTCGCCTCCCGCGCAGTCACCACCACCCGCACCTCAACTGGCTCCCGCCACCTTACCCGAGGGCAAGCCATCCGAGCCCGTCGTGGAACCTGCCGTGGAACCCGCAGTGGCGCCAGTTTCGATACCGGCCCCGTCTGAACAACCCCAAGAGCCTGCCCCGACACCCGTCGCTCCAGCATCGGTCGAACCACAGGACAAAGTGATGGCGGACGCACCCTCAGCGCCTGTCAAACAAGTCCACGAACGGGAGGATGACCATGATGACGCGGAACCCGCGGCGAAACGTGTCAGAACAGACGAGCCACAAGATGAGCGACAGCCAAGTCCGCAAGGCGAGTTCAAGGTCCCGGACGTTCCGACTCCATCAGCTCCGACCCCATCGGCTCCTACTCCAGCGCCAGCCTTGGCCAATGGCAACACGGCTGCAGGTGGCGCTGCGAATGGAGTAACGGATGGAGATGATACGGTCACGCCGGCACGCTTGGCCCACATGAAGAAGGTCATTTCGAATCTGAAGAAGAGCAATGCTTCGGCTGCCTTTAGGTTACCTGTCGACCCGGTGGCGCTGAACATTCCGACTTATCCTGAGATTGTCAAACATCCCATGGATCTCGGCACTATCGATCAGCGCTTGAAGCGGAACGAATACACGTCGATCGCCGTCTTCACCGCCGATTTCGAGTTGATTGTGAACAATTGCTTGAGGTTCAATGGTCCTGACCATGGGGTGTCGCAAGCCGCCAGGAAGATGCAATCGTCGTTCAACAGTCAGATGCGGAACCTGCCACCGGCGTCCATCGAAGAACCCCCCAAAGAGAACAAGAAAGCGTTCAAGAAGCACGAACCGACGCGTTCGGCTCCTCCTCGGCGGCCATCTGTCAGCACCGCGGTCGGCCCGGTCAGTACACACACGACGCCCAAAGCGACCGCTCCTCCGACGCCCTCGTTTGCTCCCGGTCCCGATGGCATCCCGCTCATTCGCCGTGACTCCAGCTTAGCTGACGGGAGACCTAAGCGAGCCATTGTTCCGACCAAGCGCAACCAAGAATTTGGCGGCGGTCGGCCCAAGAAGAAGAAGTATGAGTTGCAATTGAAGTTCTGCGACGAAGTGTTGAAGGAGATCGCGCACACTAAACACTGGCCGATCAACCAGTATTTCACTCATCCGGTCGATCCGGTCGCCCTGAACATTCCGACCTACTTCCAGATCATCAAGAAACCGATGGATCTAGGAACCATTAGAAACAAGCTCAGCAACAATGTCTATGAGAAAGCCAAGGACTTTGAGGAAGACGTCCGTCTGATCTTCAAGAACTGCTTCAAGTTCAACCCAGAAGGTGACTTGGTCAACGCTGCGGGTCACCAATTGGAAGACTTGTTCAACAAAAAGTGGGCTGCCAAAGACGAATGGATTGCGTCGCGTGAACCACAATCTGAACCACAGTCGGATGCTGAAGCCGAAGATGATGATGAAGACGAATCAGAAGAAGACGTGGAGGATAGCGAAGAAGAGCGCAACGACAAGATCAAACTGTTGCAGAAACAAATCGAAGAGATGTCCAAGCAGATGGGCGAGTTGACCCAAAAGAAGCACAAGAAGTCCAAGTCACCGCCGACCAAGAAGAGCAAGTCGAAGCCAAGCAAGAAAGAGAAGCCGGCCGCCACTTTCCCCAATCTGGGCAAGGACAAGAAAGAGAAGAAGAAGTCGGCTCCTCGGTCCAAGGTCGACAAGGATCGGTATGTGACGTTTGCCGAGAAGCAATACATCTCCAACGGGATTGCCATGTTGCCGGAAAAGCAGATGCAAGAGGCGCTCAAGATCATCCAAAACAGCGTCCCTTCGTTGGCCAACAGTGACCAGAACGAGATCGAACTGGATATTGAAGAAGTTCCGAATCACGCCCTGCTCAAGTTGCTCAATTTTGTCAAGCGGTATGCGGGTCCACCTCCGGACGAACCGAAGGTGGAAGCAGCGGACGTTTACGCCCCAGCTCCCAAGTCCAAGAAGAGCAAGCCCATGAGCAAACATGAGCAGGAGGCACAGATTGAGGAGTTGAAGGGCAAGCTGGGTGCTTACCATGGAGCAGTTTCTCCGAATGCTGTTCCATCGATTGAAGCGGGCGACAGCAGCGATGATGGTGATTCGGAGGAGAGTGAAGAAGAGTAAATCGGCGACGAAGACCCGGCAAGCTTGATCCCACCACTTTCGACTATTGCATGGCTATTATAGGTATGGCATTCGAGGACAGAAGTCGAGCCAGCATCGAACCCCAGACAGCAAGTTGCTCCCAGAGGCCACATGTGAGTTGACCTGGTTGCTTTGCCAGTCGATTGGACAAGACGTGCTAGATGACGGTGCTGTGCAACGGACGCAAGCCGGCGGCGCGTGTAGAGAGTATGTAGTTGCAGCAGAGCAAACAATACTTTTGCGCTGGAGATGGAATGAAATGGATGAGTATCACACATGCATGCCCGAACCAAAGCTAAGCAACAGGTCCTTAAAGTCGTTCCGAAGAGGCGTAGTAAATTTAGAACGCAGAAATAAGCCAGCCTTGATAGAGCCAAGTCAACCGTAGACGCCTGACGCGCTGTGCCGCGCCGCGGCCTCGACCCTTTCCAAAGGAGTTCAACTGGTCAGCCAAGGTATCCTGGATTTTCTATTTTGCCTGCGGCCTCAGCAGGCGCCTGTACATCTATCTGACTCCCTGCGGTCGCAGGCAGCTGGCAGAGGGGCCACCTCCCCCCAAGGCGCCACGCGTGTCAAGAGCGTCCCGACGGCACAAGACACGAGTGCGCGCGTTCATGGTAGAAACAGGTGGTTGGCCAACACAAATCTTCGATCTTCGATCTTCGCCCAGTGGCCGGCCATATTCGCGAGAGATGACTATGATTCCGCCGCTCCCTGCATCAGTTCTTGCGGCGAACCCGGCATTTGCCAAGGTCTGGAATCACCTTGCCACCGAGGTGCTGCGGGGTGATGCGTCACAGAAGACAGAGAGCGATCCTTCCATGAGTGATGTCGATGGTGATGGTGATGGTGATGTTGATGGTGATGTTGATGGCGATGGCGATGGTGATGGCGATGAGGAAGAGGAACCAGAGCAGCAGGCAGGCGATGACAATACACCCATGACTCTAACCCCTGCGCAGATAAGGATGAGGGCCAGCGGCAACGGCAGCAGCAGGAAGAAGAGGAGAAAGTTCGAGGACCAACTCCACGACTGCCGAGTCAGGAGGATGAAGTTGCAGATGATGCGCTGCTTGCTTGCCGATGTCGCGTATCATGGTGATTGGCATGCAGATTCTCAAGAGGGTAGCGGGAAGGAGATGGGTACGACAACAACTACTACTACAGCAACAACCACAACCACAACCACAACCAAACGAGAGCCTGTGGCCACGGAGGCAAGGGAGAACGTGGTTGAACACCACACAGAGATAGCTCCTCAGGGCAACTCGGACAAGAACCAGACAGATTCACAGACTCAGCCAACGTCAATGTCAACGCCGACCAAGACGGCCGGTGAATTGAGAGATCTTCTCCTTCTCATCTCAGCTTATCTCGATGTCAGGCTGTGTTCTGGTAATGCCACTGCCACTGCCACTGCCACTGCCGGCTCCAGTACAAATCTAGAATCTGATGCGCAGCGAAGGGAGGCAGAAGACAAAGACGAAGACACAGAAGTCCTTCTTGCCGACGACATTGCCCGGCTCAAAGAGAACATTCCCATCATCGCAGAGTTAGTTGGATCGCGCGTCGTCGAGATCGAAACGGTGCTGGGCGATATCGCCGCGATTGCTACCGACGACGACGCAGACCAGACCTCAGCGGCACCGGCACCGTCACCATCACCGGCTGCGACATCAACATCAACACCAGCTGCGACATCGACATCGACATCGACCTCGAACCTCACAACCACCACCGGCACACAGGGGCCGTCTGGCACTTTATTGTCCTATGTACAAACCCAACTCTCCCACATAAGCCATCTCCGCACCTCGACGTTCCCCGAGCGTCTAGCGACCGTCACGAAGCAATTGCACACGCTGCTCGACATGCAGCGCCATCTATTGCGAATGCAGATCCAACACCTCGAGAGCTCCAAACACGGCATCCTGCACCGCCACGCCATGTCGCGCCTCACGTTCCTCACCACCGTCGCGCAAGCCATGGACCTGAAGACCCGTGTTCTTGTTATGGAGACGCAGAGGACCATGGACATGGAAGAAGACGACGACGACGAGACCGGCACCGGCACCGCGGCCGCACAGCGCAAGAACCGCAACCGCATCATGGCCCAGCAGCTGCGCGAGCTGGATGCACAGGACGCACAAGCAGACCAAAGACTCGCCGCGCTGGATGACCTGCTGGCCGAGTATGAAGCCGTCGATCCGGGCCTCCAGTTGATGCAGAGGCTGGGCGCCCGCTACAGGGATCTAGAGGCCGACATGGACGGCGTGAGGCGTCATATTGAGACCTTGGAACGTACACTTACACGGACACGTACAAGTACACTTCAGCTCCCAGCTTGATGCTGACACTGACACTGACTGCGCTGAGAGGAGAGATGAGAGATGCAATGTGCGATAAGAACGGCCATGTACCACCACCCTTACGGTCAAGAAAGAGCTAAAATCAATCTGTCAACACGACATGCACAATCGTGGGAGATGGGAGACCATCTTGGTGGGGAGCAAGAGACGGTACGCACACGTACACGATCGGGAGAGATTCTTATGATGAGATGTCCATGGGGGAAGGGAGGACACTGGCTGGCTGGCTGGCTGGCTGGCTGTGTGGTTGTGGTTGTGGTTGTGGTTGTGGTTGTGGTTGTGGTTGTGGTTGTGGTTGTCATGCGGTGTCACATACATAGTACATAGCATGTAGCAGGGGTATAACCATTACCATTGCAGTGTTCGTGAATTGAATTGAACTGATTTGCTGCGACTATTCAGTCAATCTCATACGCACAACGCATAACATAAGGTAGGTATAGATTCATATTTTACCGTCTTCGTCTTCGTCTTTTCATGCCAATGCCAATGTCAATGCCAAAATCCTTTCATAACGTTCGTTAGATTCGGTGTGCAGGGGCAGAACCTGGATCGGATCAATGCCTTCCAATCTACAACATTCACAATCGTCACCGTTACCGTTACCGTCACCGTCACCATCACCACCACCATCACCATCACCGTCGTCAACCTTCCCACACCGTCGCCGGGCGAGGCCACACTCTCTTGTACAGACTCACGCCTATGGCGTCCATGGGGTTGATCTTCCCATCGAAGGTGGCCTTGAAATAGCCATGGGTGCCCAGCGGTTCCTTGATGAACCCCTGGCGGCCACGCCTCGTCCACAACGGCAGGGCGGCGAACCAGGCGACATCGTCGCGGTTGAAGAACATGTAGCGCACCGTGACGAGTTTCTTGTGGATCTTGAATGGGTGGCCGGTCAGGATGATGCGCTTCGCGACCACGCGAGACGACGACGGCGGGAGGGTCGTGGCAGTGCCGATTAATTCCAGCTCTGACGACGACGACGGAAATCCAGGGCCGGTCGAGTTGACCAGAGCGGGCGCATCGGCATCCGCGTCCGCATCCGTATTGTGTGACGACTTGTCGGCCGTGGCCGTCGAGCGGCGGAAGACCAATACAGGCACAGACCCCCAGGTCAAGGGGCCGGTGAAGGTGGCGATTGCGGTCCGTCCGGGATGCAGGAAGCGGTCAAACTTGTGCACGTCGTTGGGTGTCTGGCCGGACGCGGAGAAGATCGGGTGCACGACAAGGCGCCGGTGGCCGATATGGACGATGAGCTCGTCTTTGGACTTGACGGGGCCGTCGAGGTCCGAGTGCAGCATGAGGTTGAGGTTGATGATGGCGTGTTTGTGTTCGTGACGGAGCAGCGAGAACATGGAGGCCGGTGCAGGCTTAGCTGCGAGAGCGACAGGCACATCGCGCAGTTCGATTTCGACTTTGGTGCCCGCGAGCACCCCACCGGCTAGGGACTCTTTCAGCGCCGCACCGTACGATTTCTTGTAGTCGGCCACTTGGAGCAGGCGCTTGTGTTCGAATGGTTCGTACGGTTGGTCCGCAGCGTGGTTCCATTCACTCGTCCGCAGACTTTTGAGGCCGCGGTATTTGGCAAGCCTTTCTCGGGCCAGAACGTCCGGAGGGAGTTCAATCTCGTCCGGGAACTCCAGGTCCTCTTCGGCCTCGTTCTTTCGGCCGGCTCGGAACTCTTGGAGCTGTCGAGCTTCCTCTTCCTCGTCGGCGTCCACGTGCATTTCCGACTCGGGATACTCTGATGGCCCTGCTTCCGTCATGGCATCTCCATCAAGCACTGCCCCATCTTCTGGGCCTTGAGCGCCTTCGCCTCCACCATCCATGGCAACATCGCCATCGCCATTCTCCTCGAGATAATCCGAATCAGAGTCGGATACATCTTCCAGGTACCAGGCGGCCTGGTAATTGGAAGTCCCTTTGGGGAGTTTTTTCGGCGGCGGAGGAATGTGAGAGTTATCGTCGGAGAAGTAATGATGATCATCCAGGAGGACACCTTTATGTTCAGTTGTGGCCGCCGTACTGGCGACATCCAGCATTTCGGCTTGCTCTGGCGCCAGTTCGGCCAGATCGTCTTGGTCCGCAGTGGGGTTCCACTCGTTCAATGGTTCATCTGCGTCCATTTCATCGGCCTTTCGTTTGCGCCCTTGGCTGGGCAGCTGCCGGATGGTGCCGATCTGGAAATCTCCCCACCCTGGCACGTGGACGAGTCGGTCAGGGTTCAGGCCCTTCCCACGTATGGTCCCCGTGAGTCTAACTGTAGTGGTCGGAGCACTGTCGACGGGCGAGTTCCAATTGACATTTTCAATCAACATCCAACTCCTGTCGTCTCGCCATCGGATGCCTTTGGTTGAGGCGGTGCACATACTCCTGACCAAGTTGGCGCAGTCGGATTTGTTGTCGAGGCTGGACAACTTGTCCAAGCTTGGGAAGTATCGGCCAATGCCAATCTTCAGGTCGGTGAGATGGCGAGATCTCTTGGGCGCCGGCACTTTGGATTCGACGTCCTTGACAACAGCAGTGACACTGGTGATCCCTTGGCCTTCCAATGCCTTCAGCAACTTGTCCTCCTCTTCCCCAAACGTCTGTTCTGCATCAAGCACGAGCACCACCCAATCCGCGAGTTTGCAAACGTCGAGCGCGTTAAAGAGGTCGAATGAGGATGGCAGGTAGAGCAGATTGCGGCGAAACCTTTCGACTCGAGCGGGGACCGTGCCGCTGGAGGTTTCCGGGCCCGCAACATCGACACTCTCGTTCAGCGAACGAATGACGGAGTATGCATCGATATTTGGCGACAATGGCACAATGGCTATGTGCTTTGCCGCCCCATCCAGGCCTTGAAATATATTCTCTTCCCCTTCTCGCTTGTCCTTGTGGTGCATGCGGAGTTGTTTCGCCTGGTTGCGTCTTGCAAGCTTCGACATAATCTGTTGATGGGGAGTCTTCCTTTGGCCTTTCTCGGCTCTATGGGTCTCAACTTTGCCTGTGATTGTCAGTGTTGGGTTCGCGGGGGTATGTCTAGTCTACTGTCTCCCGACCTTTGGCTTTGTCCTTCAGAGCACTTTTAGACGCGAATCGGGACTTGAAAGGCTTATGGTCGACCTTTGTGGTACTCCGGTGATGGTGTGCAGAAGTAGTAATCGGCGCCATTGCGGTAGCCGTAGCATGGGGTCCAGAGTCTCCCGCCTTGAATCTGAAGGGCAGTGACATACCATGCGGCTGTTGAACGGTCGACCCTCGCGATCCCAAAAAAATTGATGCGGTGACCTGAATCGCAATAATTCTTGCCGCCCCGCGAATCTTGGCGGCTAGACCGTAGGCGAGGTTATCGACGCCGCTTTTAGCTTATCGTGCGTAACCTCAATTACTCTGGCACTTTGTACTTTGTACTTTGTACTTTGTACTTTGTCCCAGTATCCGTACATTCACGATTCCGTGATTCTATCCTGGTATGTGACGTGCTGGTTATGTACGGAATACTTACCTAGGTACTTGTTCACAGTGCAGGTCCATGGCCACACCATTCTCCGCACCGGAATCTTAACCACGCCCCTCACATCCTCCTGCCTCGACAGCCGCACGAACCGAGGCCTTCCCAACGGGATGTTTCTTTCCATCTATCTCTTGCCCCACCAGCAAAAGCTCAGGACAGACGTTGATGGAAGTGAGTCCACCTAATAACAAGGCCGCAAATGGATTGGTGCCAACACCTAGTGGCCAGGGTCCACCCCAGGGATGACTTCGTGGGTATCGATGCTTTGGTCAAAGGCGGGCTCTGAAGCTGTCAAGCTTGGTTACCAGGAAGACTGTGGAAATTGGAGTCCATCTTCGTCCAGGCCGTGGATGTTGAGAGCAAGCAGCGATCAGAGTGCAGAGACGTCGTTTGGTGCTTTACAGTACTGGGGGGATGAGCTCAGGCATTACTGTAACATTGGATCGCCGTTTGTCCCCTGGCCCGCTCGCACGCAAGAGCTGGCAACCTAGAGCCATCCTGCTGGCACGGCTACTGCTCAGCAGCGATAGGTCGTCTCCCGCCTCCTCGTCATCTTGCTGCTATGGACTAATCATGGACAGGGGGCCAACCGACCGTAGTCCAGCTGAAAGGGAGGCTAAGGAGGTCCAGATCTCTGAGTTCTCGGTTAGCAGCTGACATACGCCACGGATCGACGGACATGGCCTCCAATTACCGTCCACGGAACTGTACTTCCTCCCCAGTGCCTAAGCCATCCCCGTCAACGACGACGGCGCTGCCAATCATGTTTTGATGTCACCAGTAGCTCAGGCTGTCCTGGGCCGCGCTCCCTTCTGGGACTGAGGATGCCCGGGTATCCCACACAACAGATCCTTGAACATGGATGTTGTCCCCCTCAGCTGGGCGCGTCGACCGTGGATCGTGACTCGACTCCCCTATCAGAAACTTGGAAGCAGACGTTTCTGACATGTGTCTTGAGAGGGTGTTACCGAACACCGCAAGTTCAGGTTTGCTCCTCCTCTTTGTCCGGGCCTGGGCCCCCTGGTCATTGGTCGGGTATGGTCAACAATTCTCTCTCTCTCTCACCGGCCTGTCTCCTGGTTGGGGGTGGGGTCTAACCAGCGCTCGACCAGGGTACCAGCGGCAGCGCTAATGTGCTTGGTTGGAAAGAGTGGCTAGAATAAAGGTGCTGACTACTAACTAACTAGTATTTGCAATGCCATTTCGCCCATGAGTTTGATTTCGTGAGACGACTACAACTCGCATCAACCAGATGCTACCGGGTACAGTACACTGCCTAAGCAGATGATGCTAGGTACACAAAATCAAAAAAGGCCACAGGCAACTGGCTCGAAGCCCGACGGGCCAAAGGCACATCAACGAACACCTCGTGCCTGTGACCGATGCAGGCTCAAAAAGGCAAAAGTATGAGAGGCACCGAGATCGACCACATATCGTTACTGTTCCTAGGACATACTGACCCCAACAGTGCGATGGCGCAGTTGAATGTGAAACGTGCCGAACCAGCCAGAGCCCTTGTGTATACAATCTCAGAAGGGGCCGAGAAGCAAGAAAGTAGTAAGCAATTCAATCATCACTGATGCAATCAGCAGCAACCACAAACTTCCAGGCCATCATCACTAACCAGTCCTTGCAGCTACATCGAGATGTGCCAGGTCATGGAGGTAGCCCTACATCGTCTCTACTTCGCCTGTCGAAGCGGATCGGGCTTTCCTGGGACTGTGCCTCCTCAATACGAACACAGTGGCGCAATCACGACGACAGTCATCCTCGAAAGCATGGGGCTCTCTCCGCCAACTCTAGATGAATCGCCTTTTCCCCAGGATCCGACCGCACCCTCTCATCAATTACCTGAACACCTGTTTTCTGACCCTTACGCTACGATACAAAGTCCCGGCCAGGCCGCCATACATCCAGTGAACATGATGGGCGTCAGCCGACATCCTCCTCCTCCTACAGTGCCAACAGAGTCTGATATGCAGGCGTCCTACCTCATGGCCAGCTCTGGCTACGAAGGTCTTTGCAGCACGAGACCTGGACTGCAGGCGATGACGGCTCCTGTGGTCTACCCGTCGGTGTCCGCCCCGATGTTGCCAGGAAATATCTCAGAGTTAACGCCCCACGCCGCTTCCCATCCTAGTCACCTCGAATCGCTCTGCAACGTTCATCCTCGGCTTGGTGTGGCCATAGGCTGGTCAGGGCCAGGGCCAGGGCCAGGGCCAGGGCCAGGTCCCCCTTTCGGGGCCGGTTCTTATCACCTGGGGGATGATTCCCAGCTCTGAGTGGCATCTGGGCTTGATGGGCTTGATGGAGTAATGGAGTAACACAAAAGTGACCGGTGTACGGTGTAGTTCTGCTGGTCGATGGAAAAGGTGGCTCTGGCTCTGGCTCTGGCTTTGGCCTTGTCTGTGCAAAGAGAAGGGACCTGTCGATACCGAGTTAGATGGACCAGGAGGCCGGGGATGACCACCTGGTTCTGTTAGGTCTAATGTGATGAGATGGACGCGTTGTGCCGCATAAAGTCAGCCACCTCGGGATTCCGAAAGATGGTAGCACGTTGAATGACCGTCTGGCCGAGGGAGTCCACGACATTGAGATCGGCGCCATTCTCCAGGAGAAACCGGGGCACCTCCAGCTTTCCACGCTGAGCTGCCTTGTGAAGAGGAGTCCCCAGTCCAAATGCTTGTTGTAGCTGATAGGAATCCGGTCGGTTCTGATACATCACGGCATTGATAGACGCCCCCTTGTTGAGGAGGTAAGCCAGCACTTGGAGGGTATCTGGCTGATCACGACGGACCGCACAGTGAACTAGCTGCCCTGTATGAATTGAGCCACCGTGGTCGAACAGCGTCCTAATCACGTCGAAAGGGGCATATTGAACGGCATAGGACAATGGGGTCAAGTCCAACTGGCATCCGGCATTTGGATCGGCACCATGTGAGAGGAACCAAGCGACAAGGCCTGGCTCCTGAACAGCGAGGCTATTGACATCCATCAGTAAGCAAGTGAATTTCGATACCTGACATCTTCATGATTTTTCCTACGTAGAACCGCGTGCCGGTTTGAACTGATATATTTTCACCACCTCCGAGATACTGCGTGCGAAGACTCCTCAAATGTTAAGGATCAGCTGGAGAGCCGAGGAGTTGACATGATTCCTAGGAGTACACCCTCGATAAGCGCATTCCTCCTAAAGTCACACAACAGTGAGCCGCGGAGAGTTCACATGGATCTGTAGCAACGGCCGGTCCGTTACTCTCGATCTTGGGCTATGACCACAACGGCTTGAAACTATAATCAAGGGCTTCAAACGAAATGGATTCAACTTCCCACAACTTGAAACAGAGGGACGAACCAGCATCAATGAGTGGGCATACCATCTACTTTATCCGTACTCCTTTTCAACGATGCTCCAGAACAACAAAATGCCCAAGCCTCGAGCTATTTTGAATACCCATTTCAGACGACATCATGAGGTCTTTAACCTCGATAGCTTCCAAGATGTCCGCATTTTTGTTTTGTGAGCCACGGCTCACAGCTGGCTACTCGAGAAAAGCAGCTCATGGCCCACCAAGACAGTCAGTCGACGATCACTAATCCAGCCGGGGAAGGAGCCTTTGTCGCGGAGAATATCCGCCAACTATCAGTTGTTGATAATTTGAGCTCCCCGCCCCAGGAGATAGAAGTAGCACGATGGGAGTTTAGGATTAATCGATTCGTGAAGACGCACCCTCATGAGGCAGGTTGCGAGTGTGCTGGGCAAGGGCGGCCACTGGTGGCCACACTCTAATTACTACATGACGGGGTGAGGCGCGGAGTTTTCAAGCCTTGGCAAGTTTGTGCCCAAGAACTGGAACAGGCTGAAGTCAATCACCACGGACAACCGATTCTGTGGTCTTCCACTTCTTCTACCTCTTCCACCTCCTCAGCGTCCAACGTCCTACCTGGTCTCGAAGACTCCTATTCATCCCGAGAAGACAGGCGGCTGTCTCTCTGGCCTTAGCATCATGCCCCATCTATGACATCTCCCCTTCTTTGTTCACTTACCTATGTTGCAATCTTACATCTGCATCCTGAATTTCCCATTCCTTCCAGACCATGTGTGCACTTCAAGTCGCCAGGCTTGACTCACATTTCCAAGAAATTGACTCTGTCTAGGCGAAACCACCGCATATCCTTCAGCATGAGTTCCACAGAACACATCCCGACTCCTGCCTCTTCAGACCATCCTGCCCCAGAGCCAGCACCAACCTGGACATACCCCACCAGAACGTGCCGTCTCTGTCTTGAGGATGTTCCTGCTACGGTCACTCTCTATCCGCCCGGCCTTCCTCCTGCTTTTCAGCGTCCAGTTGTTGAGTATAAAAATGATGATGAATATGGACGACTTATCAAGCCATGCCATTGCAGAGGAGGAATGAGGTACATCCATGAGCTCTGTCTACGAAGGTCCCGGACCGAGGGCGTCCGTCCAGGTTCTCTGTGGAAATGCCATGAGTGTGGCTACCAATTCAATTTCAATCGACTCACGCTTCAAAAGTATCTGGGGAGCAAGACATTTTCGGGGATCTTGACCGTTTTTGTCATGCTGCTAGTCATGTTCATCCTTGGCTTCATTGCAGATCCCATTCTGAACTTTTACACCGACCCTTACGAGACCATCGTTGGCCATGAAAACGTCTGGCAAGAGGTCGACGTGAATGAGTCGAAAGAGACCTTCTCTGGCTGGGCTCGGCATTTCGTGAAAGGTCTGGTTTCCATGGGCGTCCTGAGTTTCCTGAGAACTGCCCTTCTCAATCCTTTTCAATGGTGGAACCTCCGAAATACGGGATTTGTTAGCAGCAGAATCTCAGGAAGGTCAACGTCTGGGCGGGATCGTGCTGTGAATATCAGTTGGATTGTTGTGGTTATGGGAGTTGTATCCGCCTCGTATTTGTTCTATCAGTGGGTTGAGACCATCATCGCCAAATCTCTCCAGCGTATAGGGAACAACATTGTTGACACCCAGTTGCCGGGAGATGACGACGACATCAAGCCGCCCCCGGGTTTCAAGTTTGAAGAAAATTCCCCCAAAGTGATCGATCCACAGCCATGTTCACCGGACAGTAATGTGGCGGGAAAGGAGAAGCCGGAGGGTTTGGACAGAAGCTCAGGAATTCACTCGACGCCAAAGCACGTACCGGGACAGTCTGAAGACAGCAGCCTGACTCACCGACGTCCACGGCAGGAACAGATCTCACCTGGAGCCGACGGAAATGTCAATCTTTCGGAATCTACTGTTGGAGGAGGGGGTATGCCTGGGGGATGGACTACCCGCGGTGATCGTTCTGCTCTCGATGATGCTCAAAGTCAGGGATGGTCATTTGCTAACCTTTGAGGTCCTGGTTATTTGTTATTTGAGTCATCCGCTCTCCTCAAGGGTTTGCCATCGGCAAGCATTTATTCACTCCACAATCGCCCATACTTGAGTTGTCACATCCGTTTCCATGAGGTGCCAATCAGTCAATGCGCGCGAAGAGCAATGGCGTCCTGTCCTGTGAGGTACGTTGGCGTTATGTCTTCGGCCTCATGCGCAGTTTGCAAGGCCAAACTGCCTCTTTAACGCTGGCCACTCAACTTGCTGTGGCTTGCAATGGAACGTGTTTGGTAAATTCAGACGATAAAGTTAAGTAATAGAAACTGCTTCAGAAGGGAATTACTTTCTGTGACCCATGCTGTCTTATGATGTGCAGTGAGCAACCGAGGAGTGATTCTTTCCAACAGCACCTTTTTGGGCCGTAACATGCTGCAGCTGAATCGCCCACACTTCTTCCCGTGCCATGTCGCTCCTTCCATCGAGCACGTTTGCCCTGTTCTTCTCACTGTTCTTCATACAGACGACGATCCAGAATTGAAGTGCACGCGGGCCAATGACCAAATAACCATGATGCCTGACTGCGCGGAGCGCACAGAGGCGAACCTGAACACGCTTTTCGCGCGTTACCCTGATATCAAATTCAATTCGACATCCGATCTATTCGACGGGGGTCACGACAAAGAGCACTTCTCGTCACCGTGTTCCAATATCACCGACCATGACGAAACCCTTCTCTCAACAGACTCGGCATCAACTGCCAATACTACGCCGCTACGCCCAATTCCTCGTACCGCTGACGCGCCGGATGTACCCAACCTTGCGGACTTTCTTGAAGAGGTGGAGGGTACAGATCTCCCAGCAGGCAGCAAAGAAGGCTTCAAGACTCTCGCCCGTCAAATGAAAGAACTTGCCCGGCTTTTAGTGCCGAGTAGTGGTCAGTACTTTGATGGTTACGCCAACTCAAACCGAGAGCAATTTCTAGGTCGAAGTCGATCGATTCTGGCCCGACTTCACGACTCAAACAACAGATTAGAGGAGCAGGTTCGGAATATTTCCTACATCAGGTCTCTGGCACCATTTACCGTCGAACCAGCGCAACGAGATATGTGGAGCATCTACCGCCAGAGGGCGAGACTGATTGTGAAGTAAAGAACCAAGTGTAAAGCCAGCGCCAGACTGATTTCTCTACTAGTTACACCGCACTGCCATCAGGAACGGAGAGAAAGATTCTCGTCTGCCTCGCCCACATATTTGATGCCTATGTCTATCATCCTTTTCTGCAGCTTCTTAGACTGGACGACATCGACGTCCATATCCAGAATCGAATCAATGAGCTTTATGATATCATCATGACAGCTCTGTCTAGCTACCGGGGTTGGTGGAACGGGATGAAAGACCTGAGACACAAGTGTATGCTGCCACTAATGAGAAGGATAGGAAACGCGCCCGAGATATTGCGAGAAATCAAGGAGTTCGAAAAGGCAATAGAGACGGCAAAGGCTATCACGGGCATCCCGCAGTTGTCTGGAACGCAAACGCAAACGCAATCTGCAGATCAGAGGGCTATTGGACAACTGAAGATGACCCCGAGCCGTGGCCAAAGACTAATACCGCCCCGATTTAGGAATGGACATCAACGAGAACGCAAGGTGGAAACGAATGTATGAGGCTGGTCAACTGGGATGGAAAGGCGCACCTGCAAAAGGTGGTTAACATCAGGAGACGTCGGAAGGCCATACCACGAGGCTCTGTTTTAGACGGTAGTCCTGACAGGAAAGGCTGCAGGCGAGCCAGTGATATCAAATCTGTTTCAGATGCTAAATGGCTGTAGTGTGTAAACTCAGTCAAGTGTCTCTCAGCCTTGCTGCGAATCTGTCGGCACGTCGGTGGCTCGTTACGTTACGTCATTTGAACCACTATACGCGGTGTCACGTTTTCCCCCAACTCGAACGCGTCTTTGCGTCTCCGTCGCACCAAACTACAACAGCCCGACTCACCACCATCAACACGTCGACGTCGTCAGCCTTCCAACCATGGCACTGCTGGTCGACAAGCTACGTCCTCGCTCACTCGATGCCCTCACATATCATAAAGACCTCTCGGATCGTCTAGCCTCCTTGGTAAGCCTGAGCCGTCCCGGGACAAACTGGGCATCCTTTGGCATGCTCGCGACAAGACTAACAGACGTCTCTTTACCAGGCTGCATCCGCCGACTTTCCTCATCTTTTATTCTACGGCCCTTCTGGAGCCGGCAAGAAGACGCGGATTCTTGCCACATTACGAGCCTTGTACGGCGGCGGGGTGGAAAAGATCAAAATCGACGCGCGGATATTCACGACCTCGTCCAACCGCAAACTTGAATTCAACATCGTGTCCTCTGTCTACCACCTGGAAATCACGCCGAGCGATGTGGGAAACTACGACCGAGTGGTGATCCAGGAGCTGCTGAAAGAAGTGGCACAAACACAACAAGTCGATCTCTCGGCAAAGCAGCGGTTCAAGGTCGTGGTGATCAACGAGGCGGATGGACTCAGTCGCGACGCGCAGGCCGCTTTGAGACGGACGATGGAGAAGTACAGTGCCAACGTCCGGCTGATCCTGGTGGCCAACAGCACGGCCGGAATCATCGCCCCAATCCGCAGTCGGACATTGCTCGTGCGTGTGTCGGCACCCACGCAGCCCGAGATCTGTGACGTCCTGGCCAAGGCCGCCAAAAAGGAGAGTTGGAAGGCGATTCCAGCATTGAACGAGCGGATTGCCCGAGAATCCGGGCGGAATCTGCGCAAGGCGTTGCTCATGTTCGAAGCCGTCTACGCGCAGAACCCGGAGCCGAGCGAAAAGACGCCCATTCCTCCGCCCGACTGGGAGCTCCTGATCGAGCAGATTGCGCGAGACATTGTGCGTGAACGCACGCCGGCCATGATCCTGGCGACACGGGCCAAGCTCTATGACTTGCTGACCCACTGCATTCCGGCGACTATGGTGCTCAAGACACTCTGCTTCAAGCTGGTGGCCCTTCCGGAAATCGACGACAGTCTGAAACCCGAGGTCGTTCGGTGGGCCAGTTTCTATGAACACCGCATCCGGCTAGGCAGCAAGGTGATATTCCACCTCGAAGCCTTTGTCGCCAAGTTCATGCGCATCTTTGAGGGATACCTGGTCGGAATGGACTTTTAACAAGCACGAGCATGACAAAATGGCGACAAGGACATGGACTCTCAAGTGCAAACAAAGCAAGAGTCATGCTCGATGAACCAGAGCAGGTCCTTGGTCCAGAGCGTAATAGATATTTGTTTGGTGAACAGTAACCCACGCACGCATGTCCCAGGGCACAGGAGGGGTGTATCGTGGAATGGTGTTTGAGCATGACTCCGAAATGTGAAATCTGAGCCAGGCGTTCCGGGTCAATCGTAAAATACAGGAAGAATAGGCTGCTGCCTTGAACCGCATGGTATGTCTGCGGATGATTTGAAGACACCCTGCCACACACACACACTGCACTACACCTACATTATCACCACGTAGATCTTGTGCCAGAAGATCAGGCTGGGTTGAGACAGACACGACAAGCAGCCCTGATGGCTCAGCTCAGCAGCTTTGATGTGATGGCGGCACGGCGGACTGGGAGACATTCAAGTCTCAGAACGAGCGATTCGATTCCTTTTCCTTGAGGAAAGGGGCAACCGAGTCAAAGTCAAAGTCAGGGGAATGCACCACCGAGTCCAAGTCAAAGTCAGGGGAATGCACCTCCGAGTCCAAGTCAAGGGGAATGCGAATGCGAATGCACCATCTCGTCCGATCATGATCTCGATCTCGTGGCCTTGCCTTGCCGGGCAAATATATCATAAGAATAAGAATAAGAAGCCGTTGTTTGTTGTTGTGTTGTGTTGTTCGTCACGCATTGTCGTGTCTCGTGTCATAGCATCAGAATATCATAACATCAGAACATGATAAGCTGTGGGTGCCTTCCTTTTCATGTTCCATATTTATCTATTCCGTCATTCGGTCGTTCCCTCATTCACTCATTCCCTCATCTCAAACTCCGTCGTTGCTCTCGTGGCGTTGCTCAAGGCCCAGTAGAAGGCCAATACGATTCAGGGGCGTTTCCCTGGCTTCTCGTGCCGTCATCACATCCATCGTAGTCTCGTAGTAGTCTCGTGTTTGCTCTCGTAACCTCGTAACCTCCCTCGTAACCTCGTAGCCTGGTGGCCCTGAAGACGAAGATGCGCTTATTCATCCCTTCAACGCATGTTCAGCCATATATCCCGATCTGAGGATGCACCATCTCCATGCTTGCGTCTGCGTCCGCTCTCACCCCACTCCCCAGTCCATGCATGCATGTTGCACGTAGACCTAAGCTGCCACGACAAAATGATCCCTGTTGCACGTACATCTAAGCCGCCATAACACCATGATCCCGCTTCTTCGACCCATAAGTCTTAAGCCCCTGATCTCCATTTCCGGGTTCGGTCTTCGGCCGATTTGAGAGGATATCGACCGCGCGCGCGGCGGCCCGGCACTGCGCCTCGTCCTTGCAAGATGCGTTTTTGGCGTGCGCGATCCTCTCGCCGTCCAGCATGACTTTGCACCACCAGGCGGCTCCCGCGCCCGCTCCCGCGCCCGCTCTACTGCGCTTCGTCTGGCGTGCCATAAGCTCACAGCCCGGGAGGACCAGACTGAGGGTTTGTTCGGGGTGGCGGAGATCCAGGTCTTGTTCGGGCACGACGGTGAACCGGTCAACGAGATCCATGAAGCCCATGGTCTGCAGGACGCGCGTGCAGGCGCCGAGGTCGCCGCGCGAGTCGATAAAGACTGCTCCCAGGATGGACTCGACCACGTCCGAGTACATCTTGGGCGCACCGAGGTGCAGCAGCTCCATCCAGGGGAATTTCCGGCCCTGGGTGAAAGCGTGGACGATGGCGGAGCGCACGTCGCTGTACGCTGCCAGCGTGGCATCACGAGACACGGCGTCCTCGCGGCTGCCGACCCGTCGCACATGGTCGAACAGGTAGACGGTCCGGGTCGACTCGCGATCGACCGTTTCCCGCGTCAGTGGGTCGGTGGTCAGCTCGAGGGCGCGGCAGGTGTATGAGGTCTGACAGGCGAAGAAGGCCAGCGTCGCGTGGCTGACGAGCGCGTGGCGCCGGAGCGTCATCTGTTCCGGGTCGAGCTGCAGCGAGCTGCGGAACAATCGCGTCTTGACAATGTGGTCGAGCACCGCATCGCCCAGGAACTCGAGCCTCTCGTAGGATGACACCCCGCCTCCGCCTCCAACCCAGGACTGGGTGAGTGCTTCGGCCAGCAGAGCACCGTGCTGGAAGGTGTACCCGATCAGAGACTCGACCCGGTCGAGCGACTCTCTCCGGCCGCCGTCGACCACGGAATCGTCCTCCATGATAGATACTCTGGCCACGTTCTCCGACAAAGGCCTCCAGGGCACTTCGTCGATGAAAAGCTGCAGAGCACGAATGACCTTCTCTTCGGCCTCGGGGCCAGGAATGCTCTCAATCGCCGCGTCCAAGCTCGCGGCGCCGATGAGCGCCTCAACCACGTCGGCCAGCACCTTGGAAGAAAGATGAGTTTTGGTATTGGTGGATGATTCGTCCGGATGGCTTTCTCGGCTCACTCCCGCCGTCCATTTGGTCCCGGCAAATCTGTGCTGGGTGAGGAACGGGTCGAGCCCGACGGTTCTAGTCGCGCGTTGCAGGCGGGCGTTGGAGACGATTCGGCCGCGAGCGATCGTCAGCAGGCTTTCCGGAAGGTTGGGCCCGTCCACAAAGACTTGGATCGACGCATAGAATTTCAGCAGGTCGTCGCCGAGGAACTCGAGACGCTGGTAGTTTCGACTGCCCACCCTCGGCAAAGTCAGCGCTTCGGCCACCAGGTCAATGTCCCGAAAGCCAAGTCCCGCCAACGGTCCATGGCAGGCTGCTGTGGAGCGCAGAGAGAGTTCCAGCATGTGTGTGATCGAGGGCACCAGCAAGATGAGACGCGCGTATGCGACGGGGAGCCCGAGAAGCGCGCATCCACTCACCGCCAAGCATCGCGGTTGAGCTGGAGCGGGAGTCGCGGCGGGAGACAGGAAGTCCAGCCTCCTCGAGAGTCTGGTGGCGGTGATTTCGAGGTCTTCACGGTCAAAATCAGTTCCGTTGCAGATGGCCCCGGCCCTGAAATCGCCCGCTTGCAGCTGATAGACATAGGGGATCTGTTCCTGGCTCGGTAGCACCAGATACTCCTGCCCGGCACTGATCGTACGGAAATCCGTCAGCAGACGGCTGACGGAGACGCTCTCATACCATGATTGGAGCATTTGCGGCTCCAGGTCCGGCACCAGGAGAAAAGGAAACTGGTCTTTCCGAAAGCCGTGCAGCCTTCTTCCAAGCACGGTGGCCAGCAGGTGTAGACTGATCTCTCGGGCCAGGTCCACAGGGTAGTCGCCAGGCACTTCTTTCCCCGGGCCTAGAGACACCTGCACACGGTCTGAGTGCGAAGGATATAAGGGAAATGCGGTGTCCGACAGCTTCGCTGGAAGGAGCAGGTTAAGGGCAGGCATAAAGCCGTCCCCGTCTTTGACTTGCAGCCGGTGTGCGTAGACGGCATGAGAACTCGCCCAACTCTCCATTACCTGGGGCCACGGGTCGTTCTGCTGGCTGACAGCATAAGTGCTCTCTCTTTTCTCCGTACCTTGACCGTATATCGAGTCATGCTGCTCCTCTCCATTGCTTTCATCTCGCAACTGCAGGGGTTGGAGGTTGTCCGTGACCAGGCCGGCCTCATAGAGCCCCAGGTACGCCTGGAACGCAGCGTCCCTCTTCGCCATTTTCTCGGTCCGCCAGCTTGACTTGGAGCATGCGACTTGGAGATTTGCCGGGAGACACGTCGGGAGGTAGACCTTTGCAGACAGCTCGACCCCAATCTCGCCGTCGATACAGAATGCCAGGTCGGTTCGTTCGGAATCGCCCTTCTTGGGCAGTTTGGCACAGAACCGCTGTAGCAACTGCCGGGCATTGTCGAACGTCAATGTGGCTCTGTTTTCTTGTTAGTGGAACGAGAACCAGCATTTCCTCGCTGCGAAGAGACCCGGTAGGTTCTGAGACGGACAACTTACCCGGTCGATGGAACCCGGAACACGGTACCGTCAGGCTCCTCGATCCATTCCAGACGCTGGCGTTGTTCCAGCTGCTGTATCGAAGACTCAGATTCTTCCTTCATGTCCAACTCCAAATCGTGCCACTTCTTCATCTTGCTCGGAGCTTCGAGCTGGGAACGAAAAAGCACGAATTTGGAATTCGCTTGTCGGGCTCTTCCTCTACTCTGCACAAAGCTCCGAAAATTCGGACGCTCGTCAAAGCAGATCACCAAGTTCATGGCGGGCACGTCGATGCCTTCTTCGAGCACCGCGGTCGCTATGCACAGGTTGAGCTCTCCGCGCCGGAATCTCTCAAGATTTTCATTTTGAGCGTGCAGCTGGGCAAAATCGAAGGTGCCTTGATACGCAGCGTTCGACACGCCCACGAACGAGAAGGCCCGGTAATTCTGCATCGCAGGGTCGTTATTGATGACTGCGGTGAGAGCCCAGGCTGTATGTCTTGCTTGGACAAAGATGAGGCCCCTCAGGCTGTCTCGATACTCTCGGCCCAGAAAATCGAGCAAGACCTGGACCTTTTCCGAATGATTTTCCCTAGCAGGCACATGGTCATGGCCCGGCCCGAGCAAACCATGCAACGGCTGAAGGCTAGAATCCATGAAACGGCGATTGTCGTGCGGTGGTTTCGCGTGGAGCTGAAGGCCCGTGTCATGGGACACTGCCGCATGGAGCTTGCGAACACAGGTCGTGATGTAAGCACCACAGGCCCAGCTTCCAAGATCTCGATGAATGGTGGTAGCCGACCTCAGAAGCCCCTGCAGCTCCATCATGGCCGGGGTGGCATTCTTTCTCAAGATCTTTTCGAGCTTCTCTCGGGCCTTGTAGTCGGCGCTTTCGCGCAACAATTTGGTGATTGGATCGTCTGCAACCTGTATATTTGACACGATCTGCGACAGGCGAGTCAAGATCGTGGGAGGTGGCAGCAACTGTTCGCCAAAGGTCAATGTCTCAAGCTGGGGCAGGTTTACGAAGGCGGTATACTCTTCCAGCTGCTGAACAGGGAATTTGCACTGCGCATCAAGATTGACCTCGAGCTGGCGGATTTCAGCCTTGTCCTTCTTGGTGATCGGGCTGGCCGAGAGCCCCATGATACATGGTAGCTCGTGTGTCGCGGAGGAAGACTTGAGGGAATGATAGTGCAGCTGCATAGTAGTTCTGGACGCCGATTTGCCCACACAGTGGTGAGCCTCGTCGACGACAAGCAAGGAAATGGTTCTCATGGTCACAAAGCCGGCATTGAGCGCTTGAAGCAAGATTGCAGGAGTGCAAACCACCGCGTGGACATTGTACAAAGCCTTGTCCCACACCTCTTGCGTGTCCCAGAACTCTGCATTGTCCATGCCGGTTATGAGTCGGAACTGAAATGCGGGCAACTGTTGTGACAGGAAAGAGTACTGTTGGTAGGCAAGAACCACACTGGGTGCCGTAAACCAGACTTTCTGTCCGGCACGTCAGCCATGGATTATCCCTGGGAGACAAAAGGGGACGGCACCTTGTTGGGCGAGCGCTGCAACTCTACCTCGATTCGAAGCTTGGCCCTGTTTTCGATGAAGGGCAAGTTCAGAAGATGCGCAGAGCCAACGGATAGGACGCGCACTTACACCTGTGTCTTGCCGCTGCCAGTGCCCATCTGCAAAGAAATTAGCAGCCCCCGCCTTCAGCACTGGTCGACCTACGACTGCGATGATGTTGCCCTTCATGCTATGTTCGAACATTTCAATTTGGTAAGCCCGTGACTGTATGGGGAGAGCAAGCTCCTCTTCCTCTTCTTGGGACGTGTCTGACCAAACGTCATCTGTATCCACGTCCATGATGGCTAGAGATAAGGCAGGGTAAGCGCAGTGGGGGGCTTCAGAGACTAGAGCAAGCCTGATCGAGACGGGACGATGTAAGCGTGAGAGACCGATAGGAGGGAAAGGGAAGAAAAAGCAGGGCGAGTGCCATAAGTTACAGCATTCGGAGACAGCGCAAGAAAAGGCATGACTGCGTTCCAAGAAGGCCCTTCACCACTGGCCTAGGCTGGAAGTGAAGTGCTTATTACCGTCGTCTGCCTTGACTACCATGCTACAAGGTGTAAATGCTACTATAACAGCACACCGCTCTTGGCAAAGGCTCGCTCACGGAGAAATGTTGTTCCGCCAGAGGACGAGGCTGAAGCAGAAAGCGAGATTCAGGGGGCCCCCTTTACTAACTAACACCTATAATACCGCAGGCGGCCGCCAGTGGAGCAGGCCGGTAATGTACCAAAGGCAGTAGTAGCCTGATGTGTCTGATGCCAACCACATCTCGATACCTTAGTTTGGCCCTTCACTTCGTTGTCTCTATTTTCGGAGACATCCTCTTAGTAACCCTCCTTGGAAATGTCACTAAATACCTCCACCAATTGACAGACCACAGAACGAGTCGTGCTGTGCATGTCCTGCAGCCACCTCACGCCGAGCGGGTTCGGCTAGTATTTAGCGTACTCCTGGTGTGCGGCAGAGCTCTTGCGGCGTACAGCAGCCAGCTCGAGGTCGGCCAGAGTGCTTCGTCGAGCTTCAGTCGCCCCTACCTCCTTGACATCGGTGAAGTGAACCGTCGGTACGAAGCCCGCAGACTGACTCGCCGATGACACCTTGGCATACAGTTCGTCCACCTGTTCCAGTGACAAGCCTTTTGTCTCATATATGCAAAAGTAGACAAAAAGTAGGCAGATGCAACAGAAAGCACCCCAGATAAAGAAAACCTTGGAGCCGAGATCACTACGACACTGTTAGTCACTGCCAGGGAAAAGGCAAGAAGGCAAGACAGGGGTCTCCAACATACGCATTGCCCGGGCCGGCATTGACCAGATATGGCGTGGAGTAGGCAATAGCCCAATTCAAAAGCCAATTGGAAGCGGTCGTCATCGACAACCCCCTCGCGCGAGCCTTGAGAGGAAATATCTCGCCTGCAG
The DNA here is from genome assembly GCF_000585565.1 of Capronia epimyces CBS 606.96. Classification (NCBI taxonomy): domain Eukaryota; kingdom Fungi; phylum Ascomycota; class Eurotiomycetes; order Chaetothyriales; family Herpotrichiellaceae; genus Capronia; species Capronia epimyces. The sequence continues at coordinate 341,414 of NW_006912914.1, forward strand.
CATGTGAGTTATTTACTTTGGATAATATGAGTTCGGCCTGCGTGTACGTACCAGTCACAACCCAGGCACAAGGACCCCAGCTGCAAGCGAAGAAGAAAATGTAGATGCAGACAAATGCGATCAGAGCATTGTTCGACGCCTTGTCGTTCGGCCTTGCAGTCCCAACGCTCCCCACGATGAGTTGGCAAACCGACATGCCGGCGGCGCCGAACATGAGCAGTGGCCGTCTTCCCCAGCGTTCGACCAGAATCAAACCTGGCACGGTGCTGCAGATGTTAACCACACTGGTGACGACCGAGACGATGAAAGGATTGCTGATGCCTGCGCTGGTGAAGTAGGTGGTGCCGTAGTAGAAGATAAAGTTGACCCCGGTCAACTGTTGAAGGGCTTGGAGTGCCATGCCGGTGAAAAGTCTTTTTCTGATCGGGGCTTGGAAACAGGCCAGGTAAGACGCGGTGCCAATGGCCATCTCGTAGTCATGGTTGGCTTGGATCTCCGCGAGCTCCTCCACCAGGGCTGGGTGGTCGACAGGCAGCCGACGAAGGCGAGCGAGTGACTTGGCTGCCGCTTGGGTTTTGCCTTTTTTGATCAGGAACCGGGGAGTTTCAGGGAGAATGATCATTCCAGCAACCAGGATGATTGCCCATGCAAACTGGACAGCTATGGGAATGCGATACGATCCAGTATCGTCCCGGTTCTTGGTGGAATTGAGCACTATTGCGGCAAGAAACAGTCCCAAGGTGATCGCCCATTGATAGCAGCCAACAATGGCTCCTCGAATCCATTTCGGAGCCGTCTCGGACTGGTACAGCGGAATCGTGGCGCTCAGGAGACCGACACCCAGACCCGCAAAGAAACGGCCGGCGACAAAGGTCGGGATGTCGGTAGCGGCAGTTTGGAGGATAACCCCAAAACAAAAGACCCCAGAGTTGAAGATCATGGCCAGCCGCCTTCCGAGCATATCTGCCAGCGGAGCACTGAGGAGAGCGCCAAAGAATGTTCCGGCGGACAGGATGGAGACAATCTCGGAGGTCTGGGCGGCGGTGACATCTGGCAAGTGATCTTTCGGGTTGGTGTACCCGGTAGAAAACAGCCGGCGCCAGAATTTCATTGCCAAAATCCCTCCAATAGTGCCAGTATCGTAGCCAAATAGGACGCCACCGAAGGCAACGAAGCACCCTTGTAGTAAGAAGGTTAGTCCAGTCGCCACATTTGCTGGAACGAGACCTACCGATGAGGACAGCAGGCACGGCTGACCCTGGCATATCTGCCGGTTTTTTGAAGAGAAAAGGCATGATGTATGACTGAGAGAAAAGGTGAGATTCTGTCTGCGTGTGATGGAAGATGCCAGAGTACCCTTTTTCAAGGCAGGCTTGGAAGAGGGAATCTGGACAAGAGGAACAGCTGCAACCCAGCTATATACACAAGTCCTAGGTCGGTGGACAAACTCTCTTCTTTTTCGCCGAACCACGACCATCATTACCCCTTCCTGATATGCAGATGCCAGACTGCATATCAGCGTCGAGCCAACAAGGCCTTTTGCCAGGATCAAGGATTGAGGTGAGCCAGCATTCCCACATTTGGGTGGCCCTGGAATCCGGAGGCTGGAGTCATTACTCCAGGTTCTCTGGGTTGACAGCGGTCGAGACAGACGATTGCCGACTGCAGGGCTCGAGAGCGAATCGCCACAGCTGAACGAGGTCGACGCTGGGCGATCAGCCTCTTTATTGGATACCATATCGAACGTTTCTTTTCGGCGTCTGATGGGTGCTTCTTTTTGACGATCTCGCATTTTCGTATGTTAGGTAGGTTCTCAGACCCAAGGTTAGAGTTCACGCCACTGCACAGGATACAGACTCCACCAATTCCGACGATGATCCGCAAGTGGCCTCCTTCTCAGGTCCACCGGCGGGACCAAGCCTGCTAAGTCTGACGACACGACACTGTAAGTTGGAATATAGATAAAGTGCTGATATAACTGACCTTTGATCTAGTTGTCGCTGGCTGAGGCTCTAACGCGACCTCGATGTGCCTGGGTTTGCATTTCTTTCCATCCCGCGTATTTGAAGGATGATGGAAATATGACGGTGGACGGAAGCAAGAAGCGACTCCTCCTCGAACTCTCGACCTGGCCGGCGGCACGAGACATGCTGAGCACGCTCTCCATGTGGAGACGGAGAGCGTGGTATTCAGACACACCGGGGAGCGGAGAATCTTTCATTCCATCGAGGACTTCCTGGGTAGCAGTTGACAATCAGTGACCAACGGCCGGGGGGCGGATTATCTTTCGCTGTATCTCGCCAACCCTGGTTTGTTGGCCCTGTATCACAGACAGTAGGGTCACATTCCACAACCCATGGTGGAAAGTCTCTCCCTTGCACTGGTCAAGGTCAAGAATTGTGTACCCTGTCAATACTCGCTGTCTCAGGGCACCATCTGGTGAACTCGTTTCGCTCGGCTACAGCAGCCCACTTCGTCCAGCAGGCTCTGGCTCATCCTGATATCAATGGGTATCGCCACTCGGGCTGCGCGACAAGACAGAGCCAGGTCTTCTCAGTGCTTGGCTAGGAGGCTCAACGTGTCATTTTCCATCTAGCATCGGAGCTATGCCCGTGAATATTAATCTAACTCGTCGGTATCATGTGAGATACGGGGAAATAGATGTCCGAACTCGATAATCAGCGATGCGATGCTGATTCTCTGCATGTCTGTTTGCTGATTTGGTGCTCACTGACCAAAGGAATAAAGGAAGGCGAGAAAGGCTCAATAAGACTGACTGAATAGTAGAGATGTCACGAGAGACGCAGGTCTCATAGCACAGGGCCAGCTCCGATGATATCAATCTGAGGTCCACTAGATGAGGAGGAATAAACAGAGCTTGTTGTGTGCCATACTCCCACCTGACGTGAGTTTGTCTAGTATATCATTCAGTACGTGAGGATATCGAATAGAACCACGTCTGCCTGGATCAGTATACGCATTGCAAGGTACCCCAGCGTCACGCCTTGTAAAGGGTGTCCAAATAAGCCACCACTAGTTCCTTGACGATGGTCTTGTCAGGCAGGCTGCCCGCAACGCCGTACAGTTGGGCACTCGTGCCTTTGGCTTTCCCTTTCTCGATGGGCCCGCCGGCCCGGATGCGCTCGAGAGCCTTGTCTTTCTCCTCCTGGACAACGGCGACGAGGTCATCGATCAGCCCGTTGACAGCGTCGGGGCGGGTCATGGGCAACGTCACGGCGACATGCACGCCAGGCGGGTCTTGCAGCGAATTGAGGTGCCACTGCCTGCGCGACATCCCGTCCGCGATGTCGTAAATCGAGATTGCCGGATCCACGGACTCGAAGGCCACCACGCTGACCAACGGGTGCCCCAACACAGACAGCGTCTCTCTCAACACGGGGTGTTCTTTGACCGCGTTCTCGATGGTGAGTTTCGTGCTGACGATCTTGTGCGTCGCATCCACGTAGCCTTTCTCGCCGATAGACATCATACTGGCCCAGCACCCCGCGATGAGTGCTCCTGGGCGCGATCCCGCAATGCTGGGCGAACCGTATACGCCGCCCGACCATTCCGGGCAGACAAAGTACTGGTACTCGCGCAGCTTACGGTTGCGATACAGGACACAGCTATTGCCTTTGGGGGCAAACCCGTATTTGTGCGTGTCCACGCTGATCGACGTCACACCAGGCTGGCGAAAGTCGAAGCCACCTTCGTCCGCCCAAGGCGAAGGGAAGCCGGCCTTGGCTAAACTCGGCATGACAAACGATCCCAGACAGCAATCGACGTGCAGCGGGATTTTGTATGAAACTGCGAGTTTCGACAGCGCCGGAATGTTGTCGACGATTCCGTGAGGGTAGTTTGGCGCCGAGCCCACCAGCAGCACTGTGTTTGGGTTGATCAATCTCCTTACTCTGTTGACGTCCACCATATATTCCGGCGCTGGACAGTCGACCGTGTGTAACTTGATCTTGAAATAGCTGGCAGCCTTGTGGAACGCGGCGTGAGCCGTGCTGGGGATGATCATTTCGGGCTGCCTGATCCGTCGTTCCGCGAAACCCTTCTGCCGGGCTGACAGACAGGCCATCAAGATCGACTCTGTTCCTCCAGAGGTGGTGGCGCCGGCGCCCGACTCGGGCGCGTTGAACATGGCCAGGACCATCGCCACCACCTCGGCCTCCATCTTGCGTACGGCGGGGAAGACATCGGCGTGGATGGGATTGGCCACGCTGAACAGCTTCATGGCTTCGCTTTGAATATCCAGCAGAGACTGTTCCCCATGGTACACGGCGCCGGACACCTTCCCTTCTTCCCAGCGCGTCCGTTTCATCGCCGCCAGTGCCTCGAGCTCGGTCCGAAGTTGTTCGTGCGTCCATGGCTCTTTCGGGAGTTGGAGGTAGCGATTGATCCCAGGTCCCGTCGGCACGAGTTTATCCTCCATCTCCTTCTTGGCGATCTCCAGTTGCCTCGACACTTGTGACCTTACGCCGGGGAGATTCAGGAACACCGTGTAGGCGGTTTTGTGGACATGACGGTAGAGGAGGACGATGGAGCCGATGATCCCATGACCCCGTAGGAACCAAAACGACCTGCGTAGGATGCGGAGCAGGAATAAAGCAAAGATGATGTTGCGAAGTCTGTGACCCTCATTCTGTCAGCGCTGGTGTCTTGAAAAGCGTATCATCCAGATCGTCGGAGCCGTGGTGGACTCACATATTAAAGTTGCCTTTCAAGTCTCTTAGGCGAGACACCGTTCGCGGTTTCTGGAACTTGCTCTGCAAGCTGACCGGCAGCGGAGATGAGCCCATGATGGGACTTGGATATTGTGCTATCGGACAGGCATAAAACCATTGAAACACGTGGAGGTGAGGCCGGGCAAGTGAATTAAATGCCAGCACCACCGACTGAGTCACCTGGCACTTGACGTAGCCACCAGCTAGTGTAGCAAAGATCCGCCACAGTCTCGTATTTCGTTTAACATACGTAGTACGGAGTACCTATCCATCCGTACCACGTACGACCAGCCCTCACTCCATGCAGAGCATTCATGCACCAAAATGAGGCGTCCTGCGTATTAGTTGTTAGGTACATCTAGTCCGTAGGCAACGCATCTGTATCATTTGCAGTTCAGTCATCTAGGAAGAAATCACTTTTTTCTTCTTCTCGCAAGTCGCCCTAGCTCGACTTCTAGCTCCTGCCTATATACATAAATATCCCGGGATAAGTCATGGCTTCAAAGTATGACGCCGAGCTTTCCTTGTTTTAAAATCCAGAGACCGTAGTTTCATTCAAACACCGGAAAACATGCGATTAACGCTGTGGGACCCTTCATGCAGCAACGCCATTGGTTCTGGCCTTCTTGACGGCTTGTTCGGTCGAGATCTGCTCGTCAACAGTCTCCTCCAGGCGTCTCTTTTCCGGCCGTAAAGCATCCTCTTGTTGCTTCTCGGCCAGCAGTTTCTTCTCCGCCTCGGTCATATTAGGTAGCTCAACGGCGTCGCCGGGATTCTTCTTGCCGAGCTTAACGGCACGGTGATAAGCGTGAATAATGGAATCAGCATCGTCAATGGCAATGGGTCTGATGTCGGCCAGCCGCTTGATGGCAGCCGTGACTTCCTTGTATTGCGCGTCGGTCATCTCGATCTTGAGCTGTTGGGCCCGCGACTTGATGGCATTCCAGCCGGTCAAGCGAGAGGCAAAATGGATATAACGACCGAGACCAAAATCGGCAGGATCGATGATTTCGTAGGTGCTGGGATTCGCCAGGATAGCCTTGGCGTGGATGCCGGCCTTGTGGGTGAAAGCACAGAAACCGGTGATGGGATTGTTGAAAGGAATGTTGACAGCCACGGCCTCGGCAACCAGCTCCTCAATGTCCTTGATCTTCTCCAGCTTGTACTTGCTCTTGACATAGTCTCGATCGGCGGTAATCATGCGGGCCATAAGACCGCCAAGGGTGGTAATGCCATTTCGCTCACCAATACCCAGGACCGAGGTATCGATGTGAGTGGCACCGGCCTCCAGAGCGCAGTAGGCATTGGCAATAGCACAGCCAGTATCGTTGTGGAAATGAGTTTCAATGTCACAGCTGACAACGCCGCGGAGAGTTCGGACAAGGTCGTAGACTTGTCTGGGAGTGGCACATCCCACGGTATCAGCGATGCCGACTCGGTTGACACCAACCTTGTCGACGGCTTGGTAGAGGGAGAGAAGATCGACCAAATCGGATCGGAAGGAATCCTCGCTGGAAAATCGGATCTCGATCCCGTGGGACTTGACGAACTCGATAACTTCAATGGCGGTGTTCTTGATATAGGTCATATCCTTTCCGTGAGAGTGTTCTCGGAGGAAAGATGAGGTGCCAATGACCACGTCTACCCCGTCCACACCGGTCTCCACTGCTATCCGGGCATCATCCATGTGGCACCGGATATGCGTTAAGATCTTAGACTTCAAGCCTAGACGACAAATGGCTTCACAGTCCTTGCGGGATTGCTCAGAGGCGGCGGGGCTGGTGAGTTCGATGTAGTCTGCGCCGAACTCGTCGAGAGCTTTGGCGATTTCGATCTTCTTTGCGGTGTCAAAGTAGGCATTTGCGAATCTGTGAGTGGAGCGAGTCAGTAAATTCCCTGTTCAGCCGAGGAGCTCGGGTATGCTGCACATACTGCTCGCCTTCTCTTAGCGTGCTCTCAATGATCTTGAATCTGCTGACGTTGCTGAGGAAGTCGCCCACAGGCATGTAAGGGTTTCTTGATTGAGGCGGTGCGTCATGCGTCGAGATGCCAGTGTAGCCAGGATGGCCTAAATAAGAGTCAGTATGACGCATGCTGGGGAGCAGCAGCTACACATACTGGCATTGCCATTCACGCCATTGGCATGGCCGTTGGCACCGTTGGCACCGTTGGAGTGGCCATTGACCCCGTTGGTCTCGATCTCGTCGGCGGAGGGGCACATGGTGACGGAGAGCTGTCTAGAAGTTGTATGAGAGAGGACAAGAGAGGGCGCAGACGACAGACGGCCACCGAAATATTGAACGGCGATCAAGGAATTGGGGAACAGGAAAGAGGAAGAGTTGAGAGGAAGAGTCACGAGCGGTGAGGTTTGGGACTAAGTAGTAGGTCAGAAAATGCAGAAAATGAGTCAAAAGTGATTCGGTGCCAGAGGGCGGCCGGGGGCGAGAGATGGTACGAGTAGGGGGGCAGCAAGCTAAGTGGTGGGGAAGGGAAAGCGAGAAAGCGAGCAAGGCACAAGCGCAGGCGCTGCAGACTGCAGCGGTTCCTTGCACGATGAAGAAGGTCCGTGTGCGGGGGGCATCTGCCGCTATGGCTGCGTCTCCTCGGCGCAGGAGGAAAATTTTATCTGCATGACGAAACTGCCAATCCTGCCACTCCTCAACTCCCATCCCTCTGCCATGTCTGTTTCTCGCAATGCTCCAACCCTTGTGAAAACTTACCTACCACTACGTACATGTAGCTCCTGTCTTACAATGCACACTGCACTCAATTGGCTTTATGGGGTCCTACTACTGGGAGGTAGTAGGTCCTCAGCCTCAAGTCTGCCGTCGGGCCAGGGTCACGTGCAGGGATATCGGCATTGTTGGCATGTTTACCCATCCGCGTCACGTGCGCTTCGCTGTCCAGTGCAAGGGGACAAGGCTGGAGCCTCACCGCCGCCATCGCCTAGAAAGCTGTCTTCTGTAGGTGCAGTGAGAGGACCGGCCAGACTGGTCCACAGCGTAGAGGTTGAATTAAAAGAAACGCCTATGATATCGGGGCCAGAGGCTGGAAAACATTGCACCTGTACGGAGTACCGGGCTTCTGGCCCCACAATTCCATTCGACCAGCCGCGCCGTTGCTGGCTGGAATGATACATATCGATATCAAATGTAACAGGGCGCGATTCCAACCATTTCGACGGTGCCCGGTAGGTGCCCGGCCATCTTCACATATGCGCATAAAGACTGCAGTCTTCCCCTGCAGGTTGCTCTCTATCGTTTGCACACCCGTTTGATAGCCTCCAGACGAGCACCAAGATTCCCCATGATCGAGAGAACTCCGGACGACATGTCGACCACCAAGCAGCCGTGGATCGAGACTCCACTCCTCGAGTCCAGTGTCCTTTCCAAACTTGCTGGATGGTGAATACCTACTAGCACTTCAAAAGACGCTTCAAGCCTCATACTGACTGACGGTCTGTGCAGTCGCATATTTCTCAAGCTTGAAAACCTCCAGCCCTCTGGGTCATTCAAGTCCCGTGGAATCGGGAACTTGGTGCTCAAATCGATCAGGGAGCAGGACCCCTCGGATACGCGGCCACTACACTTTTACTCGTCGTCCGCCGGGAACGCGGGCCTTGCGTGCGTCACGGCAGCGACGAGACTGGGCTACAGAGCTTCAGTGGTCGTGCCCACAAGCACCGACGAGTGGACGATCCAGAAACTCTATGCCGCCGGCGCCACGGAGGTCATTCCACACGGCGATAGCTGGTTCTTCGCCGACCAGCATCTCCGAGAAGCCGTCATCCCGGGGGCGGAACGGCATGGAGAAAAGGGGATTTACATCCACCCCTTCGACAATCCAGCCATTTGGGAAGGTGCGGCCACGATGATCGATGACATCAAAGCTCAGATGCCGGACGGGGAGAGGCCAGATGCCGTCGTCTGCTCCGTCGGAGGTGGCGGCTTGTTCGCCGGGATCATGCAAGGACTTGACCGGGTGGGATGGGGCGACCAGGTTCGCGTCCTCCCTGTTGAGACCCTGGGGGCGGACTCTCTGGCACAGTCCCTCCAACGAGATGAGCTCGTCACCCTAGCCGGTATAACGTCGGTGGCGACGTCCCTAGGCGCCATCCGGGTGGCCAAGCATGCCTTCAAAGAGGCTCGCCGGCCGACTGTCACCACGGTGGTGGTCGAAGACGCCGAAGCATGTTCGGCCTGTTGGCGGTTCCTGGACGACGAGAGATTCCTGGTCGAGCCGGCCTGTGGCGCGAGCGTGGCTCTGGCATACGACGGAAGGCTGGCGCACTATCTCGCAGACCTGCGGCCGGACTCCAAGGTGGTGATTGTTGTCTGCGGTGGATCCAAGATCTCCCTGGATCTATTGAACAAATATCGCCAAACGTACCAGCAAAGGAGCGCGGAACTAGCTTCGGGGTATGGGGGGAGGGTGGAAGGCTCTAGCGACTGAAGAACCAGATGATTGCACGCATGTGGACTCATTCGGTTGAGTATACCATACACCGGGAGGTCTCTTAGATTCACTCTTACCCAGACCCATTATTGTCGAGACCAGAGGATAGATAGACATGGCAAGACATGCCCACGGGACCGGTACAGACAGATCTCATACAGAAAAGTCATTACCGCCTACGCTACACTACACCTTGTGGCACTTGACCTGTGTCCAAGGCTACGGCGTCATAGATGCTCGCCATGAATCAACCCGCTTCATTCCTTTGTCGGACACGAGGACCGTTCAGCTGGCGAGGCTTTATGTGATATAATCAGTGTATCCTGCCCGTTCAGAGCCGCCATGACCATCATTCCTAGGTAGGTACGTACATATGAATGGCTGGCCGTTCAAGTCTGGGTGCTGGGTACAGTATAGACCATCTCAACCCTAACCCTAACCCTAACCCTAACCCTAACCTACAAGTACGGATATTGGGAGCCCGGAACGAATCGGATTCTCACAACTTGGTAGTATTTTATGACAACATTCATTCCCTCCGAGCACTGCCAGCTTAGCAATAATAGTGCACTCCGTATATATATGTATATATCTGCGGCGTTAGGGCATTAGATATTCCTCAGCTTCCCACTAATTACTCCGCACTCACTCCGCACGGTGTCTCTGGGTCTGGCATCTGCACCTGAACAAGGTATCTAATTACCTATAAATACAAAGTCAGCCCGTCTCCAGGTGACCGACCACAAACACCCCCATCCATCCATACACAGCCATCCACCTCCCTAAACACATATGTTCTAGGTACACATATCGGTAAGTGAGTGTGACCTGACCCTCGTTTGACCATCACATCACATCACATCGGAGCACTGAACGACCATCCAGACCCTTACGAACCGAACCGAACCGACACGCAGCTTTCTGAACGCTGGTAGCAATGGCGCCCATCCGCCTAGGAGTGGTCGGGCTGTCGGCCGAAGGGTAAGCACTCTGGGCTCTTTACTCTTTTACCCTAGCTTGGCCTCGCCTTGCCCCGTGATCCTTTCGGGATGAAATTTGAATCGCGATCCTGTATGGAGTATGGATGGAGTATGGAGGATACTGTGCCATACATCACCAGCTTGGTACCGTTGTCAGCCGCCACTCTACCTTGTTTGCCCACGTCCCCATCAATTCAATTCAATCTTCTGCCTAATATCTAGCGTCTGTTGTTCTGCACATAAAAGCCCGACACTACAAGAGCAAGGATGGACGTGCGAGTTCCAGTTCCAGTTACAGTTCGGTTCCAGTTCGGTTCCTTCCAATCCAGTCCCAGTCCCAGTTACATTTCCAGTTCCGTTCCGGGGCCAGGCGCAGACACAGACACACCGCAGGCGAAGTTGAAGCTAAAGCAAATGTGACAATCGTACAGATCATGGGCATCGCGCTCTCACCTGCCGCACCTGCTGCAGTCGGACGACTACGCAATCACGGCGCTACAGAACAGCAGCGCGGAAGCGGCGTCACGGGCGGTGGCCAAGTACCAGCTCCCAGGCAAGGTGGCATGCTACGGCAGCATCTCGGAGCTGGTGGACGACGCGAACGTCGACATGGTGGTAGTGTCGGTCAAGGTGCCGCACCACTACGAGCTTTTGAAGGCGGCGCTGGCAGCCCCGACCAAGAAGGACGTGTTTGTGGAATGGCCGCTGGCGGCGAACCTGCGCGAGGCCGAGGAGCTGACGGGGCTGGCGGCGGCGCGCGGGGTGCGGACCATGGTCGGGCTGCAGGCGCGGCAGAACCCCAGCATCCGGCGGGCGCGCGAGCTGGTGGCCTCGGGCGCGCTGGGCGACATCCTGGGCACCACGATGCTGGGCAACGGGCTCGTCTTCGGGCCCCAGGTCACCTCGGACCTGCTGTACATGCTGCCCATCGAGCACGGCGCCAACCTGCTCACCATCCCGGCCGGCCACGCCATCGACGCCCTGTGCTACGTGCTCGGCGAGTTCAAGCACCTGCACGCCACCCTGGCCAACAACCGGCCTGAGCTGTCGCTGGTCGACTCCGATGGCAACCATGTCCGCTCCGTCGCCAAGTCCGCCCACGACTACGTCGCCGTCGAGGGCACCCTGCTGCGCGGCGGCGTCGCCTCCGTCGTCTATCAGGGCGGCTCCTCGCTGACCGGCAAGGACTTTTACTGGGAGATCAATGGCTCCAAGGCCAGCCTGATCCTCGAGGCCGATTCCGGCCACGTCCAGATGTTCCATCCCACCTTGAAGTTGGCCACGCCCCCGTCCAGCTCCCACTCCGTCTACGGCTCCGGCCCCGGTCCAAAGGTTGAGGAGGTCCTGGTCGACAAGGCCGCCAATCTCTCCTACAACGTCGGCTTGGCCTGGGATGCCTTCGTTGACAAAGGCCCCGGCAGTGTCACCACCTTTGAGGATGCCCTCGTCAGACATAGGATGATCGATGCCATCTACAAAAGCAACGAGACCGGCACGAGACAATCGTATCTTTGAGTTTCTCTGCCCATGGCATCGCCGTGCGAAAGGGCTCAAGGCTCAGGCCCCTTCCATAGGAAAATATTACCAATTCAGAATCCAAGTTACTATATATGTTTAAAATCTGCCAGTGCTGACGTTATTGGCCACAGCCATTATGCTGTGAACCTATGTGGGTTTGCTGATTTTCCCTGGACCAGCTGACTTCCTCCGTTCATTGCTCTCCTATTCGGACTGTATGTCACTGTCTCTCGCTGTACAATGCAATGATTGTCCCTGTATAGCTGCGGGAGAATGGAACAGGACATATCGTGCTAGTGTTCCCACACGCGGACGGACGAGCATTGATTCCTTGAGGATGGTGCTGGAGTATGGAAGCAAGGCTGCAAGGCTGCAAACCCCTCACAAGAGATAAGAGCACCACCTCTGGCCTCTGTGTGTATGCGTGCTCATTTCTTGAAACGTTAGCTGACGATAACGACGGGTGCTGTTGCGGTGGTGTGACGTCGGTCCTTGTCAATCTACCAGAACATCACATTCTGTGGATGCTAGCACGGCAGTCATAATATCGCCGCATTTCCACTTGAGCACCACCTACAGAGCGCAGCTTCAAGTTTCGACAAAAACGCTGCGATGCTCAATCCAGGAACCAGTCTCTCAGGGGGTTGACTTTGACTCTGAGGAGATGGCGGGTAGGTATATGCTGTATATTGTGGCCCAGTCGATTGTGTAGTCGCACCTTTTCACGGGGTCGGTACCACTGGGACCATGGTCGAACCAGGGTTATGGCGCTTTGGGTGATTAATTTGGACGGGGTCCGAGTAGATATCCAGGATATCCGTTATCATATAGATGGTTGCTGCCCCTGAGAAATTCCGGCTGCTGACGCCCTTTGAAGGACGGGACAGTTCGGTGTTGTTGGGTGACATTTTTCGCGGGTTCACCGGCAAGTGTGGCAACGAGCCAGGTCAGGCCCAATGCCGCCCTTTCCTACATCGATATCGATCATAGTAGTTTCAGGTGGCCGGTAACCTGATCAACCACACTCTTTGGTCCGAGAACGCCCAGGACCGTTGCGCTGCCGGCTGCGATCTGTGTTCTGCCAGCATCGTGGATGATTCTCGCACAAAGGCCGAGGCTGATTGCTTGAGCTTGTAGTGTTTCCAATTCTTCTTCAGACTTGACCTGCACTGCAATCTTAGGCTGTCCTCCCCACTCCCAGCGCTTCAGCAAAGGTGCCGAAGTAGGGTATTGAAGGAGGTACTTGTAGCAAGCGAGGGCTGCGTGAGAACATTGAGCCGCGATTTTGCCTGAGGAAGACGGTCAGTCAGTCCGGATTGCCTTGGGGGTTTGGGGGAAGACTGTGCGTATGTACCTTTGCCCATTCCCAGATCTGTTCTGACTGCTAGAACAAGCTTCACTTCCTCCGAGGAATCCCTGAAATCGTTCAATTCCTTGCCATCTCCATCCCCTTCCCCTTCGTCCTCGTCCTCCCCCTCCTCCTCGTCATCGGCCTGATCGTCGCTGGAATCGGCATGGACCCTGACGTCGTAGCTGTTTGGCCAGCTTTTCTTCAATTCGCCTCCAGCCCCTGAACCGCCGAAGACGCCGATACTGGAGCCTTGGCCGATGAAGTAGCCTGCCAACACGCCGAGAATAAGAGAGGAGACCGCAACTGCGGCGAGCGATGGAGGAGGTTTGTCGGCCATGTCTTTGGTTTAGAATATGAAGAGCCTGTGACGAGTTGAGAGATGGAGATAGGCTAATCCTGCCACCTACCAGTAAAGTCTCAAGCAGTCCATCTACTCCTCGACCCTGGCCCCAACCATCTACCGAATACAAAAATATGCTGAGAGCAGAAGATGCATGTCGTCACATCAAACACGCCAAGAACATCTTGGCAACTTTGTAGACAAGCAAATACGGAGTGTGGAGTACGGAGTACAGATACGGTGTACGGTGATGTACTCCGTACGGATACATTCACTTTGAGCCACGGGCATGGAATGCCGCCCTCGGCCTTGGGTGTCCGCAGTGACTGATACAGTACTTGGAAAGAGTATTAGTATTGATACATTGAGGGTAAGAGTTACCGAAGCTACAGGAGCCGTCCAATATAGCTCGACACAACAACCCAATCGAGTCGTTTCCTTACCCCCGTCAACGGAAGCTATTACTGGCATGATGGCCATGACCCAGTCATGACCGACACTGTGTCTCCTTCATCGTGAGTGTCCCTCTCCGACAAGCCTATACAGGAGGACAAGCTTCCCGTTGTCTGCACCTCCAACCTCTGCCGGGGAAGATCGTGCTCCGAGGCACATGGTAGATTCCGGTTGAAAAGCGGTGACGCTCGAGGAAAGCCCGTGAGGAAAGCCAACGTCTCTTATGCGGGATTTCACCTTCGACGAAGCCGTGATTTGCGAACCTGGGTATATGGTGAGTGACCCTGATCACCTTGGTCAGAAGGACTGGGTCATGTTCGAATCGGAAAGATTGAGGATGTCGAGCACCGAAGCGAGTACTTTCCTCCACTCACGCCCCCAACCTGGTCTGGACCTCATGCAACATGCTCCGACCAAGCATGAGATGTGGCAGGGACAGCCGTACTGCAAAACTGTGTTTGAATAGTGGTCTGAGGCCTACTCTCTCACACTGGAGGATCACCTTGCCCCTCCTTATTGCCTTTGATCGATTCGACAAATTCTTTAGCCCATTCTTTAGCCTTCTTGAGTTGATCATGTAAGAACTCCCACCAGTTCCCTTTCGGCTTGCCTGGGGCGGTCTCGTTGTCGTTGTCATCAGATGACTCTTCGCCTTGACCGGCATCTGCAGGCTCAGCTGCGCCTTCTGGGTTGTCATCGGGTGAGTCGGCAGGTTCTGCTTCCCCATCTTGATCAATGGGGTCGGGGGGAGTCTCCAACTCTGGTGCACCGGGGTCGCTATGTAGTCCCTCGGGCTTCAAAGGTAGTCTCAAAGTCCCGTTATTTGGATGCGGCACAATCCCCAAAGAATCGCAGACAATATTGTACACTTCGATGTTTTGGAAGACGGGTAGGAGACTGTTGGGCGCATGTGGAAAAGCAGGGCCACGAGCCACGAAGATGGCGCGCATCAAAGGGTGTTCATGGTCGTAGCCATGGAGACCTCGGGGCGAGTAATCTTTGCCCGTCCTCAGCGCATCGGCGACATCAAAACCGTCCTTTTCCACAACGGCCCAGCCGGTCTTTGGGACAATCCAGAGCTCAGCAATCCTAGGATTATTGGAGAAGTGGTATCGCTCCGGCATCGTTTCGAGGGTATAGACGTCGAAGCTGCCGGTTTTCTCTGCCTCTTTGGATAGTTGGTCATAGAGATTGGCCAGGTCTCGATCTGGGTCGTTCAACCGCAAACCTCTCAGAGGCCAACCATCGATGTGGTGAATTAGAGATACGTCCATTATATCCTCCAGCTGTATAAGTCGACTTGTCGACGTCGTGGCCATCCCATGGTCCGAGACGATGACAAGATTGACAATCTCGGTCAAGTTGCGGGCATAGAGTCCTTCGACCAGCATGGTCAGCATACTATCGACGTCGGCGATGGTTGCCCGAATCTCCGTGCTGTTTGGACCGTACTTGTGCCCGTCGGCATCGACATTGGGGACATATGCTGCGATGAATTGCGGTCGCTTCTCAGTGTCCGGAGCCGCATCGTCGTCGTCGTCGCCGGGAAGATCGAGCCAATGCAGGAGCCGGTCAACTTTGCGAGAGAGGGCCTCTGACCCGTTGTATTTGTCCAGGTAGGTCGGATTTACATCGGGGATATGTGCTTCGGAGCCCGGCCACATGTGGATGGCAGATCTGACGCCTTGGTGTTCCGCCGTGACCCAGAGGGGCTCTGCAGTCCACCATTTGGGTTGCATCGACACACTAAGGTCGGTGTAGTAGAATTCCTCGTCGAATTCAGGGTCCCAAAACTGGTTGCTCACGATGCCATGGCTTTCGGGATAGAGGCCCGTGACGAGGGTAAAGTGATTGGGGAATGTGACCGAGGGGAAAGATGGAAGCATATATTTGGGCGACACCCCGCTTGCAATGAACGCACTCAGAGCTGGGGTGATGCCTCGATTGAGAAAGTCGGCACGGAAGCCGTCCAAAGATATCAGAATCGTCGTAGGTCGAAAGATGTGGGTGCCGTTGTTGAAGTTGGGCAGTCGATGTTCTATCGGCGACCGGGAGTGTTTCCGAGAGGCCTTGTAGGCCCCGAAAACCAGAGCCACAAGCAGGACGATGATGGCGACGTGTATCAAGGCCAGGCGTCCGCGGTGGGATTGTCGAGGAGGCTGCCTAGCCCACTGGGTGCCTTCCATGTCGGACGAGTCCAGAGAGGACTGAGAGCTCGTGTCTTTGAAACCCCCCTCCATCTCGAAGACCAAGTCTGACGTTTCTTTGCCCCGTCTCGATCTCTTACTAGGCGTCTTTCGACGAGTACTGCTTTTGCCCTCATCTTTCCTGTGGTCCTGGAGCCGGAGGAGTCCTCGAGCTGCCTCGAATCTGCCAGGCTTCTGCAGCAACCTCTCATGTTCTTCGGTCTCTTCAAGTACATCTCTGTCATGGTCTGTGACAGGGTCCCGTCCTATGTCTCCGTCGCTATCGGATTCTGAGGCCGGATCGGAGGCGACAATCGCGGCGTCGTCGTCGTAATGTTTCTCGGCGAGGAGGCCGTCACGATCGCGAGCCATGGCGACGAGGTGGCCGGGGTAGCGGATGCGTCCGTACGCTTATTTGTAGAGGAGCGACCAGGGCATAGTTGGAGTATGGAGTACTAGGTATTCTGGTTGCTATACCTTTGTCCTGGCGACTTATCGCAGTCGATAATCAGGGTGTTTGGCCTCAGGGCCTGTCAGGGCCGGCGCATGGACTGCAAACCAATCAGGGTGGCTTTACAGTACAGTACGGATACAGTACAGGCCTGAGGCTCACTTGCGCCCCATATCCACACCATGACCAGCTGAGGTACTGTATGTACAGTACAGTCCACACATGACCATCACTCCCTCCACCACCTCCGTCCCCCAAAGCCTCGTGGGTGTTCCTTAGGCGAGTTGATGATTAGTCAAATCTTTACAGTACTCCGTATGCCTGGAGATATATTACTCATCATAGCGCAAAGAGCGACTGTACGACTGGCAGACCAGATCCACTGGGTGGCCTCAGAATCGGTGGCACTTACAAAGACGGACCAATTCTCTCTGTCCACAATAGGTAGGATTACGGAATCGTGATAGATTTGGTCCGTCAGGCTCGACTACTCGTATCACCCAGACTATGAAGACGTGATCACCCGCGGGAGGGGTATATAAACCGGACAATCACTTAACTCCCTTAAGGTAATTCACCAGCCTACACAGTTGATCTTCTCCGGACCAGAGCTTTCTTTACAGACACCCGCTCACCGGGCATTTAAATACTTACTCACCTGACCGAGGCTCTGCTCCGACCCGCCAGGCCAGGACACGCAAGGAAAGAACAAAATCGAATCGAATCGAACGCGAGTCCTGTCACTACGTACCGTACCACTCGACACACCAACAACCAGCAGCACTTGACCGGACCAAGACAACACAATAATGGCATCAGCATCAGCTATCAAGCCCATCAAAGTTTGGGGTGAAGACGGCCCCAACCCGCCCAAGGTGGTCATCATTCTCGAGGAGCTCGGGGTTCCGTACGAAATCGTGCCCATTGCGTTTTCCGACGTCAAAAAGCCCGAATACACGGCGATCAACCCGAACGGGCGGCTGCCGACCATCTACGACCCCAACACCGACCTGACGCTGTGGGAGTCCGGCGCCATCGTCGAGTACCTGATCGAGCGGTACGACACTGGCCATGCGCTGAGTTTCGCCCCGGGCACGGCCGAGTCGTACCACGCCAAACAGTGGCTCTATTTCCAGACCACCGGCCAGGGCCCGTACTTCGGCCAGGCGGTGTGGTTCAAGAAACTCCATTCGGAACGCCTGCCCAGCGCGGTGGCGCGGTACGTTGCTGAGATTCGTCGCGTCTCGGCCGTGTTGGACGGCGTCCTGGCGGCGCGAAAGGCAGGCCAAGTCGGTGACGGGCCGTGGCTGGTCGGCAACAGAATCTCCTATGCTGACCTCGCCTTCATCCCCTGGCATGTCACAATTGGCGCATTCCTCGACAAGGACGAGTATAATCTGGACGAGTTCCCGCATCTCAAGGATTGGTTTGCCAGGATCTCTTCACGGCCCTCGGTCAAAAAGGTCTTGAAACTCTAGAGAAAGACTCGCAATAGAGGGTGTGAATGTCGAGAGGGCGGGCAATCTTCTTGGATTGAGAGGACTAAGGACTAAGGACTAAGAACTAAGGACTAAAGTCTGAGGACTAGGAACTAAGGACTAAAGTCTGAGGACTAGGAACTAAGGACTAAGGACTAAGGATTAGGAATTGAGGACTAGGAACTGAGGACTAAAGACTGAGGACCGAGTTGGTAGTACGACCGTCCATACATGGTACAGCAGTCCATACGTAAATGGTTGAGAAGGTAGCAGACCAGTGGCCATTGTCCATTATGGTTCGAAGAACCGTGTGATCACGGCCAGGCCGTCGCTGAGGAGTAATATAGCTCCCCAAGCTCATGCAGATATAGCAAATTCATTTCGCTCATCACCTTTGATGGAATAATCAAAACCTAACACCTGGTTGTACCAATATAACCTCTAACCTCTAGAATCTTGTATCTCATCACTCAGAGGGTCTCGTGGAAACCCAGCGTCTGGTGTCTGGGGGAGCAGTGCCGGATCACAGGACCACAAACCTGCCTCCGTGCTCCGTCTCCTCCCATCTGACCCGCATGTCTCTCGCAATCTTCTCGGCATGTTTGGCGCTGTAGGCGTCGCGCAGCTTGTGGGTGCCGTCGTCAGGGAGCGGGTGATAGAAATGGGCCAAAGAATTCGTCTTCCACAGCATGGTGGCGCCTTCTCGCTTGGCCTCGAGCACGGTCGCGGCCAGGAAGATGGCGGAGAGGAGGAGCAGGGTGGCCGGAAGAGCAAGCCACCCCCAGCGAACGTGGACGTGAGGCATGTCTTGGTTCGCTTCTCCCAGGGCAATGGTGCCTGGGCCCTGTAGGTTCGTGCCGGCTCCCGGAGCGCGACGCATCCGTTGGGTCATGCACGTGGCAAGGCTTTGCATCATGGTCTCCATG
The DNA here is from genome assembly GCF_000585565.1 of Capronia epimyces CBS 606.96. Taxonomy (NCBI): domain Eukaryota; kingdom Fungi; phylum Ascomycota; class Eurotiomycetes; order Chaetothyriales; family Herpotrichiellaceae; genus Capronia; species Capronia epimyces. Next base: position 360,282 of record NW_006912914.1, read on the forward strand.
CCTCCATCGCCCATGAAGCGCACGTATGAAACAAAGTCGTTGCTTGGAGACGCCGAGGAGCCAAAACTGTCATTGTACTGCCCTCCCCAGAGCGGTGATTCGGTCTGGGAGAATTCAAACTGGAGCGCTTGAATGGTGAAAGGGTCGACGTAGTAGATGTTGCTCGCGTTCGCCGAGGAATGATTCGTCCACGACGCGGGTGGTTGGATGACGGCAGGCATGGTACTGCCGCCCTCCGGGGTCGAGAACGGACTGTGATCCGTGGTGTTGATGAAAGTGTCCACCACCTGTTCGGTGAAGACGGACTTCTGCTGATTCCCTTTGTATTTGATGACACAGAGGTCCAGGCCACATTCGGTGGCATTGACGTCGACTGGCGCAAACCCGTTGGCTCCCTGTTCCCACGAAGCACGCATCACTGATATCGTGGCGAGGTGTGCAGTGAGGGTGCTGCCGAAATACGTGTCGCCCGAAGCAGGATTGATGCCAACATCCACAACCGGCAGCGAGTCTGACTCAAGACCAATTATGCCGGCAATACTCTGGCCGGATGGTAGGGTGTAGTTGCAGTAAGGCACCGGATCTCCAACCACTGTCAGGTCCCCATTCTCGTCCACCTCGGTCATATTGTACGTTCCACACTGCTTCTGGATCAGGTTGGTAGTGCTGTAGCATTTGGAGCATACTCCGAGAGAAGTATATTGCTCTGTCCAGGTGCAGTTTCCGGTGGTACAGCCTGGTGTGACAGGACACGTCGTGTTGTCGCCATACATGCCTTTAAACACCGCCGCAACCATAGGGATTTCGGGCAGCTTCAGGCCGGTGATATAGCCTGGACGGAAAGCGCTGTATTCGTTTGTTCGGGCTAAAAGAAGCAAGCTCGATCAGACTCTCTGAATGATAACCGGCAACCTCTGTTGCACTGAAGGGGAAGGGGAATTTGACTTACCAATGGTTGCCTGACCAACCCCTACCGGTTTGAGTGGGAAGGTGATCAATTGCTGAAAGGCGAAGTCAAGGGTCAGAGAGCCGATGACGATCATGGCCCCTAGACAGGCGAGATTCCTTCCGCGGAATGTCCAGAGCATGAGCGCTGCCCCTAGAGGCCCTTTGGCGGCGCTGTCAAACACCTGGAAGTCGGTGAGGCGATGATCCTGCCGGAACCATATCCATTTGAGTTCGCCCAGGGCGGCAATGACCGGTATCAAGACCGTCGACTTGACGATGGTGGAAAAGATGGAGACGACCGAGTTGATGGTCACAGTCAGCGGTTTGGTGTGTTTGGGCTTGATCTGCCATGTCGGCACTCTCCTGCCCTCGGTGACCCGGAGGATAGTCACGATGGCGAGTAAAGCAACCAGGCTGACGGCCAATGCAATGATTTCAAACAGCCACAGCTTCTCCACCAGGGTTTCCCACGGGTCGACTCTTGGGAACCGTCGACTGGGCCGGCGATTGCCATGGCCGCCTTCGTCGGCGCACTGTTCCGTACTCTGGACAATTGGGATCTTGCTCTTGCTTTCATTCGAATATGCATCCTGGACTTGGGTGAAACTCTCCATGATGTGGATGGTGGTACAAGGTTCTGAATGTATGGATACAGTAAGGTATCTCCAGTGCACGCCTTGGACGAACCCAACTTCAGCTGCGGGAAGTGAGAAATGGGAAGTGGGAAATACAGGGAAATACATGCCCTCCAGCGGGTTCCCACTCTGCTTTAAAACGCCCGCAAGCCAGGACGAGTTCAGCAGGCTTGATGCAAGCCACAGCGCAACCGCTGTGCGCCATGATCGCTTTTGGAAGAGTCGCAGTCCAAATTCTGTCCATCGAGGTGTGTTTTTGTTTTGGCGAGGATGCTGTTGTCCGAGAGCGGAGTGAGGCTGGCTGATGACAGACGCCGTTGATGGCTAAACGAGCGAAAGAATGGTCTGGCCCCTTCGCCTCTCTCGTCTCCCTCCCGCGGCCCACTTCAGGGGTTCAGCCCGGGCTCCTCAGGCGCAGGCACTGACTGTACTCGTACCGTGTACAGTGTGCACTGGCAATTACAGCAACACGAGGTCGAATATCCGTACAGTACACTGTAGGGAGTACGGATAGTGTTGATGTAGATGCAAACCTGCTCTTTCTTTTGATGTACGGGTACATCTTACACAGGGTGATTTCAGGGCACATATGTCTCTGGTCCGCCACCGTCTGGACGCTTTGGTGCGGCTGAAAACAGGTCGATCGCGCACTAATAGGTACTACGACATAAAAGTATTTAGGTACCTTGAGCAGGTCTGTCGACAGCACTAATAATTAGTAAATGGCACCTAAATGGTATGGTAACCACTCACCACTGTAGCAAGTGGTCCATAGCGAGGACCCCTTCGAAGGGAAGCGGGCGATGGCTCCAGACCCTTTCCCACTCTTCTACTCGCTCATGTCCACCATTTGTATTAATGATGTTTAGCGAATCCATACCGTCTATCTTTCCGAGGAACTGAGAGGCCCTGAGGCTGAAGTAGTGCCCGCCATGCCTGCGAAAGATGAAAGATCCAGTAATCGCCATCTCCTGCCTAGACTGCGGCCACCCGATCAGGCAACATGGCCGAGCTGCGCCCCCTCGTTGCTCGTCCTTTCACCTCCTCCATCAACTCACCTCCAAGCCACCACTGGCATGATACCGAAGCACCTGATAGGTGCCTAGGCCTTCTTGAGAGTCCATGGCCGCCTTGGAGGATTTCCAATCCGATGTCACCGGCCAACTCGCGGCCTGGTGTCGACATCCAGACCAGGATCCCCGCCAGACGAGAGGTGCAGCTCTTCCTAATGAACATCCACCACTTGACCGCGGTGTATCTCTTGTGTGCCATCAGAACCTCACCAGCCAGAAGATCGGATGACTAGGACAAGCGCACCTACTACTCTCTGACGGCCGAGAGCAGCGCCGGCTTTGTCCTCTCCTGCAAATTCCCGCACGCCATCAATGGAGAGACCTCGCCGGCGCCGAAGACCGGCATTATCGTGCCTGGAATGCAGGCGACGAAAGATCAAGTGCGATCGGCAAGATCCGTGCTCACATTGCGTCTCCGTCGCGATCCCGTGTGTGCACAAGGTCTTTCGGGACGCGCCCGAGACCTCCAACCAGCGGCAGCCCGTCCAAAGCAGGACGCAGGGCCAGGCAGCAGTCTCCTCATCGGTTGATACCCCATCCTCTCGTGCCCAACGCCAACAATCTCGCATACATGGAATCGTGAACGAAACGGGCCGAGTGCCGTCCAGGCTTCTCGTCGCCGGAGCGGACATATCTCAGTCCACTCCAGCACCCGCACCCGCGGGGCCGACAGAAGTCACCACAGCCCAGTCCCCACCAACCACCCGTGCCGAAGATGAGCGGCCAAGTGTACACGCTCTTTTACGACGGATACAGCATCTCGAGAATTCTCTGGCCACGAGTCTCGTCCCTGCGCACTCTGAGCCTGGAGTGGAATTGACTGACCGCCAACCGGTACATCCAGATACGCGGGTCAGCCTCTACAAGACCAGGACCTTGAAATGGAGCTACTGGGTGGGCATGGCTGATGAGGTACGGCCTACAGTGACGTCCGTCTGCTGTTTTGCACTGACTTGGACTCCAGTTTGACCTTATCAAGGCGTGCTATTCCGCGGCTGGCGGCGGCCCCCTTGCTAGCCACGGCGAAACAGACGATGACGACAAGGCGAACTCCTTCCATGGGCCGAAGATTGAATCTATGCTTGAAGAAAATGGGGGACCTCCTGCGCAAGACCAAAGTGTTGGCCCAATGTCTCAAGACAGGGCGACCCAGCAAGTCTCTCGGCGGAGCGGGCTTGGATCTTCGCCCCCCCTCCCGCGAGCTGGCAGACACGATGGTTGATCTCTACTGTACCTCTTTCGAGTCGGTGTATCGGATAGTTCACGTGCCTTCGTTTCGTTCCGAGTACCAGAGATACTAGGACCACCCCGAGAGTGCCACGGCCAGTCAGTGTCTCATGATCCTCTTGGTAATCAGCATAGGGTCAAGTCTACACGACCATGGGAATGCCACCGCGGGTCTACGACAAAAGGTACAACAATAGGTTCATGCTGCTCAGGCATGGCTGTCCGGCCCGCTGGAAAAAGATCGCCTGGACGTCAGCGGGCTCCAGGTCTCCTGCTTGGTGATCCCTGCCCGACAGATCTTCTCAATTGGCGGCGACCTTGTTTGGGTGTTGATGGGGTCGGTGATTCGTCTGACCATGCAGATGGGGCTGCATCGCGATCCCAAACACCTCCCGACGATGTCGTTACTCCAGGCTGAACTCCGGAGGCGGCTTTGGGCTACGGTGCTCGAGATGGCAATACAGTCGGCCCTGGACTCGGCGATGGCGCCCATCATCTCCCTAGACCATTTTGACACCGAAGCACCTTCCAACTGCAACGACGATGAGATTGATGGGTCGACGATCGAGCTGGTGGCTCATCCGAGAAGCATCTACACTAGTTCCTCCATACAGCTTATCCTCCTTGACTCGATGCCGACACGCCTCCGCATTCTCCAGCTAGTCGGCGGCCTTAAACCGGAACTGTCCTACCAGGACGCGCTTTCACTGAGCGCGGAAGTGACTGAATCATATTGCGCATACAGGAAATTCGGCCAAGAGAACATCCACTCGGGTATGACCCCATTCCACCGGAATCTGATCGATTATTTCGTCCGCCGATTTCTAATCCCCCTCCACTGTTTATTTGCCAGCAAGGTGCAGGCCAACCCGTTGTTCTACTATTCTCTCAAAGTCAACCTAGACGTTGCTATGGCCATCGTCTCTCCCGAACCAGACGACGGCTTCTCACGAATCATGGCTACCGGAGGGGGGCTGTTCCGCGAGGGATTATGGTATGCAACATCCATCATCGACCGCGAGATTCTGTCGCAAGTTTCAGTGCAGCGTCGAGAGGGGACACTGCATCGCAACGCCCAGCACCGAGAGCTTCTCAAGCAAGCCGTGAGGGATATGATCTCTTTGGCGGTAGCGAGGATGCACCAAGGTGACACCAATGTCAAGACTCACATGTTTCTCAGTATGATACTGGCACAAACCGAAGCTACGGAAGAAGGCGTGCCATGTGAGCTCATGATTGCACAAGGAGCACGGGATAGCCTGCGGTTATGCCACGATATGTTGCAGACACAAGCCGGCACGGAGCCGGTGCCGTATGACGACCACGCGGGCGTCACGTTCTCAACTTTGGACGGGGTGCCGGAAAACTCGCTTTGGGACTTGGACCTGGAATACTTTCTGCCTGATCTGGGGCTTTCGTAGCGAGACCCGTTGGTCCGTTACCATGTGGGTGTTTGTTACACCCGCTCTGCTTACAGCCGCTCCAAGACCCCTGATGCTTACGTCCGTCGCTACCTCCGCGCTCGCATACGTCCGTGGGCGAGCGTATAAAGAGTACCACATCGGCGAGGCGTCTCGTAATTGATGGTGTTGAGATTCCAAGAAGTTGAATTTCCCACGAGAAGAAAGCAGTTGTCTCATCCCACGCCCCTGCTCATTGCTCTTCGGCAATGCCACTGAAAATCCTGATCAACGGTGCTGGCATCGCCGGCACAGCCCTCGCTAACTTCCTCGTTCGGTCCCAAGAAGGTCACGACATCACTATAGTCGAGAGAACATCCAAATTCCGTCCCGGTGGAACCCAGCTTGATCTGAAGTCATATGGTGCCCCTCTGATGAAGAGGCTGGGACTGCTCGATGCGGTGCGAGCAAGGAGCATACATGAGACGGCGTTCACTTTCGTGGACACGAGAGGCCGAGAGTCGGCGAGATTCGGCGAGATTCGGCGTCAACGAAGCCGGCAGAGGATCCAAAGGAGTGACGAGCGAATACGAGATCATGAGGGAGGACCTGGTAGCGGTGCTGTATGAAGGGAGCAAAGCGACCGTCACCAAAACCTTGGGAAAAGAGTCGCAGAGGTTGCGGTACCTTTTCGGAAAGCATGCGATTGAGTTGACGCAGCTGGACTCCCGGGTCAACGTCGTATTCTCCGACCGGCTCTTCAGACGAGTACGATCTTGTTGTCGGTGCGGATGGCCAGAACTCCCTGACGCGGCGGATCCTATGGGAGCCCAAGAAGGACTGCGATTCTACGCTCAGGTATACGGGCTACTCGGTTGCATACTTCCATATGCCAAAATCAGAGGAAGAGTTCAACAGTACCTTGTTCAAAAGCTGTCTTCGACCAGGGCTCAAGGTGCTGTCGCTTCGCTGCGCGCACAAGGACTTTACCCAGGCCATGCTGACGGTATCCACGACAGAGGAGTTGAAGGAGATGGTTCAACAGCCGGTTGAGAAACAGAAAGACCTCTGGGAAACGTATATCAGGACTTCGGCTGGGGAAGCAAACGAGTCCTCGCCCAGATGCGGACTACCGATGACTTCTATTCCACCTCGGTTGCACAGGTCAAAGTGGACACTTGGTCCAAAGGGCGAGTTGTTCTGCTAGGCGATGCCGGATACTGCCCGAGTGTTTTGACTAGGCTTAGGACCACGGCATCACTCGTCGGAGCATACGTGCTTGCGGGCGATCTCGCGAGACATGGTGACAATGTCGGCGCGGCACTGGAATCTTATGAGACGGTGCTGCGACCTTACGTGGAACGAGTTCAGCAACTTCCTCCCCTGAATCTCGCCATCTTTCGTTCCAAGCTTGGGTTAACCATAGCTTACTTTGTCCTGGCAATTCTGTCGAGGCTGAGGATGGATCGCCTGGTCAATGCGCTGATGAAGGATGACAAGGAAACCTGGCAGCTCCCACAGTATCCGGAGCTGGAATTGGAGGAATGAGCGTTACATTTACCGCCGAGATTCAGCTTCGGTGGCGGATGCCAGCATCAATGTATTTGTACCATTTTTCATCTCATCTGAAATATACAACGTTGATATCAACATCCCATGGTTCCTGGTCCAAGGTGCTTTTCATCAACAGCTCAATGTCTTCGAGAGACCTAGCCAGCGGGTCAATGACACATCTGATAGATTCCTGTCCTTCCCTGGGCAAGAACACACCGTCATAGGGCATCCGACATGGGGTAGAATAAAAGTCGAAGGGTGAAAGGGGTGATAGGTCCTATTGGCAAGAGAGCGCACAGTCAAGCACGGCAACATACACCAGGGGCGATGTTTAGAACGAGGGTGGTGAGGATGAGAGAGGAGGTGGGAGGGAGGTAAACGTATAGGGACCCGTCAAAGCGGCGTGATCTCAGTCCAGCTCGGTAGTTAGTGCAGTTTTGTCTAGAGGACGCGTTGATATTGCAGCCTCGCGGAGACACTGCGCATCTAAGCCAAGCACCAATTGTACCACTCACTACTCCGTACCGTCCATCGTCCTCGATCTTCCCAAAGCCTCTCGACGATTTCCGTTTCCCTCTATATCCCAGCATTCTGAAAGGCCTTCGCGACCTTTATTCGCCTCGCCACAATGGCAGACCGATATTCCTTCTCACTGACGACGTTCTCGCCTAGGTAGGTTCATGGCTGGCCTCAACCCCGTAGCCACGATTGCTAACTTGGTCCAGCGGGAAACTCGTTCAGATAGGTGATTATAGTGACTCCATCATCCGTCATCCAAGCTAACGAGTGCCTTTAGAATATGCCCTCAACGCAGTCAACCAAGGTGTCACGTCATTAGGCATAAAAGGTACCTAACCAATGCTTTCGATCAGTTTGGAAAAGATGCCCTGCTCACCCAGAACCCCAGCGACAAATGGCATTGTCCTTGCAACAGAGAAGAAATCCTCGTCCCCTCTGATCGACCCTCCGTCGTTGTCGAAAGTGTCCCTCATCACGCCCAACATTGGAATGGTCTACAGCGGAATGGGCCCCGATTACCGAGTTCTCGTCGACAAAGCCCGAAAAGTGTCACATACAAACTACAAGCGGATCTACAACGAGTATCCGCCGACTCGAATACTGGTGCAAGATGTGGCGAGGGTGATGCAAGAAGCTACGCAGTCTGGCGGTGTGCGACCATACGGTGTGAGCTTGCTGATAGCTGGATGGGACGACGGCATTGAGCCGAAAACGACAGAAGCCAAAGAAGGCGAAACCGACGCCGAGGCAAAATTGGCCAGCAGGAAAACCGGTGGCATTCTGAAAGGGGGGCCCAGCTTATACCAGGTTGATCCCAGCGGGAGTTATTTCCCGTGGAAAGCTACCGCCATTGGCAAGAGTGCGACGAGTGCAAAGACCTTCTTGGAGAAGAGATATAACGATTCTTTGGAGTTGGAGGTAAGGTCTCGGAAGGATTGCGAGCTGTTGATTGAGCTGACGCTGTCTGTTTCCAGGACGCCATTCATATTGCGCTGTTGACGCTGAAGGAGACGATCGAGGGGGAGATGAACGGCGACACTGTCGAGATCGGGATCGTGGGCGAACCAGCCAACCACTTACTCGGCTACGAGGGTGTCGAAGGAGCTGTCGGTCCGAGATTCCGGAAACTGACGAAGGAGGAGATTGAAGACTATCTGACGAATCTTTGAAGAGTGTCAGATGGAGGAGGGTGAGGAGTTGCCTGTACCGATACTATCCTTTGCGTAATCCGCAAGCGTGCGCCGGCTTCCTGGGACCGGTGTGTTTTGTCGAAGGAAATGTCTCCCTTTGGCATCAGCGCCGTAGGCGCCTGATCCGCAGAGGGTGGCGCTGGAGCTGGAGATCTTCATTGGGACTAGAAAAATGCGGATCAGATTTGAGGCTGACACCCATACCAAAATACTCACCGGTTACGAATGGAGTCCTCGCAGATCAAACATCGGTCTGTTGCGGTCCAACATAACGAGATGTCCCTTCATCACTGCATGTATTATGGAGGAAAGCTTGTGTAACTACCTACATCACCCAATCACCCTCCTGACGTTCTTGCAGCGAGGAGGCTCCTCTGGGAGACAGCCAAAGAGATGTGGCCACGCCGCAGGCTGGGCTGGGCTGACAAGCTCCCAAGTCCCTCACTTCCCGTGCCACCTTCCCCCCCTTTCGTCGTGACAAATTTGCTTTTGAGCTGCGCCCTCAACTGCATCTCCATCTCAATTTCACTTTTCCTGCCCTGTCCAATGTCCATCCACCCACCCTCAGCCCCCTCCGTTCGTCCTCGAGTCCGCCGATCGCCTCAATTTGGGTAAAAAGTACTGCTACGGATACTCGACCAAGTCGACGAATTCACGTAAACTTCGATTCGACTCACGTAAGGACAACGACGCTACGGAGGCGATTCTGTGTCAAGCTTCAGCTTCTGGGGAGAGACATGGTTGAGTTTGACAAGTCCGGATACGGACACTCCGGTCAAATCTACACTTTATTCAATGTGTTGTTCGATGCTGGCCTCGACTCGACTGTGGCGTGAGGTGTGCCAGCTGAACACGAGCAATAAACTCGGGTCTTGTCGGTTCTCGGCGCGCCCCCAGCCTCTTCTCTTTCTCCATTCTGTGAGACTTCGACTGTAATGTACGCCGTAGGTACCGGGTATGCACGGGGAGTGAAGCGTCTGCCGCTTGGATCCAGCGACGCCATCGTCGCACCCAGAAATTCCTTTTTCGGCCTGTGTCCACACCATCGAAGCTGAAACAGTCGACCTTTGTGGCACCGGTGACCCCGGAAAATACGCCATGCGGGAGATACTCGCCTTTGACTGGCACTCGCTTGCGCTCAACCACGCGAAGTCTAGGCCAAAGCTTGATTCAATATCTCTCGTGGCCCCAGCCAGCCATATTCATCTTTACGGAGGACCGAGTACTAGCTCGTGCACGCTTCTTGTGTCAAGCGAGTTGACTCACGCCAAATTAAGACCTCTGCGGCAGAACAAACAAACCATGCGGGTGTATGGGTATGTATCTCAGATCTCTTCCGCTGTTAGGCTGATTCCGGCCCGTCAAAGGGACCCGCCCCTTACCCTCTTACCTCCTCTTCATGTGAAGTCAGTCCTACAGTGGCTGCGAGATGCGACGGGAGGGAAAGCCATGATACGACGCGGGACTCGGGAGGTAGGTACCTTACTGGCAGAAGCACCTGAAAAGGTAGGCTGCGTGCCCACCCTCGTTGTTGGTTTAAGAGGCTTTGTTGCCTCTCCTCTTCCACATACATGACGTGGCAGATGGATGGGTACCTGAAAGCTCCTTGAAGACTCCCACTTTGCCCATACCGTTCCTCCCATAGCCCTCTACTCCTTACAGCTACAGCATGGCAGGGCACCGCTTCAGCAAGACACAGATGAACAACTCGCTCATGGAGTGGTTTGGATCGCAAACAATCTATGTGCTGCCTCTTTGTCTCGTGATTTGTCTTCTGCTCGTGGTCCACCGCTCCAAGGGTCACGCCTCGCCGTCAGACGCCGAACGCGGCACTTCCAGGCTCAGCGCCAAAGAACAAGGACAAGATCTAGATCCAGCTCCGGCCGTGCAGAAGAACCCTGACTCGGAGCCCACCTATCTGTACCCGTATCCCTACTCGACATTCGCTGCTCAGCAAGCACGCCTTCCCGACCGTGTCGATTCGAGGTATGATGTGATGAGCTCAACCCCATTCACCACTGGCAGTGTATATCTGGCAGCCAAGGCAGAGACCCAAACCGGAGACAAGGCCGAGCCCGAGCCCGAGCATGCACATGCATATGCACCGCACCGCTCAGATGATGTGCTGGCGGAATCTCCAAGCCTGAGACGAAAGATGACCAGGGAGGAGAACGACCAGGAGGACCACACAGACCAGCAAGCATGTTACAGACGAGCGTCATATCCGCAGGCCGAAGGGCAACGAGGAGGAGCCCTCCATCGTGATTCGAAGCACGACGAGACCGAAACCTTTCTGCACCATCATGACCCAGATGTCGTTTGGAGGCGCCGGACCATGATCTTCCTTGCGGGAGCCTAGGGCCTGGAGCCGCAGTCATGCGTCTGGAGCTTAACCAGAGCACTACTACTCTATGCACATACTGTACACATATGGATCTTCGGCATGCTCCTCACACATTGACGAAGCTTTTATGGGGAGCAAGAGCGCTGGTATGCGCCAAATCGCAACCACAACCACGACCGCAGCCACAATTACTGCGAAATGATCTCGGGTCGGGAACGTCCTCTTACAGAGTACAGAGTATGTGTACAGAGTGTATGTACCTTCGGGAGGTCGGCTACAGATCTATCTACGTAGGATCTGCGGAGACACATGCTGGAGCTGCATCGAAAGGAAGAGAAGCGAAGCCAAGTACCGATACGACGACCTAACGACAGATTCAATTTCACCCGCCACTCGCACCGCATCGCATCGCATCGCATTGGTCGACTTGTCTAGTGTTCACCACTACTGATCCGGTATATAACCAGTGGAGTGGCTAGTGTCCACCACTCTACTTACTGATCCGGTATATAACTACTGGAGTAGCTGGCTGGCTGCTTGTTCTATTTGATTTAGATTGAATTGATTTCATTGATTTGATACTTATTAGGTGATTCACCTGGGTTTCAGTCAAAGTAGATTTTTCTCCATCTTCCATCTTCCATCTTCCGTCTCCATGCGTGGGTGAGCTTGCAGGCTCTGGCTCTGGCTCTGGCTCTGGCTCTGGCTCTGGCTCTTTCTTCGACAATGACCATGGCCGCGATCCGGAAGCTATGGATGGCTGGCATCTAGTGTAGGTGGCTGGCATCCGCAAGACTCGAAATCCAATCTAACTATGGTCATGGGATCGGTCACAGTTTCTGTTTCTGTTTCTGTTTCTGTTTCCAGTTCTATTTCTATTACGCCGTGAAGCTAGCTGCTAGACAGAGACAGGCATCTGCATCTACATCTGCAGCCACATCTACGTATCGTAATTGGACTCGGTCTATCGCTTGGGTCGAAATGTTCGTGTTAAGCAATGGTGGAATCACTCAGCACTCACTACCTACCTACGTGAGGAGCCGGCTGGAACCTGGAACCTGGAACCTGGAACCTGGGAGGTGTGGAAATATGGTCCGAGACGGGTTTTCTTCTATTGCCATTTTCCTCCTCTCCCTACCTCATTCGGCTCCAGCTCCGGCTCCGGCTCTGGCTCCGGCTCGTAAGCTCCGCTCTTGCCCAGTCTGATTGTGTCCCCAAAACGCATTCACGTCGAGTCAGCCATAGAGAGTCATCTAACACTCCTCCTCCATGGTCCAACCTCACAAAACACCAGAGGAGAAAGCAATCACCGTCCAAACCCGAACCAACCCCTCCTCGTCGGCTTCTGTTCCTCCTGCTTCTTCTCCGGCACGGCGGCACCGCCGTCCGCTTTCCCATTCACTGCGCCTTCGTCTTCTTGATCGCGTTTCTCAAAAGGGTAGAGAATGTAGTTCCACGCGACGTCAAAGAACAACGGCTTCACGGGTACAGGACGCAGCTTTGGCGGGTAGTTGACTAGGTTTGTCAAGTCCACGTGGTCAATGTATTCGTGGTGATTCAGGCGCTCGATCAGAGGGGCGGATTTGAAGGACGGCCCTGCCGTCTCGTTCTCAATGCCGTCTTTGTCGGACTGGGATTGCGGTGTCAAGGCTTTCAATTCGGCAAGGGCGCGGTACTGCGTTACAAGTCGGCTCAGGGTCGATGTGGTCTGAGCCAATGCCTGGCTGGACACGTCTAGTTTTGGCGGCAAGCCCGGAAAAGACGTGTTCTCGGGTAGATTACTCGATGCTGCCTGAGCTAGTTCGAGCGCGCGGGCGTACAGAGCCAAGGCGTTCGGAATATGGTCGTTGATCGCGTGGGAGCGGCCGATGGCGAGGCATTTCAGTGCCCGGAAGTAAGCGCGCTTTGCGTCAAGTTCGACGACGAATGCGCTGTCGGCGATGACGCCCGGGAGCTCCTTCACGGCGTCAAGACTTTGGAGGATTGAGTCATACAGCGCACTTCGCTCTCGGAGGCGGGACAATTTCCGGCCTGAACTCTCCTCTTTAACAGCTCGAGCCTTGCCGTCTTTGCGCGGTTTGACTGGCTGTTTCTGCTTCTCCGCAGTGAAACGTAGACCGTCCTCAGGTCCGCAGAGAACTCGGTTCCGTCCAATCCGCCATTCGATAACGGCGTAGTTGACAGCCGTGCGGGTGACTTGCAGAGACTGCATGCGAGCGTCTCCAGGGTCGACTCCCTCTGCAAGTAGCTCGTCAATGGCGGTCTTGGTAGCGTCCGCAGCGTCCTGACGAGCGGTGATGACCTCTTCGTATGCGCTTGCAAGATCTTTGGCACTCACGCGGCCTTCTTGGAAAGACTGGAACGCCGCGGCCAGGGTGTCTTCTTGTTTCTTCGAGATTCCTAGTGCTTGGGAGATATTAGCATCTTCCAGATTCACCTGCCTACTCCTCCAGGAGATGGTAGACGGATTTTCCTGGGGCCCTCCGCTGGTAGGAGCAGCTGCATCCGTCCCCAAGACAAACGCCTGCGGGTCAATTTCTTCCACCTCTTTCCGCAGGGCCGGCTCGGACGTGGGAAAGTTCTCGATGGCAATCTCGGCAGTCGCTTTTGTTCGGGGTATTTTCAGTTGATATGCTGCGTAGCGAATGCTCGGGTCGACGATGCTGGACAATAGTTCCTTGTATGTGTCTGACCCTTGAGAGCTGCGTGCCAACGCCGTATACACGGCCTGTGCAATAGAGTAGTGTTCAATGCATGCTTGCCAGCGCCCTTTTTCGAAGTCAAGACTTCCTTTAAGCATGGACAGGTATGCCCGTGCCTCCAAATCATCGATGCCCTTGGCTCCAATGGTGCTGCGATGCTGGAGGATCGAAACAAGGTTTTCGGCGTACAGAATAGCCCGTCGCAGCCTCGAGGCTATCTGTCGCTTCGTCGAGCCTGGCATGGCCTTTTGGGTGTTCTCGGTGGATTGCGCCGACTTCATAGCCATTGAATCTGCCCACGCTCTTTCCGAACTGGCGAGCAAGAGCTGCACCCATCTAGACTCCAAGTCAGCGAAGGCTCCCGCATGCAGTTGTGAGCACTAGCACTCACTCTGCATTTTGCGCGACGTTTTCGGCGGTGACTGTAGATTTCGGAGTGTACTTTCTCCCGCGGTTCGTGGCTCCCAGTCTTCGCCGCAGGTTGTGAATTCGGCGGGTAGCTTGGACATGATAGGCATTGTAGTCGCCTCCGAGCAACGCGCGTTGGCGCTCAGAGACCACCGAGCCCGTGATATTCATCTCGTGCACAGAGTGTGTCGCCTTGTGCGCTGGTGTATGGAGGAGGGGTGGTGGGTGGTGGGAGGCCACTCTCACATTATTATTGATGTGTGAGGAATTACTTAGTAGGGGCCTAAGCCTGCGGTCGGCAGCCAGCGAGAGTGAACGCCGACGCGGAAGAATTCTGACAACATTTCGATCATGCCATCAACTTTGAGCTACTACTCTGTAATTACTGTCTCTATCCTGCCCTTCAACGACCACCTCGCCCTGGCTCGTCACCTTAATTCCTCCTCTCCTGTATTGAACACCTCTCTATCGGCAACTCTCGCAGACTGTTGTCAACACTCCTCGGATTGCAGCTGTCTGCAACCTTTGCCTCAGGCCTCTTTCGATCCTAGTCCGCATGACCTCGACCTTCCTGTACCGTTCACCACGTTCTCCCCATATCAAACAAGACACTCACTCGGGGCATGCTCGAGCGTGCTTCGTCATGCGTTGAGCCAGTAACTCATCTCCTACTTCGCCGACTGGAGCCTCCTGTCCGAAGCCGTCGTATCCTTGGGCCGTCTTTTTGGAGGAATGGTGCAGACGAGCGTTCCGTGCCGCACTGGTGGCCTTTATACCTGGACAATATCAGGGCTAAATCCCGAAGTAGAGCCCGGGTCGAGCAGGGGCGTAATCTCGTTGGATCCCGGCGTGCTGCAGAACAGGCAAGCCACGGCCGCACTGCGTCCTCGTCCTTGAGGTCCGATGCGCTATCCAATTTTGGCCCGCCGCCAAAACGATCGTCGAGAGCCTATACAAAGCCCACAAAATATGATGAAAAGATCCCAAACCCGCGACATCTTAATACCAATGCAGTGGTGGCACACGCGGATTCGGACGTTGAAGGACACTTGAAGGACTTTCCAAAATCACGCCGCCAGGGTATCCTGTCCGCGTGCGTGAACGTGTCGGATGATGATGCTAGCAACGTTGTCTTTGATCATGTTGATCTTTCAAGAGGATCTGGACACCTGAGCATCGGACTCTCCGCGCCGACAGGTCCCAATGCCGACTCGTCGGATGTTTCCATACCTGACACGGTCAACGACATTGAAAGAGAGCTTCGGCATAGTTTGGACATCCACGAATCTCTTGAATCTGAGGCCATGGCAACACGAAATCTCGAAGTGGCTTGGGCTTTGTTCAAGCAACTGCCCCATCAGGAGGCATACGCGGCTGAAGTGTTCCGTGTTCTCTCCAGTTCGACCGTCCAGCAAGATCTCAAGGTTGCGCTACGAGTCTTCAAACTCATTCCACGTGAGGTACGGGGGGCAACGGACTACGAACGTGCTGCTCGAACGGCGATTCAGCGGAACGACTATCGACAGGCGATATCGATCAATGCAGAAGCGACCTCCCGCCAGTTGAATCAAGACTGCAGCACGTTTCTCTTATTGCATACCGCCTCTCACCAATTATGGAATGCAGCGGTACAAATTTGGTCCATGTCCTTCGAGCCTTTGACCCGGGACCGTCAACGGCTATCTGCTTTGCCAATTGGGCGATCACTCCTGAAACACGTCGACAAATACCAGAATTTGCCGCTGGCCGTATCTAATCTGGCGAAAGAGATTTTGGATCGGCGAGCGGTGGTCATGCATCAGGCTGGGACTCTCTTGCATTTGGGCCGCGAACTCTTGCATGTTCTTGTCAAGAGTGGCAGGCTCATGCGCGAAATCGCTCCTGCCTCTTTGATCTCAACCTTGGAGTTCTACAAGGAACTCGGACTGCTCAATCCCACGGTCCATCTGGATGCGATCCATACACTCCTCAGATCTGCCAGGAGACCAGACCGGGGAGAGCTGGCGAGGCTCATTTATCGTCACCTTCGCAACAATTTCCCGCAATTCCAACCGCCTCCTTCCATGTATGGCTCGGTTTTTTCAATCCTTTCCGATGAAGGTGCTCCTTCGGAACTCTACATGTACTGGTTGCGGCAATTTGCACTTCTCCACGGCGCCGCGGACAAGATAAGTTATCAAAAAGTCCTCACCGCCCTCGCAGCCCAAGGTGATATCGACGGTGTCCAAGCTGTATTCATGGAATTGTGCTCCGTGCACTCGCGCCCAACAGACGTTGCTTATTTCACGCCACTCTTATACGTGTACGCCCGGTTGGGCAACCCCGAAGGTACTGAACGGGAGTTCCAGAGACTGCAAGACTGGGGACTCAAGCCAACCTTGTATTGCTGGAACATCCTGCTCTACGCCTACGCCAGATCCTTTGCACCCGAGCGAGCTTTTGATCTCTTTGAAAAAATGAAGACTGAAGGCGTGCCTCCTGACGTGTACACGTTTGGCACTTTGATGGGAATAGTCGCAAGGTCCGGAGATATCGATGCTGTCCTAGAAATCATTGAACAAGCGCAACAGTACCAGATCAAAGGCAGCTACGAGATGATCTGTGGCTTAGTCCATTCATACTGCCTCAACGATCAAGCCGACATTGCTGAAAGGCTTGCTGAAGCCACCACCAAGGCCAATTTCGATGGTGACCCGGTGAAAATGTGGAATTATCTCTTGAGACATTACGCCTTTCAGGCAGATTCCGAGGGGGTGCTGAGGGTTCAGGAAAGCATGAACTCCCTCCACTTGAAGCCAGACGAGATGACTTATGCCGCACTGATGGCTGCGCTCGTCGTCATTGGCAAAACTCGGGATGCGGCCCAGATTCTCGACAGTCTCAACGCGAGTGTCACCCTCGCCGCCACGCCTTTCCATTACTCCATAGTCCTGCAGGGATATGCGCAGGAAGGAAATCGCGAAATGGCTGAGGGGGTCTACCGGGAAATGCGCCAACTGTTTCCGAGGTTGAGCCCTAGCTCACGTCTTGCGATGCTTCATCTGCAAGGTCTTCGCAGCCTCGACACAAACGGTTCACCGCATTATGCCAGCGACTACCTCGGAGCAATCCTGCACGAACTGGCAAGCCAGGACCGAGCAACGAGGCTCCCGCAACCCGGGTTCGGGCGGCGTAAACCTGTACATGCGCTCCCCTCGATCTATATGGAATTCATGGCGGGGATTTTGGCCTCTCAGGGAAGGACCAAACAAGCGGACAAGCTTCTGCGAAGATACGAAACCCTGTCGCAGTCATCATATCTCGACCTCGACCAAAGCGTCCAAGAGTCGATCAACCTTCGGACCACTCGTCTCATCGTCTTGACGCAGCAACGGGATTGGGGAATGGTTGAGAAGACGTGGAATTCAATACTCGACCGGGCCGTCAGAGCCGCACGCCCATATTCAGCTACGCGAAAGGCACCTACCACTGAAGAAGAAACCTTACAAGCTTCCCCTGTCCCCCCCGAATCGGCGACGGGCATTGATATGATCGGCGGGCCCAACTTCTCATTTACTTCCATGATAACCACGCCCGCTCGAGGCTCTCCACTCGATGGACCTGACTTGAAGGTCCTCTTCTCACAAAGACATATTCTTGAAGCTCCAATCACGAGATACTTGAGAGCTCTGGATATTCAGAGTCTTCACCAGACTGCTGTTGAGCTCGTCGAAAGGCTAGAAAAGGTGGGGTTCTCCTTGACCAGCAAGAATTGGAATTTCTATGTCCAGATGTTGACCCGGTCATCTGATCCAAAACACTGGATCCTGGCCTGCAAGACGTTCGAAGATAGGTTCCTAGCCAACACTCCGCCCTGGCGTCATCTTCGTGCTGGCAAATGGTCAATGCCGTCATCGGCAAAAAGCGCTGCAGCTGGCAGCTTGGAGATATCCCGTCGTAAAACGCTGGAGAGACTCAACCGTGGACACCTCATACCAAGCTATGTCACTGCAGTCCACCTGGCCGCCATTCTCCTCGAATCCAATCGTCGCGCTGCTCGAGGGGATGTATCCATCAACGTAGAACTCTGGGCAAGTGCGCCGGGAACGTGTCGGTACATTCGACGGATCCCTCGCTCCAAGGACCGTATCCAAGGCGGAGTCCTTCGTGGGAGAAATATTCTTGGGAACCTACAGAAACGCCATCGTCGGCATACTCATCGTCAACCTCGGCCGAACGAACTCGTCGAGCAATCGACGGATCCGCAATTGAGAGGTCTAGGCGACGGTGGGGTTACTTTTCTCGATGACGTGTCCTATGAAGGACAGCTTCCTCGAGAGTCCAGGACCGAGACGGGAGGAAAGACAGGCTCAGGACCAGTCCAGGGTGCTTTGTACAATGCCCACGATAGGCGTTTGGAAAACCGCGCCGAGACTCAAGGCCGACTTCGTGCGGACCGAACGGCGGTGTTTGATGACGCTACTCGCTGTAGAAGGAGCGGGAGGTCTAGTCTAAGAAAGTTTGGAGTGGTGTCGCCAAAGACAACACCTGACGGTCGACATCGCAGCCCCGTTAAGTCCGGCGATTCCGGCACGGGGCCGGAAAGACCAGAAATCGACCCTGGCAAATAGTAATGGCCTGGACATTGGAGCAGCTCGTTCTGCTTCTCTTCAGACAGACTCCAAAACGGGGATCCATGAGGTGTTTCCTCTAGTCCCGGCATCCACCCGACACAATCTGCTTTTCCGTGACAGTATATCAACGACATCTAAAGACAGAAAGAGAACGTATTAGATACTGTAGGATTGCCAAAGATGGCGAGTATCTTCACTGTTCGGCACATCTCTATGCCGCGCCGCACATAAGTGTTCCGTCCATACAGTATGTCCGGAGTGTTACTGTTCTAGTGGTTGGACGGCAAGCGCCAGACTCCGAGAAAGATATCTTGTTGTCTCGACCCGTCGGCGCCGCAAATACTCGTCGGATAGTTTCACCTCAATGTAGACGCCATAGTAGCTCCAGGGTAGGCGCGAGACGAGGTCCGAGTCATATGATGCCGTTTCAAGCGACCGAGTTTCAACGGTCGATTGTGCAGTGAGCTATACCACTCCACTGGAGGTTGCAGCTGGTATCAGACAAAGTGTGCCCAAGGGAACCTTGGTGCATGAAGGTCATCGTCTGGGGTTGCTCTGGAGCACCCCAAGCGAACTTCTAGGACGTTCTTGTCTGACTTCGTAGCGGACAAGGATCGTCCCTGAAACACCCAAAATCTGTGATGGGCAGCACAACAGATTGCGCAATCGGAGGTTATACAGTCACCAGTGGCAAACAAGGGTGTGCGGCCCGTATGGACTAGTACGTGGCGACTGCTCCGACCCTTGAATCGCGGAAAGCATACGGAGCATAGTACGGAGTACCCAGCTTCAATATTAACGGCAGCGATCGGGAGTGTCTGCCACATCCCATGTTGAATGACTCGCGAGTAGGATGCTTCGGTTGACCCAACCTGCTGTACAGGCGTTTCGTTTCTGTCGCAAGGGTTGCCTCCGCGCCACTGTGACAATTTCACTGGGAAATGTCCTCTCCATGTGAGCACAAAGATGTAAAAACACCAACTCGTGAATCAACGAAAAGAATGCTCTAGGCCGCCAGACACTCACTGGCAGCTTGAGGATGAATGAGGAAGGGTCGCGCCACTATTTGCCTCCAATGGCTATGAGGCTGGTCAAGCCACCACTAGCTTCTTGGTTGCAGATCATTACTCTCGATCCGGCATATGATGGATGATCAGCGAGGATCTATCCTTTCGCGCAATGATCTACTCCCCGAGGGCGGGCTTCGCGAGGAACCGTTGATGACCGGGTTTCGAAGCCATCCGCAGAAAGGCCTCGAGTCGCAAGCTCACTGTCTGAGAGTGCTTCAATGAGCACACTCCATTCGCAGCAGAAACCGAACGAGTGACGTGGGTGTTCCGACATGAGGATTGGATAACATAACACACGGAGGCCTGCTGTTTGACCTCCGCCACCAGGGAGGCATCGGGTGCCAGTCAAAACTTCAACGGCCCGTCGCATAGAGACCGTCCAAATGCCATTGCGATCACCAGGCGTACTATTAGTTCTTCCTTAGACTGGCTTTGACCTCGAGGTTGGTGGTCATGGCTCTCGACGGAGCGTGGGGGAGTTTAATTGGAGAATCAAGCAATCCATTTTGCTCAAACGAAGAAGACGCTGTTTCGGGTGTTGCGGCACTAGATATCAATCTGGCGCTCTGCATCACCGAGCTTTGATCAAGTATCTACATAGGGGACTCACGATCGGCCAGGTTCGTCGATTTGGATCGGAGTGAAACCATGTCTCAATTGTCGAGGTGTGAAGGCGCATGGTGTGTTTCTTGACACGAGCTGAAACGAGTGAAACGACAACCTCCACTCCCACCATGGCATATCGATCTGAGAACGAAAGGTCACTTGGTGAGGGTTCAATGCTGATGCCCACGCCGGCGCCCTGGAGAGTTGCGAAAAGATACATGGCATCCATTGGAATCCAACCACCCTATGTCCTCAAGCGAGCGCTCGTGACTTGAAAGCGGAGACCCGCGTTGTTACAAGGTGCGTGCTTTGGAGAGCCCGGACCACCTGAAACACATTGCATAAGCTTGTGATAGCGGCCACCAACATAGGTCGCGGGGTAGAAAAACCACAACACTGAGAAATCTTGCACAATTCGACCCGTAAAACCAATAGTTAGGTCGCTTCGCCAGGTGGCCGCCAAACCTGGACCGTTAGTGTGTACTGTGTAGCGCGCGATTCGACATGGCAAAGGCCCAAGTGCCCAAGTGGTAAACTGAAGACGTTGGCGAGATTGATGTCCATTTCTGAGGCCAACAGGTCGACGGTGTGGTGCTGGTATCCATACAGTACGTAGTAGTAGCAAAACAGCACAGGTGGAGCCTTGCTCCAGCATAGACTTGACACCCCTGCGGCTCGTCCGCGCACGAGCCGAAGCGCTCGCTCCTGAGTCATTTCGTGGTTGCCAATCATAGAACGTCCTGGTCAGCAATGATTGCTTGTAACTTCGGACGGGCGTCCCACCAGTGAGACGGTACAAGTCAGACGAAGCTCCACGAGTTATTCGAGGCATCTGGTTACTGTCAGTGCCCGAGTCACACCAAGAGCCAAACATCGTGTTTGAAGCGTTGGCAACAACCATGCCGGTGGGGAACGATGTCGACAGCCCCCACTGATAAGACGGCCAGGAACGGGGAGCTACTGCACAGGACAGCGTAGCTAAACGGCTCATTCCTTTGCGTAGCGGGAGATCATTCGCCGATGAGAGACTGACTTGAGCCGGTTGGGTAGGAGCCAGTTCGAATCGTCGACTCAAGCTGCTAGCATGGAAAATCCTTTCGCAATCAAGTTTGGCATGCTGACGTCCTAGCGGGAATTTCTACATTGGTGGAAAATCTCCCTTGCATGATCGGACGAGGGGCCGGCCTTTGCAAAACGCTGTCCTAAACGTGGTATTTCTGCTCTGTCGGCTGAGACCGGGCGCCTCCTAGGAGACCTCCATAGGAGAAATCTTTTCATGTGCTGCCATGTGGACGGAATGTCCCGTGTTGCGAAAGTTTGCTCACTTTGCACAAATTCCGTGTTGCTGAGAAGATTTTGATGTGGCTCAAGCCAAAGGAGGCGAGCTGGTTGGTAGTGGCGGCCCCTGCAGCAATGGTGGTGTGATCCAACCATTCAGAACAACACGACACCCCACGCTTCCAACATAAACTACCTTAGACGAGAATTAGGGTGTGGTGTATGGCAGGCCCCAAACCCCAGAGCGCAGATGTCCTTGATGTGGGAGAAGGGCCGGTCAGCGGCAGGCCTAGGACGGTGTCAAACCGCAAGCCAAGGTCTGGAGATGGAGCCGGCCAGATCACGGCGGGATATTCATTGTTGACCCCTCTTGCTCTGCAGACCTCGCCGGCGCCTCAAAGGGAAGAAACTGCCACAGAACGGCCGAGATGAACGACAGGCTTGTCCGAAGACCGAAAAGTAGGCTAGTGAGGCATGGTCAGGCCAGGTCAGCGTCGTCAGGGCTGAGGCACCTGCCTGCTTGTTGACGAGTGCAGCGGCAGGTCAAACCAATGAGATGTTTCAAGTGAAGGCTGCGCATGTCAAGAGTGTGTGGAGTATTTCCTGTCAATCTGTGTACTCCGTACTCCGTGCACTGGCAGCACGTGAGATGGAGGAAGCAATGCTTGTCTCATCTGTTACAGGCTTACAGCCAAGGTTCTCATATTGTAGCATCGTTGTGCTGGAGACAGTGTTATGGCGAGAGAAAGAAAGTTCGTCCATCCATGGCTGGTGCCCAGCTCCTGTTTGGTCTGATCTCCTAGCTGCCACAGAGTGGCTAGCTGCAGGGCGAAGCCCAGATTGGATGGTGCCTTGCTTCCTGATCAAAGCGAGGGTTTGGGGGCCCTTGCCATAGGGTTTTTGCTTTGGCTGCAGAAGGGTCCGCTGGGGACGGACGATACAGAGGACTGACCGCGTAGAGGCCAGCCAGCTAAGCCAGGGTCGGTGTCTCTCTGTACGGAGAGTACAATATTTACTAGCGTGGTGGTAAGTAGGTAGTAGGTAGGTAGGTAGGTAGGGTAGTTGATTGCTTGCGTGCGATCCGCGTGAGGGGCAGGCCACGACATGAAAATTCCGAGACGGCTTCGACTGGTATAGCTGGTGAGAGGTGTCGTGACGGGGGTGATGGACTGAACGCTCGAGGCGTGAGGCAGCAGCGTCGACTGAGCGCGCGCTGTAACCAAAGGGACCAGCAGTGGATTGTGGCGTGAAGAATGCCCCAGTACGAGTCAAGAAAACTAACAGGCCTAGAGGCTAGCAGGCACGAAGAGGCTTTACCCCTCTTTTCTCCCTTGTCCGCTGCAGGCGCGCCACCTAAACTCCAAGCGCAGCGTAGTGTTAGGGCCCCAGCTCAGACTGCGGCCTGTCCCATGCCGTTTTTGGGCACACCATCTGGCCCATCCCGGCGCCCATCCTTTTGCCTCTCCACTGAACCGCACCCCAAACCAAAATCCACACGAGGCGACCCTCTACCATCGTCGACCGTTCTCTGTCCATGGTTTTTCTTTATCTAAACACACGTCCTCCTCCCTCATGACCCGACCACACTTCTGCCAGACTCTCAGACGGCCACACCTCACTATTGTTGACTCATCCTCTCCTCCAGCTTCTAACACCCAGAGCCTGAGCCCGAGCCTGACTCTGAGTCGGAGGCTGAGTCGGAGTCTGAGAGATATACCATCTGCTCCACACCTACTTCATTGAAATACTCATCAAACGTCAGCCCGGTCAGAGAAGGGCATACCATTCTGCCTGCGTGACCCTCCATTGACCTGGCACACCTTCACTGCCACACACACACATACACACACATACACACACACCACACATACCACATACGCCTTGTGCTGCACTGCTTGACCTGTTTGGTCCGGCATATAAATCGCCATCCACCACTGTCTTCTCCCTCTCGTCATCCACAGCTTATTCTCCGTCGACCAGAGTCGTACCAAGATGGATTTCCTTCTCGGAGACTTCTGCCTCTCCTGCGATCGCCAGACTAACGGGACAGCTTTCTGTTCCTCAGCATGTCGTCTCACACAACTGGATAACAACTTCAACATGGCCGAGTCGAGTACATCATCTTCCTCGTTATCGGGTTACACCACTACTACCAGCTCTGTCCCACAACGATCGCCCTTGTCCCTCACCCCAACCGGGCTCTACCTTCCTCCCGCCTACGACTTTTCTCTCCACCGAACTTCTTCTTCCAACTCTCTATCAATGTCTCTAAGTTCCAGGCCCCACAGCCCCAAGATATCAGAGCAGGCTCAGAACGATCTCAAGGACTATGTCGGATCGTTTGACCAAACCAGAGCTCTGCGACGCCGAGTCTCTATGCAAGGCAGAGATGAATTCAAAGCTTCTGTCAAGTCTTGAGCGAGTCTACAATATCTACTCTTCTGTGAAGATGCATTGCAGCGCCCTGGGTCACTGAGCCCACCCTTAAAAAAGCATGGTTTGGGAGTTTGGGAATGGGATTTCTGTCCAACATTGAAGGATAAGTGCAAGCATACCAAGTTCAAGCATGCATTTGCTACCAGTCGGAGACTGGAGATCAACTACATATGCCGATCTACTACTGGTGTCTGGTCTGGTCGGTGCTGTCATCACTATACATTAAGATCGGGCTGGCTGTATGGAAGTTTGGGCCGTGCAAAGTCTGGTACAGCCTATGGGCTGAATGATGGACGTCGTCATCGTTATGGTTGTTATTGTTGCTGTTGTGATGCATGATACAAGCTGTGAAACCAGATCAAGATGGTTTGAGTTCTGCGTTGAGATTGGGACTGAGTTTGGTGTTGGTATGGGCCATGGATTATGGGATGAGGAATGGGCTAGGATGATACCGGACCACCAGACCTCAGGACGGTTACGTGATGGATGGCTGATGAATGTCATGGGCAATACATGAATGCACTTTTTCTTTTGTCGGACACTACTGTTGGTCGGTGACAGGGAGCACAGCACTCTACTCCTTTTTTGGCCGATTGCTGGCCGGACAGGCCTCTTCATATTTTCATATTGATCATCCACGAGAAACTTAGCTGGAGACCGAAGGACAGCTTTCAAGGAAAATACAAATTACGGGGTCTCAAGAGACCACCATTACCTTGACTTATTACTCTAGTCCACTCTATTTCTGTTTCTTGCTCCCAGACGACGCGTGTACCCTGCACCTGTGAGGCGTTGATCATGGTCAATGCCAACGAGACGTCGTTGAGCCGGTCTGTGACTTGCCAATGGCCCCGGTGCCACCTGCCATCGGAAACTACCTCCGCCGTCGCATATCCTGCTAGTACACAAAACTGAGCTCGAGCTCGGGCGATCACAGGACATCCTGGTCATGCTCTCAACGTTCAAGTTGGAGGCGTCATCAACTTTCCCCGACCACGGCCCCCGATGTCTCTTCTGATGTCTCGTCTTATCGGGACGATCGTCCATTCACCAACCTATGTAGGTACGGATACAGCCCCTCCGCTCCCGTCAAGACCCCCTGCGCTCGAGCCAATCTCGCACCAGTCCCAGGTCCGCGGGCCACTCACTTCGTGGCTCTTACACCAGGCTCCTCAGCGGGCGGATTTATGTCTAGTCGTGTCATGTCTCCAATGTGCACATCGGCACTGCAACTCCAACCGCAACTGTGTCTCGTGACAGTGACAGTGACAGTGGCAGTGACAGTGAAATTGACTGCGTGATGCAAGTCTCACAATGATGAAGGGTTAAACTTTGACCCAAGTTGCACCCGTGCAAGGTACCATCGAACATTGAGATTCGGGTCCTGATCCGGGGTTCCCTTGAAGACTTTAACACCCAGAGAGCTAGGATGGGAGGCTGCAGGACGACCAAGCATATAACGAGAAGTATCTTCGTGCTGTCACGTTATGCATGCTCCCAACAACACGGATCGCAGAAGTCATTAGCCAAAGGAAAGTTTAGGACCCTGGACCAGGGATCTCAACCACAGAGGAATGCAGGAGGTAAAAGGCAAAAGGTATGTAACAGTGCAGTCCGACCCAGGTGACATTCATTGCGCTTCTGGTCTGCCAGGCCTAAGCCTTTTCATACGCATTCGGTGCTGAAATCTAGCAGAGTAGCAAGTCCGGACTCTGAGTACTAGTCCCTGAGGTTTGACAGGTTCTGCCTGTACAGAGTACCTCCAGCTGAACCTGTCCGCCGGTGTCATCTTTGCCAACATGTACAGTAACCTTTGCACCGACGTTCAAGTTGACACTTTGATCTGTGTGCTACCTGCCTACCTGACTGAGGGATCGCGCTCATCTTTGCCTGGCCTGGCTGTCAGCACCTCAGGTCAGGAGACTCGGCCCTTGAGACCCAGTCGATTGTCTGGACGGATATGGGTGCATACACACCGAAACCTGCGTACTCAGTACATACCTAGGTATACAGGCAAGGGGCTCCGACCGCCTGTCACTCAACCACGCGACCAGTTGATGTCTTGACGCCTTGACGCAGCTCCCAGCCCGTGCGCTTGCGGTAGGCGTATTTGACACATGCTGCCAACGAGGCGCTTTTCTTTTTCTTTTTTCTCTTTTCCCCCTCTTGTAGACGGGGTGGCCAAACTTTGCGGGGTGGCCAACTATCACCACTGGGCGCACGCACAGGCCATCTTTCTATTCCCAGTTGGCCACTGGAGACCGCAGTACGGAGTAGGAGTAGAAGTAGTAGTACTAGACCATTGAGATCTCAAGGGCTAAAGCTTGGGAGGCACGGCTTAGGCCCGCCTGCCGCTGGACTAATAGGGCGCTACAGTGTAAGGCTAGGCTCCATGGGCAGTCAACATCGCCTAAAAACCACCCATAAACCCACCCCCTCAATAATAATAGGGAATCATTAATGCCGGGTCATGTGCCCTTGTGCTTCTCTTAGGTAGCGAGCGGACACGAAGCCCCCGCCCAAGCCCACGACCACGATCTCTTCCAAAAGCACCAACACCCAACTTTTACTAATTCGTACAAGTACAGTATGTCCCCTTATCCTCCGTAGATATTTAGACGGGCCCTAAGCTTAGGGAGCCCCGGCCCCATCGCGAATCCTGGGGATTTTCTGGGGGTTGGTGTTTTTTTTCGCCTAAGCGAGGTTGTACAACTACGACTACAGCGCCTTCTTGTAAACGAAGAGTCCACCCCTGTGGTGAGTACACTGGACAGAGTACTCCGTATTACATACCGATACTCGGACTGTGTCATCCATCCCCCTCAGCGCCTCCTTTTCCTGCACATGCTGTCTCTGTAGGTAGGTATGAAGTAGGGATAGGGAATGCAGTGCGGATACAACTCGCGTGGATTCATTCTGATTCTGATTCTGATTCTGATTCGTAAGACAGACCGCTGTACTCCCTCCCTATCACACTGATGCGCTCGCTGCACAAGCATCTGCAGTAGTCCAGCCCAGCCCAGCCATGCCAGCAGGCATCTCCCTCTCTTTCTCGTGTTTGACAAAGCCGAGACCCTCTGCCACCACTGCTACTCGTATTATATCCGTACTCCGTACTCCATACCCTACGGAGTATCCGTACCTAGTGGCAGCATTCTCGCTAAGGTGGTCAAACGTGGTCAAACAAGTGCGTCGGAATGGGGCCACGCAGTCGAAAGTGGAATAGTACTGCATGCCTTATGTAGGCGGGATCCCTGTCTGGCATCTGGCACTGCGACTCTGCGTCCTTTCCTTTCAGCCACATGCCCCTTAGCCTCTAAGCCCGGCCTCAGACTCAGACTCAGACTCAGGGTCCCTCCTAAAGCCCGGCCTTTCGCCTCAGGCTCAGGTTCCATGCCATGCCAGGGTGGCACCTAGACTCCAATTTCTCATGCATGGTCTTTCAGGAAATATTGAAAGCTACTGGGCCGCTTTTGCCGGTGGAGCCATCTCATACGAGTACTCGTACGGTCAGCTTCGCTGGCTCTGTGATACCCAGTGGGCACGAGTCACGACGACACCAGACAGCTTGCGAATAGGGCAGACGACACCAGACAGCAGACAGCTTGCTAATAGGGCACTGGCCGTTTCTCGTTTTCGCAACCCTGCAGGGTGTTGAAATTCTGCCTAGGGCTGTTGTCAACAGACAAATGAGACCAGAGTCTTCACGATTCAAGCTGTGCAACGGGGCCAACTTCCTCTTCACTACCCGATATTCAATGGCTTTCGAACTTCAAGCAATCTGAGCAGATCGGTGCTAATTTTGTCCTACGGTAAAGTCTTGGTCCCCCGACATACAGAGTAGTGCATCTGCCATCGAGTAATCGAGATGCCAGTGGCAGTGATTCATGACTCGTGCTCAAGGCGCTGAGAAGACTCGGCATGGAGCAGCGCTGACCACCCCCCACACTAATCACCGTCAAAATGAGACCGGCTTTTCAAAGGTACCTTAGTACCGTTACTCATCAAGATAGTCTTCGAAGGTCCCTTAGTACCGTACTCATCGAGATAGTCGCAGCTTGCATTCAGTTCTCTGTATCGGCCGCCCGTATTGCATCCCTCGTGCTCGCTCAGATAAGCAGTCCTCTGTTGGCATCTCCGAGGCCATACTGCGGGCCAATGCCTCGCGAGAACTGGCCGCGCAATACCGGTAGGTGGTCAGCTTCAGCACTGAGGTATCCATTGATTCCCGAGCGGCCGGTCAGCAGGAATTCTCCCGCAAGACATGGTCGCCGTATGACTGCCCCAGCATAAGGGGACTTGCCTGTCTCTCAGGAGCCGCTTCGATCAGTCCATCCTCGTCCATTCAATACCACCTTCCTGATCTGCTGCTCTCAGGGCAACCTTGATAATGGGAGAAGGTGAGCAGGCAACGCTGGCTTCCAGATCCAGCTTCACTGGTGATAGTTCACATTGCCAGCCGTGTCAGGGTCAACATAGCTGCGATTGTGTTCCTGGTTTCAAATTCCCAATCTTGACTTTGTGCTACCCCTACTCAACCTGTGGACGGCCTCTGAAATTATTCGCATCGAATTTGAGGGTGTGGCATAGTTTCAAGGCTTTTCTGACCATGACTTTTGCGGAACCACGAAATCCGGCCATGACAACCTCCGAAAGGCAACGGGTCATGAATTGTGTATTCGTCGTCTCGCCAAGAGTAAACGTTGGAGAAATAACAGTATACTAGGAAACTCTTTGGGCTGCTGTAAGGGTGCCGAGCCTGATGAGCATCGTCATGCAAAGTTGGAGCAGAGCTTGACCGAAGCAGATGATTCCAGCGGGACTTACACCCAGCATTGTCACCGTTATATCGGATCGGTCCAGCTTAAGTCGAGACAAGGACTTGGATTGCTCATCAATGTTGCCCTCAGCACTGGATAAGAGGCATGCCAAAACATAAAATATGGACTGGACTGTACCAGCTATACCTTGGAAGAATGGCGCTCTAACCTGGGCTTGGATAGAGGCGCCAACCAAAGGGGTGTTATGTCTCGTAGACGAGCTTTTCGATACAAGGCTCGATGTCAACAGGGGTGTTGAAGCTGGGCCTTTTGTTGCCTAAATATGTTTGTCCACCCCTCAAGACCGAGTGGTTGAAGGCGGACTCATGATCTAGAACTCCATAGCATCCCACATCGG
The DNA here is from genome assembly GCF_000585565.1 of Capronia epimyces CBS 606.96. Lineage (NCBI taxonomy): Eukaryota > Fungi > Ascomycota > Eurotiomycetes > Chaetothyriales > Herpotrichiellaceae > Capronia > Capronia epimyces. The sequence goes on from NW_006912914.1 coordinate 389,463, forward strand.
TGGAAGAACCTGCGACATATATCTTGACCATTAGTTCCATGGTGGTAGAGCGACTCCTCAAACGCTCCGAAATCTCGGCAAGCTAATATGTCTGTTCTTTTGGATGGGATGCGAAGGCGCATCCTCCTGTCGAATATTGTGTAAAAAGAATCTGCCGTAAGTGAGTTCTTATTGAAAACCACGGCTCAAAAAACACGGCTCGATACGTCTACCTCTTTGGGCCCTTTTCAGCATCATCTATACATTGTCTCTCGATCTTACCCAAAATGTCTCTAACTAGGGCGACCTGGCTCCTAGCATGCATTGAGAAATTGAGAAAGACTTCAGCAAAGCAGCGATAGTGTGTTTCTCAAAGTTCCCCTGGCTTGAACTGTCACGACGAGAGCTGCACTGCTGGTGCAGCACAGCCAGACATTAACCTACGCTCATCCGATGAGCGCGATACTGTCCGTGACTGACGATTTTCCCTTCAGCTTGCAAGTCCACGCGACAACCTCTTTGTGACTCGGTCCCGGGGCGGGCAATTATGTGTGGCCCTCCTCTTTACAGTCAGCTCCTACAACATCTGGCCCGTCTCATGGAAAGCCCTGGCTAGAGTTGTAGTCTTTCTAGAGTAAGGACTCGGGCGCAGAGGATAAGCTCGGCCCTTCTGTTGAAGTGTGGCGTTCTGGTTAATCATCGATGGATGGAGTCACAAGACACGAGTAAACTGAATATGTACTTCGAGAGCAAGGTAATCGTCGAGAGCGGAAAAACATGGACGACTAGAAGAGGAATGGCTGTTTTCGACATCGTGCTGCCCTAGCGACGTTATGCGTGCCCAAGAAGGTCAGTCATGGCATTTGCCCTAGTAAACCCACGAGCTTTATGTTCATGAAGAGTCGAGCAGAAGGCAGGTATTCATTTAGATTCTTTTCCTTTGTGGCCTTTGGAGTTGAGGACAACCGTTGAAATTGCGACCTGCGGTGTAGTGGTGAAAGAACTTGGGGATTATTACGTAGACATGTCTTGGGCCCAAGCTGGGCGGCTGGAGCTCCATTAGGCGGAGTCCCTTAACTGGCCAGCCCGGCATTTAAGCTCGTATGGTGGCGTCAGTGGTGGCTCGTCCAACTGGAGCTGATCCCGTGTCCGATGCCGCACCCCCAATCATCGACTGCTCCCGCCCGTGGCAGCCGGTCGATCCAAGCTGAAGCCCGCCCAAAAGTTCACTGGGAGCAGGAACAATTTGATAATTGACCCGCTCAGCGTATCACCACAGTATCCATCGCACCGACCTCTGCACACTGTCCAACAACACCGTCACCATTCTTCCTGCTCGTTTCCTGCTACTGTTAATAACATGTGATCTAATAGCTTTCTCTTCTCCCGCTGTTCGCCTTCTTCCCGGTGTGGTTCAATTCATCAGTTCAGTCCCTTACTTTTCCTTAATATCTTACCCCGGGAGCGTGTCGCAATTATGACACACCAAGGACAAGCAGCCGACTACTACAGCAACCAGTCTATGGCAGGCGCTGGTGCTCCCTACCAACAGCAGCAGCAGGGCTACCAGCAATATCCTCCTCCCCCAGCCCATCTCCAGCAAGGTTATCAGCAGCAACAGCAATATCCACCGCCTCAGCAGCCTTATCAACCTCAAGAGCCAAAGTATACACAACAGCCTCCGACCTACGGAGCCAATTTCGTCCCTCCGCAAGACGACAAGCAGAGCTTTCAAGAGACATTCAAGATCCAAAAGCCGAAATTCAATGACCTCTGGGCAGGGCTGCTGGTACGGACCAATTCCTAACTATACTTGAGGCTTGTCTCATGCGACTGACCATCTTTAGCTCATCGCAACGTTTTGTGGCTTCGTCGCAGTTTCGGGCCTTACCCTCCACCGATATTCCAAGCACGTTAGCTTTAATGGAGGTGGAATTTATGGCGGCTCAAACAACTTCTCTCTCGATACCAACACCATCATCCTCTTTGCCTTTGTCCTCTGTGTCGGTTTCGCCGTGTCCTGGGCTTACTTTCTTGCCGCGCGGGCGTTTACCAAACAATTTGTGTGGATCACCGGCATATTGAACTGCGCGTTGGCTGTTGGTACTGCGGTCTACTACCTTTACCGTCGGCTGTGGGGTGCTGGCATTGTCTTCGCCATCTTTGCGGTCTTCGCCATTATTTGTTTCATTAGTTGGATTCCGCGCATCCCCTTTGCCGTGGTAATGCTGCAGAAAACCATGGACATTGCCAGGATGAAGAGGGTCCATGTCTTCCTGGTCAGCCTTGTTGGAGGCCTCCTTAGCGTGATCTTTGCCGGTTGGTTTTCGGTCACACTCGTTGCCATCTACGTGTCCTACATGCCTAGCAACCCCGGCAGCAATCCAAATCCGGCCTGTTCTGAGGGGGGCTGTTCGAGTGGAAAAGTGATTGGCCTGGTTGTGTTTGTTACTTTCGCCGGCTACTGGATCTCAGAATGGATCAAGAACACAATGTACACCACGATTGCAGGCGTTTACGGCAGTTGGTATTTTTGTGCTGGAAAACCAGGCGGTATTCCTTCTGGCGCGACCTCGGGAGCTTTGAGACGGGCCACGACCTATTCCTTTGGATCGATATCATTTGGGAGCCTGATCGTGGCTCTCATCAACATGCTCCGCCAGGCTTGCAGTATTGCCCAGCAACAAGAAGCGTCTGAGGGCAACCTGGTGGGTAGCATCATGTTCTGCATCCTCGGCTGCCTCATCGGCTGTCTGGACTGGCTTGTCGAGTTTATCAACAGATATGCGTTTTCTCACATCGCTCTTTACGGCAAGCCGTACATCGCCGCGGCCAAAGACACCTGGAAGATGATGAAAGATCGAGGGGTAGATGCCTTGGTCAACGATTGCCTCGTGGGGCCCGTCCTGACCATGGGATCGGTCTTCGTGGCCTACCTTTGCGCACTCTTGGCTTACCTGTATTTGGATTACACTCACCCGGCATACAACAACGATCGCACTTTTACCCCCGTTATCATGGCATTCTCCTTCCTCATCGGACTGCAGGTATGTCAGATATTCATGACTCCCATCGGCGCCGGTGTCGATACTGTCTTTGTGGCAATGGCCTGGGACCCGCAGGTGGCCATAACCGATCATCCCGACTTCTGGGACCGCCTGGTACACGTGTATCCTCATATTCAGCAAGTGATACACGTTTGAACGACAAGCTCTATCATGGGGATTGGGAGTTACATTTGATATGCGGCATTGAACCCCAGCACAGAGGGAGTGGTCCGTCTCCACCGATAAGGCTTTACTGTTTGGCGTAATCCTCTATCAATCGAGCTCGCTTCAATAGAAGACCACTATTCGGGCATTCGGCACTGGGCATCCTCTATGATCTTATCGTCGAAAGTAGCCGGCAAGACCCCGGAGGGCACTGTATGCTTAGATGGGTGGCCGTATGTATGGGCAGTGCGACGGTTCGATTCTGGCAAAACGCGCTCTGGTTCTCTGGGAGTTTGAGGCTTCGTTGCTCCTATCGTACGGGGGACTCGGTCATGATAGGCTTGTAGGTCCTCGGTTATCCGTCTTTTCCTGCCGATGCGTCCGTTATCAAAGTGACATACTGGATTCCTTAACAGGCAGTTCGATAACTTTTCCCCCTGGGACAATATATGACGACGTGGTTCTTTGCGTGGGTTGTCCAACCAATCTTGAATCTTGCCCATATCAACATGATCCTGGTTGCATTGGGTATCCTTAATCAATCATATACATCTTGCATCTTGGCCATGTGCGGCGGTGTTCTCCTTCGGCAACTCGCCTTGCGACCTTCTCGATTCGGGTTGATCATCATGATATGCGCTGTATGGGTGGATCATGGGCCGGTATAGCACCGGATGCTGGGCCAGGCAAGTCTCACAATGAGCGTATATATTGCTAGTCACTGGTCCTCGTCCTTCGTGGTCAGACTAGACGATAGCACTCGCCGTTCCTTGATTTCGCTTTATAGGTGGCCGGCTGCGGAATGGACGTTGAGGGCAAAGTGGCTTCAGTCGTGGTCATGGATCCAGAGAAATCCTCTATTGCTGCAAATAGACTGGACTCTGTCGCATCTTTGGACGAAGCCCTGGGCCAACTCGTCATCTCGACCAAGGACGCCGATGAAGCCTTTGGCTTCTTGAAAGACCATCCCAATGCCGATGCCGTCCGGCAACAGGCGATGGCCATTCTGGCTGACCCCCATGCGACCAGACGTCTTGTGAGAAAGATCGATTTCACCCTTGTCCCCTGCATGATTGCGGTCTATTTCCTGCAATACCTGTAAGTGCTTCCTACCTAATTGCTTGTTCTTGTTGGCGACCAAAAGGCCTTCTTTTCGATCCAATGGACTGATGGATCCGACCAGCGATAAGACCACCATTTCTTACGCGGCCATCATGGGGTTCCGTAAAGATACACACCTCGTGGGCCAGGACTTTTCCAACTGTGCCATGATGTTCTACATCGGTTTTTTGGTGGCGGAATTTCCTACCCAATACCTCGCTCAGCGAACCAGCCGATTGGGCAAGTACTTGGGAGCCAATGTGATGATATGGGGTGTTGTACTGGCCTGCATGGCAGCCTGCACCTCATACGCCGGCGTAATGATATGTAGGACGTTTTTGGGAATCTTCGAGGTGCGTGGGTATCACAAGAGCTCATTCGATTTGCCTATGTTCTAACAGCAAACATCAGGCGCCTGTCGCCCCGATCCTTGTCTTGATCATTGCCATGTGGTACAAGAAGGAAGAACAAGGAAAGCGAGTCTCATTCTTCTACATGTGTAATGGGATGACTCAGGTCATCGGCAGTGCCGTTGCCTACGGAGCGAGCTTCTCAAAGAGCTCATTTGCCAGTTGGCGCATTTTCTTCCTGGCTGTCGGGCTCTTGACGATCGTGCTAGGGTTCTGTGTGTTCATGCTGCTGCCTGATTCACCGGTCAAGGCGGCACGATTCACCGAGGCGGAGAAGGTGGCAGCGTTGCTTCGCGTCAAGGAGAATCAGTCGGGCACGCAGAATGCAAAACTCAAGAAGTCACAGGTATTGGAGTCGCTTCGGGACGTCCGGGTTTGGCTGGTCTTCCTGTCTGTGCTGTTGACGTCCATTCCAAACGGTGAGTCACCTTTCCATTTAGTCCTCCGCCGACAAAGACGTGGCCCGGCATGATACGACCGTTTGCCATTTTAGGCGGACGGAGTCTGTAACTTGGATGGCTGGCACGCACACCACCTGGCGGGTTCCGAGTCCCGTTGGTGATAACCGCTGATGTGATTCTAGGTGGTCTGTCCAATTTCTCCTCGATCCTCCTCACGACGTTTGGATACAGCAGCCAACAGGCACTGATCTTGAACATGCCGTCCGGGGCAGTTTCCGTGTTTATTGTCCTACTGTCAGGATATCTGAGTGACCGCTGGAACGATCGATCGTTGGTGATGCTGATTTGCCTGATCCCCACCATCATCGCGGCTGGTCTGATGTACGGGCTCGACCCAGGAGGCATTCCGAAGGACAAAGGGGTGCTCCTATTTGCGTCTTACCTCAGCGGGACCTTTGGAGCCGCCTTTATGCTTTTGCTGGCATGGAACGCCAGTAACTTGGCCGGACACTCGAAAAAGGTCACAGCCAACGCCTTGACGCTGGTGGGATTCTGTACGGGCAATATCCTAGGCACGCAGACCTTCCAGGAGAGCGAGGCGCCGGGGTACAAAAGTGGCAAGATTGCCATTGTCGCATGTCTCACAGCACAGGTCGTTGTTTGCTTTGCACTGCGATACTGCAATGACCGGCTCAACAAGAAGAATCGGCGCATCCTCGAGAGCATGGGGGAAGAGGACAAGATGCTGCTCGGCGAGACTCTGGCTTACAGCGACGAGACCGACTTACGCAACCCTTTCTTCCGGTACACGCATTGAGGGAGGAACAGTCTCAGGCACATTACCTAGGACATATACACGAACCGGTGTGAGATTCGCAGCAACGAAGGGTGTTTATCCCACATAATTCCCCCCTTTACGTGTCTTTTTCTGGGCTCCGCTGCTACACAACAAGGAAGCACTCCAGTCCTATCTAAGCCATCCTGATCATTGGCCGCGTACTCTGCCATCCCGCGCTGAGACCATGCTTTTTCAGCGCCACCACGCAACCGCCACTCCCACTCGATCGGCGGCAGCGGTGGCGTCGGCCGACTGCACCTGAGATGGGCTTTGTAAATTGCAGGCTTGTCTGTTACTGGTAATTCTTCATCCGCCCGTTGAGCGCGGCACAGAAGAAGCTCCTTGGGTTCCGGAATCTTGAGGAGTGGTCATTGGTCTGGTGTCGGGACCAGGTCCGATCATGGGGGAAGAAATCTGCCGCTGTAGCTGTATTGTGGCGGTCAGCCTTCTCAGCTCAGATCAGCAGGCCTTAGCCCGGCCAGGCTGCGCCCCATCTGACGCGGGAATAGACTATATACAGAGCAGGATCCGAACTCAGCGGTCAAATGTGGGAATGAGCCCTCGGCACTGGCTCCCGGGTCCGATCCCAACATTCGGTGAGCCCGTACCCGTACCCATACATGTAACTGTAATCGTACTCCGTAGATTCTGTCTTAGGTACTTGTCTTGTACTCCGTGTCCGTCCTCCGTACTAGTATGGCTTCGGAGTTTGATGACGGCTCGCGCTGGGCGATTGGATAGGCGCCGTCCTATGGGGGGGCGAAGCTCCCTTGGTTGGAAGCGGGATCGAATTCGAGGGCTTTGACTCGACCGCCAGGGACAAATTGTGCACGGAATATGGCGAATCAGAGCCTGACAGAGGAAGGAATCAGTGAAGCTTGCATCATGAGGCGTCGTCGGCGGGGGGTTGGTGGTTTGGTGGTTTGGTGGGATTCAGGTTCGCCTGCGCCTGCGCCTGCGCCTACGACCAGTGGCGGCGGACCGGACACTAGGTACCTAATAGGTAGTAGGTACAGTACGTACATGCCTGTAAAGCAGCGCCTCGGAGGAGGCGACACGGGTTAGGCCTCAGGCTACAGGCTACGCGTAGTAAAGGCGTATAGCCTCAGGCGGCAAACTTGACCTCAGTCTCCAGGACGTTGCTGATGTATCTGGACATAACACACTACAGTATACTCCGTAATCCGTACCTACTGTACAGAGTAGAGTACGTACTACGCAGTCCTTCTCCTCCCACTGATTCCGACTTCTCTCTGGGTCGGCCAATCATCTATTCGGCAGCATGACTCACGCGACGAATGTGAAGCTGTTCGGGGAAGCACGAGCGTCGACTGGCTCGCAGGCCGGTCATGTGGCTGGTTCCTGGTTCTCGTTCCCTTCAAGTTTGGCTCACTCTACGAGCTAATCCTACAGTTCGCTCCGGTATCCATACGGATACTCCGTACAGCACCAGCTTGTTGCAGACGGACGGACGAGGCAAAGGGCACCGAAACGGCCGCCACTTCACCACACGACCCAACTCCACCCCCTCCAAGACCCAGATTCAGGCATCCACGTCACGTTCAGGCATCAGTCATCAGTCGCCCGTGCTCACCTCGCGCAGCTTTTGGTCAGCTGGTACGCTGCGATCCATGGCAGGTTATAAGAGCGCGGCCGCTAGCATCGACGATACGCTGAGCGCGCGGCGCTGCCATCCTACCTAGGTATTTTGTGTTTCGCCTGAGGTGGCGCCTGACCGATGACTTGGGTTCCATCCGCCCTACCCAGAGATCAGAAATCAGGAATCAGGTAGCAGGTCTCCAGCCCTTGTCTAACACACCCCGTCGTACCGAGGCGTGCCCGAAGGAGGCCTGGCCAAGACCGCATGAGTCCCAAGTCCTGCGGTGTGAATCATCCTACGACGCTACCTTACCCATGCACAGCCTTGCAGCCTGCACACTGCAGCCTGTCGCCTACTCGGTCCAGCTCAATCCTGGTCGGGCACGCGTCCGCCATATAATGGGAACGTCATCTGCATCTCAGCCCAAGAGACGTCCTTTCCGCCATATCCTTGGGTTTCCGCTTTGCTCGTGCCCCCAAGTGAATGCTTCAACTCAACCGCAACTGCCACCGCAAACGCAGCTTCAACCTCAACCTCGAGATTCTATGTCTTGTGTGATTTGGCATCATGGTTATGACGACGCACCACTATCCCTTCTCCCCACCAGCTGATAGCGATTCAGCATCGACCACAAGCACACCCGAATCCAAACATACACATGTCGTCGGCATGGCAGAGCAACAGCGCCAGCACCAGCCCCAACATCAACACGAACGCGAGCGCGAGCAACATTATGACACGGTGTCAGATCATCATTCCTCCCTCTCCAGGACCAACTCGGCTGTCCGCCGTGCCAGGCCGCCTCCTCGCAATCAAGAAGGTGACATGTGCTGCGACCACCCCAACTGTCGGAACAGCAACCAGATATTTAGGAGGATGTGCGAATGGAACAAACATATGGACCGGCACGAAAGGCCGTACAAATGTCTCGAATCGGGGTGCGAACTAAATCCTGGATTCACATATTCAGGCGGTCTCCTGAGGCATCAACGAGAAGTGCACAAAATGCATCTTTCCACCAAACAACCCCTGTTTTGTCCGTTCGCCAACTGCAATCGAAGTTCCGGCGTAGGCTTCACGAGAAAGGAAAACCTTGAGGAGCATAAACGGAGAAGACACCTCGACGAGATTGAGACCTCCGACTATGTCTATCCTGCGAAATCAGGAGCCCACCGACCTACCACGGCATCGATACCAATACCAGCCCCGGAACATTCGCAACAGGAAGTGTCCAGTCCTTCTAGCAAGCGAAGGAAAGTCTCCACCACGTCGGAGAGCCAGAGTGGCCACACGGTGGCGATGGCCAGTCACATGCATGTGGCGACAACTGTAGCAGGCAGTGCAGCTGTAGCCATCGGGGCTCCCGAGATGACGACGCAGACTCCAACACAAATGCAGACGACCGCGACGACCACGCCGACGCAGCAACTGGTTCAACGGCTACGAGACGAGTTACTCAGGAAGGAGGATTTGATTCGGCGCCAGAGCGCGGAGATCCTGCGGCTGCAGAACTTTTTGCGTTCCTTGCCGCCACAGATGGTGTTTGAGGTGCTACAGTCGCAGGCGCAGGCGCAGGCACAGCATGCACAGCAGGCACCAATCCCAGGCGGTGACGGGGGCTAATTCCAGGCAGAGAGAGTGTGTGCGAACGACATACCGGGGTGTCATGTTTCATGATCCATTCCTTTCTTCTGCAACGACCAGGTCCGGGATTTGGGAATTGGGAATTGCAACTGTAACTCTAATGCTTGTCAGAACTGTTTCTTGTATCTCCCAGAGGAACGGCGGTATCTTGGTTGGCATTTTCAACACTCGTCTCTTTTCTTTTCTTCTCTACATAGCAATTATGTCATTACGTTTCCACATGTGTGATGTCGATGTTGACGACCGGCGAAGACTGAGAGTCGCCATCAATCAATATGGATAGCAATTTCCCATCTCCTTCCAGCAGAGTGAATACTTGTCAGGATCACCCTTGATGACCATGACCATAACCATAACCATCTGATATGTCAGGTAGTACCTAGGTACGTTTGCGTGTGGCGTGGCAGGTGTGGCGTGGCGTGAGGCGTCGCCACCACCTCGATACGAGTACAAGTAGACCGAGACACCAACTAGGTGCCAACTGACTATAGTAATTAATTAATTAGTACTCCGTCTCCGTCTCTAGTAGTAGGTGGTATCTAATATCCAGTATCTAATAAGTATCTAGGTGGTATCACTATCCCTAGGTACTTGACACTTGACTGAGAGAGACTGGGGACTGGCACTGGCACCACACTGGGACTGTAATTGGGACTGACGCTGACGCTGACGCTGACGTAACGCGAGGCTGAGTCGCCACCAGACGCCGACGCGCCAGTGTATCCGTAGGTGCCACTCTATTATTCTCCGTATACTCCGTACTCCGTAGGTAGGTTCGTTCCTATTCCATGTTCCAAAAGTATGCCGTCTGCCGTGTCCCATATTCCATCTTTTATTTCATGTTTCATATTCACATTCCATATTTAGATTCAGATTTACTTTTACCCCATCACATCCCATTCAATCACGCAGACATCATACCCGATACATATACATCCCATTGATTGCTGCGTTCCGATCCGATCCGATCCGATCCGATCCTTTGTGCTGCGCTGCGCTGCGTTGCTTCGCGTTGCGTCACGTCGTGATAACAGACACAAGAAATAAGATCAAGACAACCTGGCCTTGTTGACTTTGAAACCGAACCGAACTGAACTAGCGCCGCCGAGATCAGATCTCTCTCAAGGTTGGTCTCTTCGGGTTACTACACCCTCCGGCTACAATGACCAAGACTGGGCTCTTTTTCTCGGCGGGACCCCTCAAGCCATGTCTTCGGAGCAAGCCTCGCTGCTATCGGATCGAAGCCAGCAATCTACCATAGATGCGACTCATTTCATGCTTTGGATCGAGTCCGGGGGCCCCTCGGGTGGCATTCCACTTTTGGTCTTTGTGATACCATCGCACTTGAGTGGTGGGAGGGCATTCGAGCAGAGTCAGGCCCAACTTGAGGTCGACAAAGTCCTGTCAAGTCTCGGCCGATGCGGTACAGGTATCGTCTGCTCCTCCAAATGACGCTTTGCGTTTGAGAATAAACGTGCTGAGCTGGTAAACCCCAAGCTTTAATCGTCATCAAACACTGACCAAGATTGTGAGACAGCTCAAAGGCCTGGTTGCTTAATTCTCTGGTAAGATCGAGGCGTCGAACATCAACTGCGCCAATGTATGATCAACCCTCGTCATGGTTCACCGTTCTACGGATATGGGTGGATCATGACTCATGGATTCTGATCTGTCCCACAACCTCAGGAAAGTCTTCGAGAAAGCTGCGAGCGACACTCCAGTTGTTGTAGTCGGACACATGTTCGATAAAGTCGGCCGTCAAGACCGTGGATCCGGTGGCCGGATCTCGTTCAATGGCCGCGTCCAGCCCATACTGCCAATTCACACTCCACCCCGCCCGCACCAGTGGGGTGAGCCAATCGCGCAGGCGGTGAATGACAGCATCTCGTACCGGAGGACTAACAGGCGATAGGTCAGTGGTGGGAGAGGAGGTGACATGTGTGGGACAACATACAGTGGGATGGTTTCAATGGCTCCAATGTGCGGAATCATACACTGCGAGGGCGTCGGCTTCATCATGTCCGGAATTCTCTGATACAGCTCGGGAGTTGGTACTAGAAGCCACTAGGGAGCATGTTAGCACATTTTGTAGTGCTCGACCAAAACCTGGGCGGCTCCAACTCACCCGCATCATGGACGCAAGCATAAAGACAGAGGCGAGCCGGACAAAGACATCATGGTCATAGCTCCGGCAAACCTCGCATGCCCACGAAGCACAATCAAATTTGTCGCTGGCTGAACGTGGCCGGAAGAATAGATCCACCACCACCTGAGCAGTGGGACCCATGATGTCTGAGGGGGGAACGCCTGCTTCGAGCATCTGTTGGGCGGCTTGCAGATAATGCGAATATGTCCGGCTCATGTAAGAGTCGTCGTTGACGGTCAGAGGCAGCACGAGATGTGGGGGGATGCGAAGCCTTGTTGCTTGATGTTCCTGTGCCACGCACAAGTCTCGAATATTCGTCGCACAGGTCGAGGCGGTTGGACTTTGAATCGGCTCCAGGTAAGGCACGGTGGGTGAAATGGCACGGTCCGGAACCATGAGCATGTCGGTACTGATGACTGGTTGAGGGGAAGATTGAAGCTTCGCGGACCCAAGCGAGGACGATGAAGTGTATGAAGAGGTATGGCTCATCGGGTTTGTCTCTACTGCCCGCCGTGAGAGTGAGCCGACCTGGAGTGGCGAGAAGTGTCAGTAATGTGACGGATGAGAGCGGGTCGATCAAGGACTAACACAACCAAATCATCCGCACTTACGTGTACCTGTTGCTGGCTTCGGTTGCTTTCCGAACGCGCTTGCAAGGCTGGGTGCCATTGAGAACGTTCAACCATGCTGGGATAGGGGCTTTGTTGCACCACCCCATCTGAGGAACTCATGCCACTTGACACCGAACCGGAACCGGGGTTGGAAGAAATTTTGTCATCGAATCGTGAGGCCAAGAATTGGCGTAGAAGCTCTTCACCGTCGGCCGGGGTGCAGGTTTTCAGGGCCGCCACGAGTCGCGACATATCAAATAAGCCTACCCTGTTCTTGAGCCTTCCGCGACGTGAGTCCGATCCCACAGACCCAAGCCTGAATGCCTCTCTTTTCTGGGTCTCGAGCTCTTCATGTGTGGGATTGCCGTTGACCGAGTCGGCCAAGGCCTTCAGCTGAGCAGCGGATCCATCCAGGAGTGGCTCTTCCATTTCATCGGCGCCCGATGTGAATACTTGGTCCAAATCTTGATCCTCAATGCTGTTCCATTGGGAATGGATGGCGGTGGCAATGTCATCACTGCTGGCACCGGAACGAATGTATTCGAAGAGGGCATCTAGGCGGGCGGAAGGGCCGCCGCGGATGGCGCCAAGGAGGACGTTCAGAGTGTCTTGAAAGATCCTGGACTCGTCCAGGGTTCGCTGGAGGGCGGCGCGACGTCTCATGTCCAGCGACAAATCGATGATACATTCGGTGCCGAGCGATACGCACAGTTGACACGGTGCCGGGCCGCCAGTGCACTTGGTCTTCCTCTTTTTACACGCCTCGCAAGCGGCCGAGATTCTCGCACTGGCTTGTCGCTTCTTCGGAATGGATGGTTTGGAGGGCTGGCCGTCCTTGGCCGGCTTCAGCGGTCGGGTTCTGGGTGGCGAAGACATGTTCGACGTGGCCGATGGGATTGTGTCGTGTCAACGGAGACGATGGTCCATGGCGAAGACAGGTCAACAAGTTGCCCTTCGTCGCAGTTGCAGTCGGGGCCAAATGGGATATCTCAGGTTCAAAGACAATCGAGCAGAGACCAGTCTGGTGATGGAAGAAACGAGGGAACTGGGAGAGAGCGCCATTATTTGTAGCGGCCCTAGGCTGCAAACTGGCAACACACAGTCAAGGTGCTTGGGTGCTTGCTCAGATCTCAACATCCCTAGGGAACCCTAAGGAACCTAAGGAAGAGCGACCCGAGGCGGAAAGGTCGATGGAGATCAGCACACCCCCCCACCTGTTGCTTTGGGGGCAGCCGGCAGCCTCTGTCAAATCATGCTGCGAAAATGGAGATCTGGACCTGTCTACTGGAAATAAATCCCGGTCCTGCGCCGCTGCTGTTTGGCCGGGGCAGACAGCGGCATTCTGTTCCCGCCCGCTGGGCCAATGGTAGCGAGGCCGCTACACATGACGCGCGGATTGATGGGAAGGTATGCCGGGGGGAGAGCGGTGCGCAATAATCCATGCGCCGGAGTAGGCACTGGGCAGTGCTCCGTGCTAGGTGCCTAGTAGGTAGGTCCGAGGGAGGTGCTAGGTGCTAGGTGCTAGGTCCTAGGCACTTACACAGCAGCATCAGCAGCAGCAGCAGTAGTAGTACGACGAAGTGACAGTAGTAGTAGGTATCAAGTGGGAGGTATGGGCACCTATAAGGCACCGCAGTGGTGCTGGTGTTGGGATTAGTAAGCTGAACTGGAAGAAAACCATCGGTCACGTGAGATGATGCTTGGCCTGAGATCGTCTTCCGGGAGAGCTTCCTACGTCACGCCTGTTATTACCCTTTTGCCTCACATTGTATGCGGACACACTGGCAGTCGCCTCTCTGCATAACTCGGACATAGAGTGCCCATTTCATCCCGCCGGTGATGAGGTGATTGTCAGGGTAGGTCAGAGGCCGGAATCACGTCAGGCCACGGCAGGCGCCGGCTTGATGCAGAATGTGTTCATATCAGCAGATCAGACGGCCAAAGGGATCGACAGGGTTCTTCGATGGAGGGTGTCATAGTAAAGTTCTCTCCCCACTACCAAAGATGGAAGGAAGCCTGAGGTCTGTCGGTGTTGGAACACTGCTAGAGGTGTTGCCTGCTGCCTCGAGCAATCACCACTTCACACCGTCCTCTCGAGCAGCCTCGTCCTCCTCCTCCACCCCCGCTCTCATATCCGAGTCCCTCGATGCAACCCTCCGCGCCCGCTCTATTTCAGCCCGGCTTGTTGCCCTGCTCGTCGATCGTTCCAACCTCCCTCTAGCATTGTCCAGATGCTCGGCGGCCTCGGCGGCGTACTTGCATTTCCGCCGGATTCTGGCCCCATACACGTAAAAGAGGACAGGAAATGGGAGGCAGAGCAGTGCAATGAACCCAGGGACGGCAGATCCCCAATGGATGCCAATATCCTGGACATCCGTCAGCAAACAGACCTTCGGACGCAATCCAATCGTCTTACCCTGTACATGTAGGTGGTGAAGAGAGGGAAGATGGCGCCAAAGAGCGAGCGCATCACCGAATTGGCCGCAAGGACAGAGGCAGCATAGATGACGTAGGCGTCGACCCTAAAATCCATGCGTCAATCTCAGTGTTGCTTGCTATCCGGGTCGGCGAGCAGGAAAAGCCGGCGACAGAAGCCATGAGACAGGCTCCGGGTTTGGAAAATTGCCACTTACAGGTAGTTTGCGCAGCAGAGAAAGACCAGCACAAACCCAAGGCCAAATGGAAATCCCGCGATGATGGGGCTTGCCCAATGGATATTCGGGCCATTGGTCGCGGCAAACCACGCCAGGCCGACGACGATTGCCAGGCCCCCCCATATGGCCGGCGGCAGTCGACATTCAGGAGGAGCAAATCCGTTGGTCTTGCGGTGCCAGCGGATATAACGTTTGTTGTCAAAAATGACGACAAACACCCCGGTTAGGAAGCCGACGAGAACTCCCATGAACCCAAGACCCCCCACGCCGGGGTTCCAGCCACGACCGGCCTGGAAGACGATAGGAAAAGCCGCGAAGCACAGGTAGAGTGTACCATAGACAACCGACATGTATAGCTGACCAAGAGATTAGTGTTGGTGGGCCGGCCAGCGTGGAACAGGACAAGGGGCCCGGTCACTTACGGTGAGACTCAACACAATAGGTTCCAGGAAAAGGAGGACCCACGGACGGATCAGAGAATGTTTGATCAGTTCCCGGATGTTGAGCGGATTACGAGCGTCCATGGCTGTCAAATAGACGCGTCCCGTCACCTGTGAGAGCAGCTTCGCTCGAGACCGCAGCAACGCCGGGGCGTAAGTCTCGGGTAAGAGAACGACGCCGATGGCAGTGAGACACCCGGCAAAGATACCGAGAAAACCCATGACCCAACGCCAGCCCGCTGCGGTGCCCAGGAAGCCGCCGATCAGGGGACCGATGGCCGGTCCCATAAACGGAGCGACGCAGAAGATCCCCACCGCGATCCCTCTCGTCTCGGTTTCGAACATATCGGCAATCTCACCCCCGGGGATGACCAGGGCACTGGAGCCAAACGTGCCGGAAAGAAAGCGGAAGATGATCAGTGACTGGATGTTTGGAGATGCCGCGCAGAGGGATAGCCAGAGAGTACAAAAGACCAAGGAGATTAGAAAGACGTATCGGCGACCAAAGGTTTCGGATAACGGGGCCCAGAGCAGCGGGCCCACGGCGTAGCCCAGCACCATGAGAGACATGCCCAGAATGACCACCTCCTCACTGCAATGGAAATGTTCTATAATACTATCCACCGCGCCCGAATATGCTGAGGAGGCAAAGGCCACACAGAGGGTCAGCGTGGCGGCGAGGAGGGTGACTCCCCATTTCATGCGCTCGGTGTAGGTCTTTGGATTCTCCGGGTCGTCGTCCAGCCAGTCGACAATGTATGGATCTTCGCTCGTTCCGCTCCCTGCATAGTCGGCGTTGACAATCGCCTCGAAATCAGTCACCACCAGCCTCCAGGGCCGTTTCTTCTTGGTGTACGATCGCCAGCGACCAGTATCGTCCTTTTCATGTGTCGGAGGGCCCTCGACTGGGGTTGGGAGGTCGTCGGAGCTGCCCATTTCAGGGGCTGTGGCCGAATGCCCGTCTCGTGCCGTCTCGTGTCGTCTCGTGTCGTCTGGTCTCGTTCCCGGTTGGCAGTCGGGCTCTTCAACAGGGTGCGCATTTGAGATGCTGAGGGAGGGGGGAAATCCCCCCGGACTATGTATATACACCCAGGTACGGATACAGTAAACAACCGACCGGGGGGTGTCCTTGGGGCTCCGCTGGCCCACGATCCGCGCATGGCCGCCGGGTATCGGAACGTTGAATGCAGTTCAGGCGGGCAAACCCAGGCCATTTGGATAGGGAATCCTGGCCAGGATCTGCCGCTTTTGCCGGAATGCACTGATGCACCGTCGCCCTCGGGATCTGATAAGCGCGACCAAGATCCACTATTAACAAATGGCCAGCCCCAGCTTGGGCACGACTGGGGAATGAAAAGGGGCCCCGGGCCTCTAGACTGACAGTAGGCGGCGCCTAGGAAGCACCTAGGAGGTGCCAGATGCAAATCACCAAGGGGCCAAGGCTTAGGAGGCCCCTTCGCCTGCCAGTCATTCCCTCGCTGTGTGCGATGACGATGGCTGCCGTCTTCATCTCCTTTTTGATAAGACATCGGGATACAGAGAACGGATACATCTACTCTGGAATCAGCCATCGGGTCGGGCTAATTTCCTGGCTACTAGAATCACTTACTCTGTCCGGTATGTTGAGCCCTCATTAGTAATTGAATTACTTGCCGTCACCAGTCAAACAGCTTCCCTTTCCCACCCAATCCAATGATGGCTGCCAGGCACACGACGGAGTACTTGCTGAATATATGCAGCACGTTATACCGAGGATCCGTCCATTAAGGTCGTATCAAGATGGATCCGAATCCGACGCCGAAGCCGAAGATCTGTATCTACGGTGCCGGGGCGATTGGATGCCACCTCGCCGGCCACCTTGCTCGCACAGGCAAAGCGGTAGTGTCGGTGGTGGCCCAGCCGCACTCGCGAACCGTTTCAGCCATCTCGCAAAACGGGATCCGAGTGATCACGCCTCGGGAGGATTTCACCGCGCGCGTGCAAGCGGTGGGCAGCAGCGACAGCGACATAGCGGCGCTCGGGATCCAGGACTATGTGATCATCACGCTGAAGATCCAACAGCAGACGGCGGCGGTGTTGAGGACGATTTCGCAGCTGGTCGGGCCCAACACCACGATCCTGCCGCCGTCGACCGGCATCCCCTACTACTTCTTCCACGGGTTCGCGGGCGCGCACGACGACGAGCGACTGCCGGAGATCGACCCGGACGGCGTGGCGTGGCAGGTCCTGCCGCCCAGCCAGGTCATCCCCGTGGTGTTCTGGTGCGGCGCCCACCGGCTCGCTCCGAACGTGACGCAGCAAGACGGCAGCAGCGCCCGCTACGCCGTGGGCGAGCTGGCCGGCCACAGCGGCGACTCGAAACGCCTGACCGCGCTGGTCGAGCTGATGCAGGCCGGCGGCCTGGACATCACCGTGACTGACAACATCCGCGGCGAGATCTGGACCAAGTTCGCCAACAGCCTGTGCGGGAATCCTATCGCCGTGCTGACCTTGGCCGACATGAGCGGCTTCGCCACCGAGCCCGCCGTCGTCGCCGTCTTCGCCGCCATGCTGCGCGAGGTTGACGCCGTCGGCGCCGCCTTGTCCGTCCACGTGCCTCAGTCCGTCGAGGACCGCCTCGCCTTCACCCTCAGCACCGGCCACCACCAGTTCTCCATGTTGCAGGACTTGGAGGCCGGCCACCCACTCGAGCTCGACTCCTTTATCCGCTCCTGGGACGCTGTCAAACGTCTGGCTGGCTCCGGCTCCGGCTCTGGCCCCAGCACCCCGACCTGTGATGTCGTGCTGCCGCTGGCCGAATTGAGGAACCGTCGCTATGAGGAACAACTGCAACAGCAACAGCAATAGCAGCAATAGCCTGCCGCTTTGCATCAGTGATATCAGTCTCACAGATATAAACATATACATATTAGACATATACACATATACATATATAAACATATTTACGATCAGCCGATAGCGCCTTGCGTGGATATCAATAATACGTAGTTGTACAACATAAAAGTCAGTACTCCGTATTGGTGGAGTAAAGCATTAACAAGAGGGTATTTGGTGGAGGTTTACATAGAAAGAGCCTGCCACCTATAGTGCTAACTGGGACTGGTTCTGTCACCCACTGGTAGGCCGCGCGAACCGGCTTAGGTAAGCCGTACTGTCTGTCACAAATGACAAAAAAGACAAAAAAGAAAAAAGAAAAAAGAAAATTAGATGGTCACTACGAGGGTCGAACTCGCGACCTTGGCGTCCCAGACACAGATGTGTTTGATATTAGCACCACCTGTTCCGAGTTAATTGACGGCGCATGGATGGAGAGCTGGATTACTTACGCTCTAACCAACTGAGCTAAGCGACCTGTTGTTTTTCACGGGTTTTTGTGTTGTGATTTCGAACACTTTTTGAGCATTATTTATCTATATAACTTGTTTCTGAATAACACCTAACCTATTTCTATACCTATATATCACCCCACCCCCCCACGCTCAAAAGTTTCGTAGACGCAGTTCAACTCGTTGAGCGGAGTTTGTAAGGGCAAGTTAAGTATCCGTACGTATCAACTTGAAGAAATCCTCACTAAGCTTCCCCTTCCCCTTCCCCATGACTGGCTGCTACCGCCGTTGGCGGTCCGAGACAGGATGTACAGTGTAGTGCTGGTACTTTCGCCCAGATCCTATGCTACCTCGATATAGACTGAAATAAATAACTGCAAATAGTAATAGTCTCGACTGGAAGTCTGGTGAAGAATCTAGCTATTACCGTAACTACCACTGTAAAGGACAAGCATCTGCAGATCCTCGACAATAGATGCAAAAGTAGTCAACAGAGGACGGGCAAATCCAACAAACCACTACATCGTTACTGACCGGCTACGGGGGCTGAGGCCACCAGACCCAGGCTCTTGCGACGCCACACGCCGGACCCGTCCCCATGGTACGCCCACCATTCTTGCAACCGGGCGACCAGGCTGTTTTCCAAAGTGCTTCTAACCCCGTCAACTTTGACGTCGTCCATGTGGAGCTCTTCCAGTGCTCCCTCCATGGTCAGGAACACCACGGTGTGAGCAATCAGCATCCAAGACGTCTCACATTCATTCCATGGATCGTTGACGTCCAGATGTCCCCCGGCCTGCTCAATCTCATCGTGCAGGACTGTGCTGTCGGGCTCAGGACACAGTTTGATGAATAACCTTTTCAGTCTCTTCATTCGACGGACACATTTCAGGATTTCGTCTATGTGGTTATAGAAGGGGAAGATGGCGATGAATTCGAAGCTGAGCAAGTTGGCAAACAACGTCTCTCCGGCAGCCGAGTGGTTGGATTGCAGGGCGGTCAGCAGTGAAGGTGTCCGTCTCAGAAAGAATTCATAGGTGGTATATGCCAGCAGACTGGAGCCTTCATTGAAGGTCATGTTCGTCCAGGGCCGGGCAACGAGGAAATTCGGAAGGTTGTCGTAGTCGATCTGGGCTCGCGCATCTTCGGCGGTTTGGTCAAACCTGAGAATCTGAGTGGCCATGTCGAAAGCCCAAGCATCGGCGCTGTCGGCGCTTATACCGGCCATTTCGGCCAGGACCTCTGGGGGAGCAAAAATACTGAAGCGAGTCACAGGTACCTCGTTGAGCAAGCGTGCCCACCATGCCGGGTGGAGATGGTTGTATATACCTGGCACATCGGCCACGATGCTGGATACGTGGTGGGTGAGGGTTTGATCCCTCAAGAAGGCGAGGAATTCCGTGAGACGGTGGGGATGCAACACCGCGTGTTTGAACAGCAGGGGCATGGTCAGCGAGCGGACAAGGTGGCAGGTCAGAGAAAGCTGCTTCAATGGGTCGCGCCAGAACGGTGTCCCGTCGGGCATGTGATCCGGGTCGTCAACCTGCCATGGCTGTTTGAGGTTCCGCCATGAGATGGGTTTGTGAAGAACCGTCTCGTCAAAGGGGCTGGGCGAGTCCAGAAACGAGATGATGCGGGAGATAAGTTCGTTGGGCAGATCGAGAAGTGACATGGAAGGCAGGGCGGTCGTCCCTTGACCGGGGACTTTGCGGACTCAAGGCGGATGAGTTGACAGTGGTTTCAGTTTAATTGAAAACTAGTCGGAATATTGCACCATCTTGATCTGCGAAGTTGTGGTTGTTGTTAATTGAGATGAGATTCATCCACGGTCTATTGCATCCATCTGTGGCGAGGTGGCAGGAATCCGCAAAAGCCGGGGGCCGGGATCAATCAAGGAGGATCCCAATAGGCCGTAGGTGACCAGCCATCCGCAGTGAGGAGATGATCGCCTTGTACGGTGAGGTGACGGACAACTGTGTCGATCCAAGAAGAAACGGGCGTTGACAAGGGGAGATCAAACACAAATGGAATCGTCCGAGCAGTGGCCAGACAATAGCGACAGCGGGAGGGCGAGAATTGGTGGCGAGACATGGACTGCCGCAGTCATCGTCGTTGTCGCAGGCGAGGCAGACTGCGGGACTGTGTCAAACTGCGGTGCGGGGTAATGAAGCCACTAGGCGAGCTAATACGGCATAGGAGGCTTAGCCAGCCTTATCGGCACGTGAAGATAAGCGCCAACCTCCATCCTCGAACCCCAAACCTCGTCTTCCCTGCGCCCCCGAACCGTGTCTCTCCTGCAAAATACAGTGTGTGGTTCACCTCGACGGCCGGATCCTGCCTCTTTGCACGCTGTAAGATAAATTGCTGCATTTTCGTCGAGTGATAGGATGGACATGTGCAAGCTGGAAGACATACAGAGTACTCCTTTCAGAGGAGGTGGTCGAGATGCCGCGGGTGACGCAAACCCCCTCTCAACCCGGGCTAACCCCAGGGACAGTATAAACCCAACGGTGTGGATGGATATATTTCCTTGTATCTGCACGCATGTAGAATATCTCATCGTTACTACTGTAACTTGCTTGTCCTTCCTTGTCTCTGTCACTGCTACCGACTGGTAGATTCACGGACGACCAGCTCACACACGACATCCTCCTCCCTGCCGTAGCATTGGAATTGACATAAATTACCCGCAACATCAATGTCGCCGCCGAGTCGACACTGCAATCCTCCCTTCCGCGCCGAACACCTTGGTTCCCTCCTCCGGACCGAAAAGCTCCTCGAGACTCGCCATGCGTGGGAAGGAGGCAAGAAACCCGCCGAGGAACTCGAAGCCGTCGAGGATGCCGACGTAAAGGACATTGTCAAGCTGCAGCTTGACCTGGGCTTCCATGCCATTACGGACGGCGAGTATCGCCGGCACATGTTCTGGGGTTCTTTCTGGCCCGGTCTCGAAGGCATGACCGAGATCGAACATCCCGACGCGGATCTCTTCCGCATGTATATTCCCGACATTGCCGCATTTACAGAAGAAGGATACAAGCCCGGCGAGACGGTGTTGTGTACCGGCAAGATCAGACATGTGGGCAGTACGTACACTGCTCAATTTGATTTCTTGAAGAGCTTGGTGCCTCAGTCCAAGTGGAAAGACTTGAAGCTCACACCGGCGGCCCCCAACTGGTACCATCTCAGATACAAAGAGGGCAAGGCGTACCCCAAGCATGTGTACAAGAATGATGATGAGTACTTCGCCGATGTGGCCAAAGCGTACCAGGCGGAGCTCAAGATCCTGTACGATCACGGGTTGAGGAATGTCCAATTCGACGATCCCAATCTGGCCTGTAAGTTGTGCTGTAATCTGCCCAGACTGACCTCCTCGGCATGTTGACTCGCATATCTCGCCAGACTTCTGCTCTGAAGCCATGATCGAAGGCTGGAACAAAGATCCTCTCAATACGTACTCGACGGACAAACTTCTCGAGAAATATACCGACCTGTACAATGCGTGCGTCGCGGAAATTCCCTCAGACATGCATGTCGGCGTGCACCTCTGTCGCGGCAACTTTGTCAATTCGCGGCACTTCTCCGAGGGCGGCTACGACCGAATCGCCACCATCTTGTTCCAGAAACTCAACATGCACACGTACTATCTCGAGTACGACACCGATCGAGCCGGCGGGTTTGAACCGCTGCAGCACTTGCCCAAGAACAAAAATGTCATTCTGGGCGTCATCACCAGCAAGTTCCCCGAGTTGGAGGACGAGGATGAGATGGTCGCCCGGGTCAAAGAGGCGGCCAAGTGGATCGCAAAGGGCACAGGAGAGATCGAGAAAGAAGCCCTGGCAAGATGTGGAGTCAGTCCGCAGTGCGGGTTCGCTAGTCATTCGAGCGGCAATGCGGTTAAGATGGAAGACATGATTGCGAAATTGAAGCTGGTGAGGAAGATCGCTGATCGTATCTGGCCAGGCGAGCCGTGAGGGTCGAACAGAAAGAAGACGCTGTGGTTGCGAAAAGGGGGAAAGGAGAGTATATAGGGAAAAGCCAGCAGCACCGGTGAAGAAGATGTTGCATATAGCTTGACATATACGAGACAGCTTCAAAAAAAGAGTATCTGGACATCCCGCTCCGGGTCAGGCTGGGTTCCCGCCATCGAGCCGATTACCGAATGGATCACTGTCCATCGGTCGTGATGACTGCTCGATCGGTCACTGACCACTGACGGTAAGGATGAGGACGAGAACGATGATTTCATCCACATGGCCCACCATCTGGCGCCCTCACAGCGGCCTCCGGCTCGCCATCGACGACATAGCCAATCTCATCCGAAAACGACTTCTGGGGAAATGGGCACTCGTCCTCCCTGCGGGGCGAGACAAACTCGCCGTTCACAAACAGCGGCTCACCCCGGGCCAGCCCGTAGTCGTCCGTACCAGACATGTAGTCAAGCAGCCAGCGGGCTAACCGGCGGTCCTGCAAGTCGGATGACCGTGTAGTGTGGGTCCAGGTGTGCGTCGCCCAGCGCGTGAGGATTGAGTCGTCGAGGCCGACGCTGTCGACGCCCTCACGAAGCAGCAGGGTCAGTATGCGGGCGGTGGAGGGGCGAGGTGTGCGAAGGGGCCCAGCGCCATCTTCGTTTGGTTGGCTGTCAAGATGTAGGGGAGTGTCAGGCTCATGGTCGGCTTCGCCGGGGGTGGTGACTTGGCTCTGGGGCTGTGGTCGTGCTTCTCGTTGACTTTCGGTTTCTCCTCCTGCGTCTGGGTCAATCGGTGCCAGGATCTGTTGTGCTGTAGAATTACGTTTCACGGCCAAGTGGAATAGCTCAATAGGCAAGGGATGTGCAAACGGCGCCACCAAGTATCGTCTTCCGCGAAGCGGCGTGCCGTCGAGATGGTTCGGCTCGTGCCTCGGATGCAGTCTCATGGTGGCGTAATGCAGTTCCAGTAGGACCAGCAATGCTTGGTCGTTCTCCTCGCGGATCGCGCTGGCCATGCCTTCGAAGAGCGCCGCAGCGGAGATCTCGAGCACACGGTCCACAAAAAGGAATCGTACACCCTGCCTCAGTAGCTGCAGCAGCTCTAGTTTGGATTCCGTCCATGGGCCCCCGCGCACGATGTGATCGGGCAGTACCCGTGCCGCGAGGATGCTGGTGCTAGAGCCCCTCCTTACAGTTTTGTAAAAGTCGTTGGTCCTATTAAGCCAGGAGTACCACTGCAAGATTCGTGGCAAGGTGTCCTCGTCGCCCGTCGGGCCGAGAATAGGCAGTTGCAGCTGCGGTCCCTGATCGTCAGGGCGTTGGGCCAACCCTAGATGGACGGGGGAAGGCAGCTTCAGTGTCACCAGGGGCTGCATGGCGAAAAAGTGCATTCGCATGCCCAGGTCATCGTCGAGCGCTGGCAGCACGGCTACCCGTTGGAGCAGTACCCTCACCGCCGGTGTCACCAACTCCGGTGGCACCAATGGCGACAGCTCCAGCTCCCGGGACCCGATCCCGAGTGCCTTCTCTGCCTGGTGTTCGTGGTGCCATGCCTGAGTCATCTGAAGTCTGCTTAGTGTTGGCATGCACGATTTCAACAAACTCGGCGTGAGCCATCTGCAGCCGAGAATCCCTCGCTGTAATCGGATCTGCTCGTCGCGACTGAGGCGTCTATACTCCGCCGGTCGAAAATGGTGGGTTTCAATGGGGAGCTGGTCATCCAGATTGTCAAAGTACGCGAACAGGACGAGTGCTTTGTAGATCGAGGGCTTGGACAGCACCCGGGCCAGATGCGTCGATGCACGTGGCATGTTCACTTCGAACGAGGAGAAGAAAATATGCTGGATCAGTTCGACGGGGAGGGATTCGAGGCGCGAGAGCCGCTGAGAGTTTGACGGCTTGGAAGCTGCCATTGCTGCTGAAGCTTGCGCGTGTAACAGTTTCGAGTGGTCTGTTCTGGCTTTCCGGGATGGTTTCAATTCCAAGGCCCGTTTCATCGGCCGGCCTCGCCGGCGAGAAGGGCCATCCGCTGGTGTAGTGGACTTTGGCCGCCGTGGCCGCGGCGGACCCGAGGGCATCAACATAGGTCCAATTTTCCTGTGGTGGATGATCAGGATGCGGTGTGGTGATGAAGGCCTACACGGGGTACACCCTCAACCCGTCTTCAGCACAATCTCGCGGCAAAGCCTGCACGACACTTGTCGACGGCACTTCTCACATAGCAGAAAAGATGAAGCAATGACCCGGTCTGGTTACGCTGAACCAGAGGCGAGCAGACTGCGCAAGTGCAAGTGGCCGAGATTGACGGTGCAGAGTGGCGGTGACCAATCACATTACATGGATATAGGGGGGGGGGGGAGCCATTACGAGCATCCCATGTTCTACCGTCCGTCTTTCGCTACATCTTTCACTACCTCCTTCGGCTCCCACACACATGCAAGTGGGCTTTGGAGCATACTGGCGGTCTATCATGGGATCATCTGCGGGAAACGACTTCATAACTGGTTCATAACTAACGACATGTATTCTTTCTTGTTCCTGGAGATTCGTGCTCAATAAAGCTTCATTATGTCCGTCAGCCTCGATGGACCGGCCATGGAGACGAAGACTTTTCTGTGCTGCTACACCCATACAAATGGGGTACCAGCCTGCAGTTGCCGTCTGGGTCGATTGCAAAAGGGACTTCCGCCTCAATCGTAACTCTTCCGTCGATCATGACTACTCCTCCGCCTGTCCCGGCTGTGACTCCTGGACTGACTGGACCGGCTCGACCGACCACGGCCGAACTTCTGTTCCCACCTCTCCTGGTCGCGTTCTCTCTTCTCCTCGCGCCATTTCCGGTGTTTGCCGTAATCCTTACCACCAACCCACCCAAAAAGGGCGCCACCAATCGTACCCAGCCCGGGAAACAGGAGGTCCCCCAGCAGTCCGCCGCCTGTCGCCCCAATAAACCCATCCGCGTTTGTGGATCTGGTATTTTCAGAGACGCGGCGTGGGCGACTCTTGTGTTTTCTTCTTTGCGGTTCTGGATCTGAAGTATATCCATTTCCGAAACCTAACTCACTGCTGGAAGGGCCTGGACCGGGCCGGTAAGGTGGGTATACGTTGGACTGCTGTTGGTAGGGGTAGTTTTGAGGAATAATTGGGCCGTGTTGGGGAGGAGCAAGCTGTTGTGCCTGATAGTTGGTTTGACTCATTTGGTAAGGATCAGGCCTCGATTGATTCGGCGGGGGCGGTGGATATTGGCCTAATGGAGAGGCGGCGGGCGGAAAGTGTACACTGGGTTTGTGTTCGTTAGGAGGCGGCTGATAAGGAGGAGGCAGAGGGCCATATTGAACATGTTGGGGTGGTAGTTGTGGGCTTGGTTGGCCTGGTTGGCTGGGTTGGCCGGGTTGCGGAGGATGATATGAATAGCCTGGCTGCGAATGTGCCCGCTGAGGCTGAGGCTGCGGCGATAGATATTGACTGTTTGATTGCCCAAAAGAGGGTCGAGCCCCAGAGCCGAAATACTCTGCGGCTGCCATGATACTTGCAATCTAAACGGACTCTTGTAGCGGGTGTAAAAGTCGAGACTTCTGAAGCATGACCTGTCAAGGACTGAGAAACCGACGCCCTTATAAAAGAGATCGAAACTCACGGGCCAGGGAATAGGCTCCGCCATCTTTCGGGCAACATGCTGGTTTAGTATGACACAGAAAGCCTAGCAAGGCGAACTCGTGGCAGGCCGAGAGGCCTTTGAAGGGGGTTTGAGCGAGTCACAAGCCCCAGTCAAGCGCGTGACCTGGGAATCATCTGGGGATGCTGCTCCGCCCGCTCTTGGATCTCGTAGATGATGGACACCATGGAAGTGTAGTCGCATGGCCTGATTCGTGGGAAAGTCATAGACTTGACAGTGGCGCAGACAGGGGTCCCTTAGTCGCAGGAGACTTTTGCGTGCAAAGGTTCCACGGGTTCATGTTGGCTGCGCCCTGACTCAGCGTCGATCTGCCCGGCCTTGGGACGCCTAAGCCCTACGCCGGTCGCAAGTTTGGTCGTCTAGAGAAAATGTCGGACAGCTCATTGCTCCAGGCAGCCGTCGTCGCATACGCAGCACCGACATGCGCAGCCTCCGCACTAGTAATGGTGGTAAGTGGCAGATTGTCGACGTCATGCCAAGGCTGAGGCTGAACAAGCAGCCATGCCGTACTACAGTGGTCGTGCAGTGGTACAGAAAAACTTAGCTCCTCGGTACCTATATCTTAGGTACTATTAGGTAGGTATGATAGGTACTCACTCTATTACAAGTTCCCTCGGTTGTGTGGCGGTAGTTGCGGATCAAATACTTGGGAAAGCCAGAGGATAATGTCTAGGAAGAATCTGCGAAGTTGAGAAAAGCTGGCGAACTTTCTCCAGTTGTGAGTTTAGGTGGTTTGGAAACTGAGGAAGCGGGAAGAGGCGCGCCGGGTTTGTTGTACTGGGGAGACTGCAGGTAACCTGCGAGGCAGGAGATGGCAGGCAAACAAAGAAACGTGTCCGGTAGGTGCCATTCGTTTTTCAAGAAAGCTGGAGGCTTCCTCCGTTTGACCACTTTGTGTTATAGGTAGCGCCATGGTCGTGCAGCACTGGTGATGGGAAAGACTTCAAGAGTATTAGAGTATATTTCTACTATCCTCCAGAGGGACCAACACCCCTGAGAAAGTTGTCCTATCAAGCCTTGATCTTAGTGAGACGACACACGACTTGGGTTAATTTGGCCCAGTACTCTGTAGGATGCCGTAACAAGAGTGAGAGCTTGGCTCGGCGTGTTGACATGATAGCAATTCAGAACTTCGAGAGAAGACAATTGTACCGTTCAGGAGAAGCATATGAATTCATGACCGACCGGTCATTGCCCTTCGATGCGCCACTGTCCAATATTTGTGCGCCCGAAGCTGGCTAGTATGTGCAACACATGGGTAATAAAAGTACACCGCTTCTTGAGAATGCTGCCAGTTATAACAAGAATCGAAGCCCAGCATCAGTTGGCAATCTCGCCTGGATCAACCAAGATAGGGGTCCACGGCCTCGCTCCCGGCTCTTCCATTTCACTCGGCAGTCGAAACTCGGTTGGACTGTAGAGATACCACCCTTTCATGGCGGCCACAGCTGCTCGTATCCGGGCCTCATCCAGACTGGCACCTGCACCCTCCCCGAGCAGATCGCTACCGGAATATATGCCAACCACAAAGACTGGCGTTCTACTCTTTCGCCCGGTCTCACTCAGAATTTTGGCCACAGGGGCCTGGAATCCTTCTCTTGCGCACAGTCGGCTCAAATCTCTGGTCGGATTCTTGATGTGAAAAAGACTGGCCATATCCACCTGTCTTGAGGTAATGTGGTCGTTGTAAAATTGTTTCGCAGCGGCTCGCCCAGCGTGGAGGTATACTGCTCCAAATACTGCTCGCACAAAATCCGTGCTCGCCCGTTGTAGGGTCGCGCCTTTCTCTTGAGAGGTCTCTGCACCCTGGACGCGTCGCTTGATCTCGCCAAACTGGTCGTCGTACACAGATCTCGAGCTCATGGTCCGCCGGAATTTCGGATTTTCTTCTTGTCGAGTGCTGATAAGTTGTGGATGTGGGAGTTCGGGTTTTGGTTCCGGAGGGAGTCTTTTGAATTGGAGGAGGCCTGGGTCGACTTCACCGCCTGGCTCTGCTGCAGCCTCCACTCCCCACTCTCGGGCAATCGCGGCCAGTGTTGCAGGCCCATGGTAAGCATACATCGCCGCAAACACCACGGCGAGCGGTAGACGTGGGTATTGACTGAGGAGGTATTCTGACGTGTAATAACCTAACAGATCATTTCCGAGCACGGCGAATGGCTTGTTGTTGAATCGTATCGAAGGGTCTGCGGAGGCATCGACGAGCGTCCTCGCTAAGGTTTCTAACGGGAGACGTGAAGGCAGGGAGAGCCGAGCATGGAGGGCGGCCAGCTTGGCCGATGTCTTCGCCGCTGTGACCGGAGGCGAGGGCAACCGCTGAAGTATTTCTTCCGGGAGAAATGGAGCATCCGCTAACTCCTCGACCGATTCATCAAAGGATTCAGAAGGTGCAGCGGCTGTAGCCAGACATCGTCGAAAAGTGTAAAGCTGGGATTGAATATGGTCAGGTCTGGTCCGTGGTGAAAGTACGCTGCCACTCCATTTTAGGAGTCTCAATCTCTTCATTAGAGCCACAGCAGCTCCAGCTGCCACCCCGCTGATCTGGATGATTCTTCAATATGCCCCGATGGATATGTGTGCGTATAGAACCATCCGAAAATGATGTTTGGGTCGTTCAATGGTCGGGCAGCTTTTTCTCCTGCGACACGAGACTACGCGAAAGAAATTCGATGGGAAGCTGCGGCGATTGGACTTGGCATCATGGAAGTCACGTTCGTTACGTTCGAGCAAAAGGCATTCAGACGCTGCGGGCTTGATTCAGAGCTCCGCCGTATCACCGTTGCCGATCGAAATTGAAACTCCCTACCACGGCAATATTTGGTTTCGTATTTGGTCTCCGTTCATCTTCTCATACCTGGCATTCTAGCACAGTCGTGACGATAGGCACGTAATAGTAGGTAGTGTACGGAGTACGGAGTGTGCCTACCAGGAACCTACGGGAAAGCTGTACGCATATGCTGTACCAGGAAGGTCTGCCGAGCCTGTAGCTCTCATGCCGCACCCCAATCATCAATGACTTCTCAAACTGCACTTCAGTCAACCGTTGAAGCTCGCACGCACTCACCTCCCACGCCGTTGTGACACAACCCTATTCCCACCGTATACCCCTGCGAATACTCTCTTCGAACTCGACCGCAAATATGGGTGGAGGCGGCAAGATTCCATACCCTAAACACATCTGGTCGCCTGCCGGTGGTTGGTACGGACAACCGCAGAACTGGAAAGCCAACACCGCGGTATTTGGCCTGGTCATCGCCGCTATCACCGGTCTGGCGTGGAAGGTTTCGGCCGAGCGGGAACACAGATACAGATTTCCTGAGCGCGACGCTTTCTTTCCGAGTCGGTAGTAAGTGCACCTAGCAAATCTCATGAAGGGGTTTCGGCGCTGGAGCGGTCCAGCGGAAGCTCTAGAGAGTCGAGAGAGGAGTTCCCTGGCTAGTATAGACAGGGATCGATTGAGCGAGTATGGTGATCCAGGTGCTAACGAAGTTTCCAGTTGGACCAAACAGGTGATCGAGCACGATAAAGCGCAGAAAGGCCAATAAACACCGAAACCACTCCCTGCTCCAGCGAACGTCCAGTATCGCTTCATCTCAGACAGGCGTCGTGCCATCGCGCGTTATACAAAATAGTTGACGACTTGCAGTCTTCACCCACGGAAGAGAGTTGGAGAAGGTGAAGTCCGAGAGGAGTATTCGCCTCAAAATGAGATCAAAAGAAGCATGCTATCACGGAGCATATTTGATAGAAGGAATACCCTACGGGACGATTAGGATGGCGCAATCTGTACAGACTACGGTGTAAGACAGGCAACCTTTAACCGGGCTCTTGCACAATCATATGGCGATCCCGCCGGTTCGAACATTTATTTCGTCGCCTTGTTCTGGTGAACAATTGCGATACGTCGGTTCTGCTGGGGATTGGGATTTTATGTCACGTATCTGACAGAAGCTGTCTCGAGAGCTGTCCGACTACATGTGCCTTTTCTCGCCCCCAATACGCTAGGAAACGGTGTGAATATGGGTCGCCATTCCAGGAATCAGGATCTGAATCCGACAGCGTAG
This sequence comes from Capronia epimyces CBS 606.96, assembly GCF_000585565.1. Taxonomy (NCBI): domain Eukaryota; kingdom Fungi; phylum Ascomycota; class Eurotiomycetes; order Chaetothyriales; family Herpotrichiellaceae; genus Capronia; species Capronia epimyces. The sequence goes on from NW_006912914.1 coordinate 419,535, forward strand.
GCATTCCTGTCTGTTCGATCGCATAGCTTGCCGCGACCGTAGCATGTAACAGGGCAAACAGCAGCTTCTGAGGCTGAAATATCGACTGAGGAACACTTAACAACTCCGGGATACCTTCCCCTGGAGACGCTGTACCAGTCAGTGCAATTGCCAACGCGCCTAAGAATGTATTTCCGCCGCCGGTGGGGTCGAGCACTCGCTCGGATCTCTGGTGGTACGCGTGAAGATGCAGATGAGACGGTCCCAAGTAGGTTGTGCAGCCATGGGCCCCTTCTCTAATCACCAGAGCGGTCTTCAGCGGCCGAGCTTGGCCCTGGGCGTCCCTCGAGCGGAGAAGATATTCCACTGCGGCCTCGCGATCTGCGTGTTCTGGCGTTGATGTGAAGAATGCCGCAAACTCGTCCGCGTTCGGACTGACCACGTCAACGTGCGCAGTGGCTTCGCGAAGTCGCTCGAGTTCCTCCGGCGTGCACAGGTCCGGTACAGGCTCCCACACAAAAACCGGGCGCGGCTCGTCCATCGCAAGCTGCCGCCGCCGCGCCATGATCCCCTGGACAAGCGAGATGCAGCGCGCAGCTGAGCACACCATGTGGAACGCTCGCGCGAGAACTTGCTCGTCTGACAATGAGTTCTCCTCGAGCCGTAGCTTGGGCGTCAGGTATTTGAAAGCTGGGAGGCATGATGAGCCCTGAAATGCAGGATTGAATCGCTGAAACAGTGTGGGAAGGAATAGAGCTCACCTCGATACTCGTTAGGTCCGTACCCGTTCCATGCTCGCGTGGTCAACCGGTTCAGATCGCGTCGAAAAATACAACTCGTCTGCCATGAATCGATCACGTCTTTGAGCTCGGAGGGGAAGTCGGAACCCATGTCGACGATCCAGGAGACATATTTGGCCTGGTGCCCGCCCGCTGCCAGGCGTGCCCCGAGAGCGGCGTATGTGCCGGCACCGCCTATGATGCTTTGTTCGCGCGCTTTGCCGTTGATGTATTCGATCTCGTCTGCCGTGATGCGTCAATTTCTGTCTAGTCTAGCCCAGTACAGAGAGCAGGAAGGGAACAGGGAACCCTGACCAATAATAAACATGCCCAGAGTACAGAACGCCAATCTCTGTTCGATGGCTGCTGCCGTTGTCGTTGTCGTCATCATCGTCATATGCCGAGGTGCTCTCTTGCACTAATATCGAAAGGCGTATTCGGTTTTATGGCGATGAGGAATGACAATGCGATGGTGGAAAATCGGCTCAGCCTTGCCAGATTCCGGAGCCGGAGCCTGACATGTGACCCTCGGAAAACTTGCCATCTGAGATATATATTCTCGAGCTTCAGTGAGATGGGCTTCATTTCATTGTTCGTCCTCGCTTGATCTTTGCATCTGTCAGACGGCAGTATCCGTCTCTCTAAGAGTCACGTCACAATGGCACCCACTCACCTAGGTGGAAGGACTTGACCAAAAGCCTTCTAGGGTGTGTGAGCGTAGGAGACCATCTACGTTCCACGAACCATGGCGTAGATACATGTTTACGGTGTCTGATGTTTACCCAGTTATTTACGTAGGGAATTCGAAGGCGTCACGGTAAACTCCTATCAATCACCATGATCAGACCCTCGAACTTCTTGACGGGAGAAACCTGTTTGATAGTATTGATCGTGTGCACGATCAGTACGTTCTCCTGTTGGCATTGTCGCGGTACATTGGATATCTTGACCCTCCACGGCCGGAGATGAGCAAACGAAGCCCTGTTTCCCGGGTATATTTTTGACGAAGAAGGTAAATTGTAATGTTTCGTACAACACTTGGTCTGAAACACTGACATCTCACGACAATAGGCAATTGGATATCAAAACCACCCAATTCCTGAAACCTCCTCGGCGGAATTTGGCACCTCGATTCCTCCTGGAGAGGAACGAGAAATGTTTCTGAAGTGTGTACGAAAAATATTGACTTGGGGGTCTGGAGGCCGAGAGCAGCATCCTCAGAGATTATCCAAGATGAATGAATGGCTTAAGAGGCCTGTCGACGACATAATGTGACCATGATACGTTGTGTTTAGTTGGGGCCCAGATCAGAAACCAGGTGCTAGAATCTTCAACCTCCGATGGGCTGCAGCCACAGGATCATTGGCACCTGGTTCTTGTTCCTTGTCTCAACGGAGTAGACCTGGGCCTGATGACGGTCTGAATATGCTGGGTTGGGTTCTCCGAGTACGGCCCATGGAGGCCGAGGCCTGCTGACATAAGCGACCTTCAACACGGGGAAGTGGACGAGTCGGACCGGGCCCACAGAGACCGGGGGGGGTGGCCACCAGCCGATTGGCGGGAAGCCGGCCCCTCCTCTACGGCTACGACGGGGGGCGGCCGTTCTACTCTGTACAACAGGTTTGTATGACCTGAAGCTGCTCTACAGGCCTTGATCAACTCCCTGCTCACGAGCCATACGATACGTCGACATCTCTGTTCAGGACACTCTACTATGGCAGCCAGGGCACCGTTGTTTGTGGCTCCTCTGCCTCGGGATGAACATGGCAATTCAAAGATTCGAAAAGTCCTCATTGCCAATCGAGGCGAGATCGCCTGTCGGGTTGTGGCAACGTGCCGGAGGCTCAACATTGCGTCTGTTGCGTTGTATGCCGAAGAGTGAGTGCAGACCATCTGAGATTTTGTAACAGGCGTGAGCCCGGGCTAAGCGCCACACCAGGGATTCTCTCTCACAGCACGTGCAGCTGGCCGACGAAGCAGTCTGCGTTGGGAGCATCCAGGCCGAAAGCGGCAATCCTTTCTTGAATATCAAACTTCTAGTGGATGTGGCGCTTTCTGTTCGCGCCGATGCAGTGCATCCCGGGTACGGGTATCTCAGTGAGAATGCTGGGTTTGCCGACGCCGTACGGAATGCCGGGTTGATCTTCATCGGCCCCAGTGCCCAGGCGATGTCGACACTTGGGGACAAACGAAGCTCGAAGGACTATCTCCGTCAGCATGAGCCCAGCGTCCCCTTAATCCCTGGGTTTACCGGCTCAAGTCAGAACATCGCGGACCTAGAGGCCGCCGCCGAGGAGATCGGGTTTCCGGTCATGCTGAAAGCGTCGGCCGGCGGAGGAGGCCGTGGAATGCGAATCGTGCACGAGCGGTCCAAGCTGAGAGACGAACTGCAGAGTGCCCGGTCGGAAGCCGAGAGGTCCTTCGGCTCCAGCGACTGCATTCTAGAGAAGTACATCGAGGCCGGAAAGCACATCGAAGTGCAGATTATGGGGGACTCGTACGGCAACGTGGTATCCCTCTGGGAGCGTGAGTGCTCCGTGCAACGGCGCCATCAGAAGATTATCGAAGAGACGCCCTCTCCGTTCCTGAATGCCGAAACACGTGCGTCCCTCTGCGAGACTGCCGTCAAGATCGGCCGACTGCTCGGGTATGAAGGCGCCGGGACGGTCGAGTTCGTGGTCGATGTGAAAGACAGTCGGTTCTACTTCTTGGAAGTCAATACGAGGCTGCAGGTGGAGCATCCCATCACGGAGGAGGTGACAGGTCTGGACGCCGTGGCCCTGCAACTCTACGCTGCCGGCGGAGGAAATTTCACAGACCTTTCGCCGCTGAAAGCAATCCCGCAGAACGGCCACGCCATTGAGTGTCGCCTCTGTGCCGAGGACCCGCAGCGGAACTTTATGCCTGAGCACGGCACGGTTCGTCTTTGGAGGCCGTACGTCACCAGCCCATTCGAAGCCAGAGATGTCAGGTATGAGTCGGCCATGCGTTCAGGGGCAGAGGTCTCCATTTTCTTCGATTCCATGATCGCAAAGATCATCGTCTGGGCACCGACACGATCCGAGGCCATCGAGAAGATGGCGCGCGTCATGGCCAACACGGCTTGCGTGGGCGTCAAAACCAACCAGCTCTTTCTCCAAAGCTGTCTATTGCACCCTGAGTTCCGCAACCCAGCCTACACCACGTCTTTTATCCCCAACAATCTCACCGAACTATTGAAGAATCCTTACTCTATCGGCTCCTTTGACGAGACCTCGATCCTCTCTCTGGTCGCGGCCTCGTTTCTACGAGAAGAATTTGATCCGGCCAAGCCGGAGAATACGCCGAAACCATTCAAGCATGTGCGCAAGGCGTTCAAGAACCAGCGGTATGACCCCGTCAACGTGAGTGCGAGGATAGTGCGGCAGATGGAATCTCATGGTGGCCACGCACCAGTCTTGCTTGTTTGGAAGTCCTCGGCCGAGCCACGGAGTGGCAGCAGTCAGATCGCCCTAATTCCGCTGGACGACAAGGACGAGTCGGACGAGAAAGAGAAAGACAACAAGGAAAAGGACAAAGCCAAACCAAAGTCGGCAGCGTGGGAGGTCTCGGCCCGGTACAACAGCATCAGCAACAAACTGAGGACTGGAGCAGTGTCGGGAACGTCGACGCATGAGATTGAATGGAAACGCCGACAGGCCGAGGCTGAGACTGAACCAGCGAGTGCGTGGGTGACGACCTCGGTCAATCTGAGCGTGGATGGCCACCCGATATCTGGCTATATTGTTACCGATGCACCGTCTACACAGTTCCGGTCAGCCGGTTCCGGCACCGCACAGGATATCTCCTGCCACATTCCTGGGCTGGGGACCTGGTACCGCTTCCGATGCTATGACATCCTGAGCTTCTGCGAGAGCCTGAGAGACGACGTCGCGGTGGCCGACTCGACGCAATCGACGGCCGTGAAGGCTCCGATGCCGTGCAAGGTCCTTTCCGTTCTGAAAAAGCCCGGCGACGACGTGACGGCCGGGGAGATCGTCATGGTGGTGGAGAGCATGAAGATGGAAATGAACATTTCCATGTCGATGGGGGGCAAGTTCCAATGCAACGTGGCGAAAGGCGCCTCGGTGGATGAAGGCAAGGTTCTATGTTGGGTCGAGTAAAATGGGATGGATGGGACAGAGAGAATCTGGATCCGAAGCGGTGTGTTTTCACTAATCCATACCTACCATATATATATAGCATACCAGATCTAAGAATGAGTGAATGGCCTTTGGGGCCAGGACATGGCATTGCATACAGATACAGGTTCAGATTTGTACATCAGGCAGAGAGAATATGAACCACGGATAGGATTGGATCTGTTAGAACTCCAGGCGTATGTTTCATGTATATTGTACATCTCTCAAGATGTGTGTAACAGTACCAGCTTCGGTATCACCGTCACATCCGTGCCAGGGCGCGGTGAGCGGGGGCGCCTTCAATGGGGGCGTTCTGGACGATTTCCAAGCACATGGCCAGCACGTCGCGGGTGTCGCGCGGGTCGATGACGCCGTCGTCCAGCAGGACGGAGGAGGTGCGGTAACACTCGCTGTCTGTCTGCACGCCGTCGCGGAAGCGGGCGACGCGGGCGTCAAGATCCTCGGCGCGCAGCTGGACGCCCTTGGCCTTTGCGCTGTTGGACTCGACGGTGCGCATGACGCCGGCCAGCTGGTCGGGCCCCATAACGCTGCAGCGGCCGATGGGCCAGGTGAAGAGGAAGCGAGGCCTATAGGCGCGGCCGCACATGGCGTAGTTGCCGGCGCCGTAGGAGGCGCCCAGAATGATCGAGATGTGCGGGACGGTGGAACAACTGACGGCCGACACGAACTGCGCGCCCCTCTTGATGATGCCCGAATGCTCGGCCTTGGACCCGACCATGAAGCCGGTCACGTTGTGCAGGAAGACGATCGGCGTCTTCTGCTGGTTGCACAGCCGGATGAACTGCGCGCCTTTGGCGGCCTCGTCGGCGTGGATCACCGGCGTCTGGTTCGCTATGATCGCCGTCGGGATGCCCTGGATCCGCGTGAAGCCTGTGACCAGGTTGCGGCCGTACTCGGGCTTGAAGAACAGGATGCGCGAGTCGTCCACAATCCGCAGCAGAGCCTCCTTCATGTCGAATGGCTTGCGGATGTCCGGGTTCACCAGTGACAGTATTTCCTCGGGCGAGTATCGTGGCTCGAGGGGAGGAGATAACCGTCGGGTCGGCAGTGCGAGGGCGGCGGCGGCGTCATCGGCGGCGAGAGTGAGCACCCAGTCCCTGGCCTTGCGGATCGCGTCGAACCTGTGTGGGAAGATGGACTGGGTCAGCACTGGGACCACGGTCTAAGATGGCCCAAGGAAAGAAACGCAGTCAAAGATAACAAGACAAGGCCTTACTCGTCGGTGGCAATTTGGTCCGCCAGTCCAGTGACAGACCCGTGGATGGAAGCGCCGCCCAGGGCCTCGGCGTCGATGACTTCTCCCGTGGCCATCTTCACCAGCGGCGGGCCGCCCAGGAAGACCTGGGCCTGGTCCTTGACGAAGATGGTGTAGTCCGACAGCGCAGGGTCATATGCGCCTCCTGCGGTCGACGAGCCGAACACGATCGAGCACGTCGGTTTGCCATGCGCGCTGCGGAGGGCCAGGTCGCGGAAGAGCTGGCCGCCCTTGTGGAAGACTCGGAACTGCTGCGGGAGGAAGACGCCGGCCTGTAGTTGAGAGAGCAGTCAGAGTCAGGTCAGCACCGCAGTCGGGGTGAAAGGCTTCAGGCTTCTTTTCGGGAGCTGAGGCTGGCCTCGCCGGGCGTCGCTGGGCCTAAGCCTACAGCCCCAGCCCCAGACCTGGAAATCTTGCTTACCGATTGTATTAGAGCAATGATGGGCAGGTTGTTCTCGTTGGCAATTTCCGTGACGCGGTTCTGCTTCAACACTGTCTCCGTGAGCATTACATTGCATTGCACTCCATTCCATCCCTGAGACAGGGCTCGTACCTGTGTGCTCGTTCCATGCTCCTCCGCTCTGAGACGGAATATGGGATCGGATAAGACATAATCTGCCGCTGGGAAGCGAGGTCGCCTCAATCAGCATGAAACCCAGACAGTTCGAGCGGCGCCGCACTCACCAGACACTCCCGATTCCAGCTACAAGACTGGCACATGGGCTCGAATCTTTCAGTCCGAACCCGGCGAAGGAACACAGCTCCAAAAAGGGCGAGTCCGGGTCTAGCAGCAGGCTGACCCTGTCGCGCGCTGTGCAAGTCGGTTAGATTTCCGCCTACTGCCTACAGTACTCTGGCCGCACAGGCAACTGAGTTAACGTGGACAGGACCGGACAGTACCTAGCAGTTGACCTCGCGCTTGATGCCGCCGGAGAGAGATGTCGGTCCCTTCGGACGTCGTATCTTTCAGAAACCCTTCATATTTGTCCAGCACTGGCGCCCAGGCTTCGCGGTTCGACTTGCTCTGGGCGTCGGTGGTGATCGACTTCGATTCTATGGCCGGAAGGGCGTCGATGCTCGCCATTGCTGCCTCGTTTCGGGTCCGAATAGATCCAATCCACCACGACGAGTCGAGAAGAGAAGAGAGGTCTAGGACACAAGGCACTGTTTGCGAACTACGGGACGAGATGGCCGAGACACCAACATCACTGCAGGTACACTGGGTACAGTACTATACAAGCCCGTGGCTGGCGCTGACCCCAGGCGGGGCCCTGGTCCCGTACCGTCCCCAGATAGCAGATGCTACGTCCTGACCGCGGTCCACCAACCGGGCCGTAGCCGAAAGGGCCAACATCAACTTTTGGGCCCCGGGCCTCCGTGATCCTGCCAGCAAGCACACAACAAAAGGGAATCCTGCCGCCGGCTACTGGTGCTGGTCAGGGATGGTGGTTGATTGTACGTTGTTGTCTCCCCCGGTATTGGTGTGGCTCACTCAAAGATGGCTATCAGAGCAAAGCAGCCTGGATCCGACGCTGCAACTGGAACACCCGTGAAGAACCACTTGCACGGCTCAAGTGAACAGGGTCCCAGCAAAGGACCGGCATCCTTGTCAATCATCCACGGGCCGAAAACACCTGCGCTCTGGACGCAAAGGCTGGGCGACCTGATCGACGAGCGTGCCCGACAAAATGGGGACCGCGTGGCCGCGGTGTTTCCATGGCAGAAACACCGCCTGTCGTTCGAGCATCTGGCCGACCGCAGCAGGCTGCTGGCCAAGGCGATGCTCGAGGCCGGGCTGAAGCACGGCGACACGGTCGGCATCATGGCCGGCAACTGCTATCAGTACCTCGAGGTCTTTTCCGGCGCTGCCAGGATCGGATGCCCGTTCGCCGTCTTCAACAACACCTATACCCCCAACGAGCTCTGCCAGACCCTGTCCGTCAGCTGTAAGTGCAGTCCTGCTTTGTATACCCTCCACTATACAATGAATTTGCCGATGGCGGAAAAGCGAGAACGGTACTGAGCACAACGACTTGATTCTGACTCTGATTCCAGCTTGCAAGCTCCTCTTCATCGCCCCGAGTATTGGCAAAAAGTCTCTTTCGCCTCACATCCAGGCTGTGTGTGGGAAGTCAGAAGCAGTGTCAGAACTGCAGAGGGTCGTTCTTCTCTCCACCACCAAGCCAACCGCCTTTTCCTCTCCCGTGCGCGAGACGCTACTGTACAATGTGTTTGCCGACAATGGCCACTCCATCTTCATGAACAATGCCACCTTGCGAAGGGCCGAGCGCCAAGTCAAAAACACGGATGTGCTCAATCTACAGTTCACTTCAGGTACTGTGAAGCTTTCGATTGATTCCTCGAGGAAGCGTCTTTTTGGGTTGCAGCAAGTGTTGACGGCAGCCAGGAACTACCGGAGCCCCTAAAGCTGCAATGCTGACGCACTTGTAAGTTTTGCACCTCTTGATTTGGGCTTCATTGCCTCGTGGACAGCAGAAACTCACTCACACGGACGCGCACACTAGCAACCTCATCAACGACGGCCGGTTTTTCGGTGACGGACTGAACCTGACGGCCCGGGATGTGGTGTGTTCTCCGCCACCCCTGTTCCATTGTTTCGGGCTTGTGATGGGGTTCTTGGGATCATTAACCCACTCGAGCACTGTCGTCATGCCGTGCGATCAATTCGACCCGGATCTGGTGCTCGACGCCATCGTGCAACAGAAATGTACGGTCCTTCTGGGAGTGCCGACCATGTTCATCGCCGAAATGGAAGCCAATCGACGAAAAGGGAAAGGCTACAAGATTGACACCCTGCGGCTGGGGCTCGCCTCGGGCTCCCCGGTCCCCGTGCCGCTGATGAAGGAGCTGCGGCAAGAACTGGGCGTGCAGAAGACACTGATTGCCTACGGCATGACCGAGACCAGCCCGGTCACGTTCATGACGCCGATCGACGACCCGGACGAACGCCGTGCCACCACGGTCGGTAAGGTCTTCCCTCATACCTCGGCCAAGATCATCGACCGCAATGGCGAGATCGTGCCGCGCGGCGTGCCAGGCGAGCTGTGTACCAGCGGTTTCGCCCTACAGAAGGGATACTGGAAGAACCAGGAGAAGACTGCGGAGGCGATGAAGGTCGACCGAGACGGCGTGCGATGGATGCATACGGGCGACGAATGTGTCATTACCGAGGATGATTATTGCATCGTTACGGGGAGGATCAAGGATCTCATCATCAGAGGTATGTTGACCATTCGATCACTGTCTATGATTTTGTGTTACCAGGTTTCTTCTTCTTTTCTATCCACGTTATTTGATATCCGAGATTGAGGCTACTGTACGTCATGGGCACGCGAACGCTCTGCTATAGTGGTTGGGGTTGGCGAACCATTTGCTCTATGGCGGATACCACGACTGATCTCATTTGTATTCGTCGTCGTTCGTTTATCGCAAACCAAAGCTGACGTTGTCTCGGCGTCACCACAACAGGCGGCGAGAACATTGCTCCCGTGGAAATCGAGGATCGGCTACTCGAGCACGACGCCATCGCCGAGGCCAGCGTCGTCGGGCTCAAAGACCCCAAGTACGGCGAAGTGGTCGGCTGCTTTCTGCGACACGCGGGCGACACTGATGCCAGGCCCAGGCCCAGGCCCGAACCTGCAGAGATCCATCAGTGGTGCAGACAGCAGCTGGGGTCACACAAGGCCCCGGCGCATGTGTTTTGGATCGGCGATTCGGGCGTGGGTGATGATTTCCCTAAGACGGGCAGCGGGAAACATCAGAAGCATGTTTTGCGCGCGCTGGGCAACCAGTTGGTCGAGGCCAAGTCCAAGTCCAAGACTGGGCTGGAGGCGAAGGTGAAGGCGAAATTATAGACTGCATGGTACCTACTGTAAGTATGTTCCCTGGGTAGAGGGCAGAGACTACTACTATACTTATCATCGTGTATACAGACAGTGTCTAGCCTACTACTATACTTACTATCATCGTGTATACAGACAATATCTAGTGTCTACTAGAGGTAAGGTGGCCAAGATGCCGAGGCATTCTAGGTTACAGACAGTTAAGACGATTCGATACCCATACACGTGCAGAAGACGCCTCAAAGAACAATACTCGTACAGAAGACGTCTTCAAGAACAACAAGAGACTTTCAAGGCCAAGATCTGTATGTATAGTATATACAGTATATTTATACAATGTACAGATATACTATTGAGTATACTGGATAGGTAGCTATACGTTCTACCATGACTTGCACCCATGAATTACTATTCTTTCCCTCCCATACGTCGACTAATACCAGTATTTCTGTGTTTCTTAAGTAACACCAGGATTTCTGTGTTGTGTTTCTTATAGGTACCAGGTAGGTGTTACCTGTGTTACCAGTACTTCTGTGTTGTGTTACCAGCTCATCGGCTTCGGCATCAGGCGCCATGAGTGAACCGAAGACCGAGATGCCGCGGCCTGGCCTCCTGGGCTCCTGGCCCCTTTATTGGCACCGCGGCCAAAGCCTCGCTTACGTCATGCGGAGACCGGTCCGTTTTCCGGGCCCGCTTGGCGCGGGAGCGGGGGTGGTGGGGGTGAATCTTGCGCCAGGTTCTTTTTTGTCGGGCACGGCATGGCACCGCACGGCCGACAGGAGTTAGAGATAGACAGAGATAGACAGAGACAGAGACAGAGACAGAGACAGAGAAACAAACAGGCCGGCAAGAGACGGAGAAAGAGAAACCAACAGGCCGGCAACAAACCCGCGGGGAAGGCTTGGGCTTACACTGCGCTGTAGCAGGCACACGGCCACACCCACGCCTACGCCCACGCAGCCTAGACCAAGGCAGAAGCAGAGGCCGGATCATCCGCCTTAACTAGGTACATGTAGCCCACACTGCACGCACTGCATTGCACTGCATGGCCCCAAGCCGCCGCTAGAGGGGAGGGAACACGACACAGGGTACGGATACACATACACCTACCTAACCTATGCGTACAGTACTTCGACCTGCATACTACCATCTACACATGAACGGATAGTGAGTTTACTTTAGGTACTCATCGTCTACTCTTACGACTACTATTGCTGTGATTACTATTACCATTACCAGTGTCCTGTGGTGTGGTGTGCACTCTTTCTTGCAATCAGTGTCCTGTTCTGTGGTGTGGTGCACTCTTTCTTTGCAATCAGTGTCCTGTGGTGTGGTGCACTCTTTCTTGCAATTAGTTGGTTGTTCGTTGCAGGCGACACTGGCACCGGCACCGGCACTGGCACTACAGTCCACATTGGAGCACTTGTACGGATACTTTGTGGTACAGTACCTCACTCAGAACTCCAGCATCTCGGATATTTAGGGTATTACCCTCAGAACTCCAGCATCTCGGATATTTAGGGCACCACCCTCAGAACTACAGCATCTCGGATATTTAGGGTACCTCCCTCAGAACTCGCAAACATCTCGTCCGTTGGTGGAAAACAGAGCAAGGGCATCGGCATCGGCAGGGTATGGACCTGAACATGGAAATGGTTATGGAAATGGTTATGGAAATGGAAATGGAAATGAAGATGGAGCAATAAGTCCGCGATAGTCGCATCGTTGCAATGTAAGTTGGAACACGAATCCCAACCCAACTCCAACATTACATATATCAGAGTGAGTTGGATCGAGTTCTACACAGGGCTACTTGTTCATGTTGTTGACGCTGACGGATGACGGGATGACAGAATTGCAATATTCCATCCCAAAGAGTGAGATCACGACGACGAGAAAGCGTTACTGGAAAGTGAGCTCATTACGACGACAGAGAAGCGTTACTGGAAACCGAGCTCGCCACGACGACACAAAGAGTTCGATTTCTTGCTGGAATTGAACGACAAAAGAGAAAGCGCAAGCGCAAGAAAAAGGAAACAATCCATCCCATTAGACGACTGAGATTGACGGCAGACAACACACCTTACTAGGACGACCGGCAACATAACCTCAACTTGCATCGAGATCCTACGAAGGGATAAGTTGACGACGCAATTTCAATAGCATACAACGAAAGCCGAGCAAGCGTCGCAAAGTTCAATACAACGAAAGGAGAGTAACACCAATCTCAATCTCAATCTCAATCTCAATACAACAGAAGAAACAAAGAAGATCAAACGACACACCTCCCTATTCTCTGGAACACCATCGATCGACATGTCTCCCCTCAACAGTACAACCCCAACCGCCAACGCCACCACCAACACCACCTACACCAACACCAACACCAACGCCGTGCGCATCGTGGAAGTCGGTCCTCGCGATGGTCTACAAAACTTTCCGCGCACCGTGCCCACGGCGGTCAAGATCGAATTGATCCGACGGCTCTATGCGGCGAATGTGCGCACCATCGAACTCACCTCGGTCGTGTCCCCGAAAGCAATCCCCCAATTGGCGGATTGTCGACAAGTGCTGGCCGATCCCAAGGTTGGCAGGTTCTTGGAAGACCGCTCGCTGCGACTTCCCGTGCTGGTGCCGAACCTCCGAGGGCTCAACATCGCCGTCGAACACAGGGTCAAGGAAGTGGCCGTCTTTGTCAGCGCGAGCGAAGGCTTCAGCAGAGCCAACACGAACTGCACCGTCGAGGAAGGCCTGCAGCGAGCTGAAGCGGTGGCCCGCCAGGCTCTGACCCAGGGGCTTCAGGTACGAGGGTATGTTACGCGCTCGGAGCAGGCTCGTGAACCCAGTTTGGACTGGCCACACTCCTATCAAACTTAGTAGCCAGTATCAGTATTTGGAAGTCGAGAGGCTGACAGTGACATTGCCACACATAGATACGTTTCGTCCATTTTCGCCTGTCCGTACGACGGGCCCACGCCGCCAGACGCCGTGCTGCACTGCGTCAAACGCCTCCTCGACGCCGGCTGCTATGAGGTCAGCCTTGGCGATACTCTGGGAGTGGGAGTCGCAGCCAAGACTAGAGCCCTCGTCAGATATCTGCTCGCAGCAGGTATCCCGGCGAGCTCGCTGGCGGGACACTTCCACGACACCTACGGCCAGGCAGTGGCCAATGTGTGGGCCGCGTACGAGTGCGGACTGAGGGTCTTTGACAGCAGCATCGCCGGCCTGGGCGGATGCCCCTACGCCCCAGGGGCAAAGGGCAACGTGGCCACCGAAGATCTCGTGTACCTGTTCCATCAGGCCGGAGTCACAACAGGGGTGAACTTGGACGCGCTGGTCGAGACGGGTGTCTGGGTGTCGAACACCCTGTCGAGAGAGAACGAGAGCCGGGCTGGGAAGGCTCTGGCAGTGAAGGCGGGACTCAAAGCACAGACACCCACCTTGCAAAAAGGCACAGGCACAGGCACAAGCAAAGCCTCGCATGCTCTGACTTGGGAGAAGGTCGGGCCGAACGAGGCAAACGACGAACTCTTGGTGCAGAAGTCCGGGGTCAATGTCAAGATCACACTCAATCGTCCGAAGAATGGCAATGCCTTGACCACCACCATGATTGAAAGGTTGACCAAGTTCTTTGAGGACGCAGCCACCAGCCACCCCTCCGTTTCACGCATTATCATAGCTGCCAATGGCAGATTCTTTTGTACCGGCATGGACCTCAGCGCAAATGGCACACGGGTCTCCAAAGGCGGCTCGTCAACCGAGATCCAGTACCAGATCCTGACACGGCTGTTCGACGCCATCGCCCGGGCCCCTCAGGTGACGATTGCCTGTGTACAAGGCCCGGCGTTCGGCGGCGGCGTGGGTCTTGCGTTCGCCTGCGACGTGCGGATTGCGGTGCGGTCGGCATGGGTCAAGTTGAGTGAAGTACGTCTGGGCCTGTGTCCAGCCACCATCTCGAAATATGTCATCCGGGAATGGGGGTTCGCTTTCGCCCGTGAGGCCATGCTGTCGGGCCGTCAGGTCGCAGCAGGAGAACTCGCGCAGCTCGGGGTGGTCGCCAAGCTGGCTGACGATCTGGCCGGCCTTTCCAAGGTCCTCGACCAGTATCTGACCGAGCTGAGGGGATCTGCCCCCAAGGCCAGCACCATGTGTAAGGACCTGGTGCAGCTGGCTTGGGTCCATGCTGGAGAAGCGGTGCAGTTGGAAGGGATTAAGAAGAACTTCGACCAGATGATGAGCCCGGACGCCGAGGCCGCATTTGGAGTGAGCCAGTTGCAGAAGGGAGTGAAGACTGTGGACTGGGATGCGAGATTAACAGGCACAGCTGCGAAGGCGAAACTGTAGCCATCGTGGTCCAAGCATCGAAGCAACTCCAGCTCGAGATGAGATCTACTGTCCGTACTACAGTATTGCGCAGTCTAGAGCTCGAAGGATGAGGCTAGGTTATGACATAGGTCGACAGTCTAGCAGGGAATAGCCTCTGGAGGTGGCCTTGGGCGCCTTACGACGTGATTCGGCAATCTCCAGGCTCCAGGCCCTAGGCACTGACAGGCGTGCTCTAGTCTAGTATCACTACCTCGGTGCCTAGGTACCCAGAACCTTAGGTAGTCCCTACTAGTATGTACAGTGACAGGTACAGCAGTAATTGGCAACTAATAATTGGCGGTTGCATTGTCGTTCCGGGCCCAGGGACGCCGAGAGACTGCCTGGCCACCCCGCGTGGGCGAGAGCTGACCTATAGTTCTACTACTAATTAATTACTACCTAGGTAGTAACCTGACCTGAGATGGTCATGTGACGGGCTCCCAACCTGCCTGCGCCTGCGCCTGCGCCTGTGCCTGCGGCCTTACCCCGCCCAACTGCAAACTGAACAGGTCCCCGGTGCCGGGGTCAACAAGTTTGCCGGGGTTCCGCTGCAGATGCTCGTCGGTCTTCTCAGCATCGCCTCTCTGTCTCTTCGTTCTAGTCCGTCGCTTTTCGCTTTTCGCTCTTCGGCCTTGTTCTTCGTTCTTTGGCCTCAACCAGACACAACACTGTCTTGGTAAAATAAAGCTTTGCCTCTTTCTTGCGTTAGTGCCAACATGGCCATGGCTGAAAGCCGCGAGGCCAAGCGAGTGAGACAAGCTTGTCAGAACTGCCGGTATGTGACATGAGGTGTCGATCTTTTCGTCTCCTAATAACCAGCTCTTGTCCAGGCGCAAGAAGACACGATGCTCTGGCGAGAAGCCAGTGTGCTCTTTCTGTGCTCGACTGAAGCAGGATTGCCTCTGGGATGAAGTCTCCACGGCCGCGTTATACACAAGTGTATGGGTTTGGTCTACCGTTTGTAGCTGCATTCCGAATGTCTGACCCACGGCAGAACGTCAATCTCGCCGCAAGAGTCGCGCTGCTCGAGTCAAAACTGAGCCTGCTCAACAGTGATGGCAATGAGTGAGTCTCATATTGTTGGATCAACCGCTCCGAAGTACTTACACGGCCGGGCAGCGGGCTCCCTCCACTCATTGGTGATGGCTACGCACCATCCAAAAAGCGGCGGACGTCAGCACAGGAGGGTTCCGTCTCTCCAGAAGAGAATTCAGACAACAGCCAACGCTCACAAAGTCGGACGCCCGAGGCTGCTGCGAGGTACCTGGCATTCGAAAAGCCTGTCTCTTGTCGTTCTTGCCTAACCGTTGAATGTAGGAAGTTTATTCAGTTGCCTCCAGAACCGGTCCTCCATGCAATCCTACACACTTTTTTTGCCCGCTGTCACAAGCAGCCGTACGCCTATTTCCGCCCGGAGTATTTCTACTGGAAACTGGACAGCGGTGAAATACCAGAGTACCTCCTGTTGGCCATGACTGCCTTGGCCGCGCGCTTCTCAACAGATCCCTTCTTCGAGGGTCGGCCAGGAGAAGTCGTGGACAGGTATACACGCACCGCGTGGAGTGAAATCTTTGAAAAGTCCTTCTCCGAAGACTATGTGCTAGACATTCACGCGGTGCAAGCCACTCACATGCTAGCGATCGTAGACTTTACCGGTACGGCTGCCCGTGGTCCGATGGTGTCCGGCCCTTGCTGACATGCAATTCTCCCACAGCTGGTCGGGCCAAGCTCGGATGGCAGAAGGTTGGTCTAGCCGTGCGTTTCGCACAGAGTCTGGAACTGGGCTCAGGAATACCCACTCACTTTACGCCTGAGCAACAGGAGGAGCAGCGGCTGACCTTCTGGTCCATGTACCTCCTGGACCGCCTCGTGTCATGCGGCACCAGTCGCCCGCCAACCATCTCTGACATTGACTGTGCAATTCCTCTCGCGTCCGACATCACGCCACCCAACGAAACCGAGTCTTCAACCGTGCCGGACTTGAGGGCGTTGTTCGAAATTTCTGGGTGTGGCGCCAACCAAAGTATGGATCTCTTCGCTCAGACTATCCTCATGGCTTCCGTTTTGGGTCGAATCGAGCGACATTCGTTACAGCATCAAAGCTCCAAAGATCGATTTCCTCCCTGGGATTCTCGCAGTGATTTTGCCGCCATATACAGCATGCTGCTCAACTTTGAAGCACAGTCTGAAATCACCACGGTATCCTTGTCCAGCACCATTGGCCGCCACATTGGCCCAGATGGGCTGCATGATCATGCAGCTGCGGGCCACCTCGCTTTCTCAACCATACTGTATCACATGAACCAGTGCCTGCTACATCACCCGTTTCTACTTCGCAAACGGCTAGACTCTTGCCCGGGGAAACACTCTCCAAGCTTCTTGCGGGAAGCCCGACGCCGAAGCCTGGAGCATGCCTACCAGCTGACCGGCGCACTTCGCGCCGTCCAGAACCAGGGGTTCAACCTGAGTAGCTTCTATGCTTACGCTATGATAGTGGCCGGGTCGATACACAGGCTTTTCATGCACCATGATGACGAATGGACTCGAAGGACGGCACGGCAGCTGTTCGACTATTCGCTCGGATTCCTGGATAGTGGAAATGGCGTCTGGGAGCATTATGCCCGTATAGTATGTTTATGCGCCCCTCTTGTTGGCCGCCTCTGATCTGGCTTCGGTGTCCACAACCAGCTTTGTGCCCCCATCCCCCGCCTGTGTACTGTCAACTGACCATTTCGCCTAGGCCACCGCGCTCAGAAGCTTTCGGCCGAATCCTTCATCGGCACGGGCTCTGGTAACCACGCCGCCCAATGAGCAACACTCACATGATCCAGATCTAGATGTCATCTGGAATCTGCTTGATTATGGGTGGCTTTCAGATGCTGCAAGGCCGGTGGCAGGGAACGATGCGCCACCGCTTCGACGGCCAACTGTCACAGGCGAGGAGGTCCCAAAGTTGCACCAGACGCCAGCGACGGCCCCTACCAGCGACACGGCGTATTCGGCATTTGAGGATTTTGACCTGAACAAGCCCTTCTCCATTCACGATGAAGTGGCTATGGATTTCATGACCTATCCAGACGGGACTGTTGATTCATGGCCGGATGTCCTTCACCAAGGCGACGTCTTTTTATCGACCGACTTTGGAATTTCCTCGCCATGGAACCCTCGTGCTGCCGGATAAGCGGATAGGGCAGGTTCATGTATACGTTCTGTTGACCACCGTCCGTACCCCGTCCTGCCTCAGGAGGGCTCGATCAGGAGCAGCCATCGGAGAAGCCCCGACAATAAGCGAGGCGGCGACGGGTAAAGCTCGGATTAACAGCCTATCCCCGCATATCCAACGCGACGCAAGCCAATGGCACTTCTGGTCCCTTCGGGGAAAGAAGCCGCCACTGTAAAGATCACGCCGGGGACTTACTGGAATCGTGCTCCATGTCCTGGCTGACTGTCTGTGGGCTCGGGGTTTCCCCGACCCCCCTCCTCGCCACCACTCCGGAAATCTGTCCAAGGCATGTCATCCCACTCTCCCCCAGGAGAAAGGCTTCTACTGTATAAGCACGCGAAGACAATTCTTCAGCGAAGTGGGTTCGGCATACCTCTACTCCAGCGCCACTCCGCTCATCTCCTGACTTTGCCTCCTGCTTATCGGGGTACCTTGACCGACTTGCACAATGGCACGTTCCCCAGACCCAATCAGGGGGCAATGTGGATATGTCGTGGGCTGGGGTTGCAGCATGGAATAATAGTAACTCTGTCAATCACTCTGTCAATCACTCCAGTTCCAAGTCTAGATATATAATCGAGCACGAACCCTCGATTTCTCTGGATTCTCAGCCGTCGCAGCAGCACGATCCTAACGACCGGCCCGACATTCAGTCGACCGAAGTTTTGCCTGCCGACCTTCTGTGATTATTTCGCCCACCAGACTCTTGTTGCCTCCCAAGTACCGCCCACTTCCTTTCGGCTGCCACAACGAGGTGTCCTCGTCTCGAGCACTCAACATGGCCGACGTCAAAGACATCCCAGACAATGTGTCCACCATTTCAATGAAACAGGATGTTGAAAATGCCGAGTATGTCGCAGGCAGAGCCAGACCAGAGGCCCCCGCCTATATCCAGTCGCTCAGCCCAGAGGAACGCGTGACTGCCGAGAAGGCTCTGGTGCGCAAGATCGACTTTCGTCTGATCCCTACGATCATCATCATCTACATTGTTAGTTTTGGTCACCCTCAAAAAGAACCATGGCTAACATGCGGGATGCCAGTTGAACTACCTCGACCGAAACAACATTGCCGCCGCACGACTGGCCGGCCTCGAAGATGACCTCAAGCTCCACGGAACACAATACCAAACTGCCGTGTCGATCCTATTCGTGGGCTATTTACTGATGCAAGTCCCGTCGAATCTGTTCCTCAACAAGTTCGGGAAGCCGTCCGTCTACCTCTCCACGGCAATGGTCATCTGGGGCATTATCTCCACCGCCACGGCCGCTGTCCAATCTTTTGGAGGCTTGATCGCCGTTCGTTTCTTCCTGGGGTTTATCGAGGCCGCCTACTTCCCTGGATGCCTATACTATCTCTCCAGCTGGTAAGTGGCCGGTACCTTCCTGCTGCCCCCCCCTGGACTGACCGAGGCGGATCAGGTATACGCGGAAAGAGCTCGGCTTTCGTACTGCCATGCTTTACTCCGGCTCCTTACTTTCTGGCGCCTTCTCTGGCCTCATCGCGGCGGGTATCACCGATGGGCTAGACGGTGTCCACGGCCTCAGAGCCTGGAGATGGCTGTTCATCGTCGAAGGCTCCATCACCATCGGTGTCGCCGCGGCGGCCTACTTTGTGCTGCCCAACTTCCCGCGCACCACGCCATGGTTGAGCGAGAACGAAAAGATTTTGGCTGCCTGGAGACTAGAGGAAGACATCGGCGAGGATGATTGGATTGACAGCGAACATCAATCATTCCTGCACGGAGCCAAATTGGCGGCGAAGGATATCAAGATGTGGATTCTGGTGAGTGCTAAAACCTTCGCTCTGTCATTTTCTGCCTCACTGACCACCTACTCTTTCGTAATTCTAGATGGTCATCCTCTTCTGCATCGTCTTCTCCGCCAGCGTGACCAATTTCTTCCCCACGGTGGTCGAGACACTAGGCTACTCCAAGATCAACTCGTTGCTCCTCACCTGCCCCCCCTACGTGCTGTGCGTCATCACCGCTTTCATCAACGCCTGGCACGCCGACCGTACCGGTGAACGTTACTGGCACATCACCGCCCCTCTATACTTTGGTGTCTTCGCCTTCATCCTGGCCGCCGCAACCACCTCCACCGCACCACGCTACGTCGCTATGATGTTGATGGTCCCCGGCGTCTACACCGGCTACGTCGTCTGTCTGGGCTGGATTTCCAACACCTTGCCTAGGCCTGCGTCGAAGCGCGCCGCCTCTATTGCCGCCATCAACGCTGTCTCCAATACCAGTTCCATCTTTGCCAGCTACATGTTCCCCAAGTCTGCAGGGCCGCGGTACGTTCTGGCTATGTCGCTGTGCTCCGCGACGGCTGCGATTGCGGTCATTTTTGCTACGATCTTGAGGTTCATGCTCGTCCGCCTGAACAAAAAGCTCGACCGTGGCGAGTTCGTCGAAGGCGCCATCAACAATGACCCTTCTGCAGCTGAAGCCGGTGGCACCAAATTGCCCAGTGTGCTGACTGCTGGAGAGGCTGTGCCCGCAGAGGCGGCCAAGAAAGGTTTCAGGTTTTTGATTTAGACGGGAAGACTCCCTTGAAGAGGCTTGCCAATGATAGATCGATAATTATTAGCATAAAGATCGGCCTGTCCATGTCTGGACAGATGGCATGTTTCACTTGATGCGAGGGAGACAGACCTAGTAGGCTGTACCAAGGCCTCTGTTTGCTACTGCATCACACAACCCAGCCCCCATTTCAACATTTGTGGTATATTTTGCCCTGGGACAAAGGTGACTGAACAAAGCCAACAGCCATGTTTAGGCATAACCACCAAAGCTCTCTATATTTAGACTAGCGGGCTGGATAATAGAAACCATCCAATCGTCCAATCAAAGCAAGCCAAATAAGTGCCTAGCGCTATTTAGGGTGGATTGGTGTCAAAATCTAGCCCTGTAGTCTCCGCTGTCTTTTCCAAATCCGGAGAAGGTTTCAAGAGTTTCCCAACTATGTCTAATATTGAGTCTGGACGACAAAGAAGTCGACAAAGAAGTCGACAAAGAACTCGCGGTCGCGGTGAACACATTTGTTTTAAAGTGCGGCAGGCTGCACACCATGTCTCGTCCAACACACTCTGCACCTTCAATCTGCATACTACAAGACCCCCTTCACTTCTCACCATGCCGGCCGAAATTCTATGCCCGCAACCCCGGCGCCCACTCAAACGAAAATTCATTGACAACGACAACGACAACGACGGCTGGCCGTCGATCAAATCAAAGCGCACCCTCCTCGATTTCTTTCCTGATTTCTCTGCTCCCTCCGACTCTGAACCACTTTTACGCTGTCGCTCTGACAGCTTCTTGTTGCAGACAATGTCACCCCGTTTGAATCCCCCCCGAAAATGCCGTGCACCGCCTCGTCACCAAGATGAGCTCCCAGCTCACCTTCACAGCATACCCACCGATGTCAACAACCCTTCCCAGCTTTGCACCTCTCCAGCCACCCCGCCATCGACCTACATTGGAGAATCGCCGCCTGATCTACTCTTGGAAGGCAGTTCCCCTCTCGCCAGTAGGGAAGCAACCCCTACAGATAGCAGAAGATCATCCCCTCGCGTCAGAGATCCTTGTTATCGCAGTACACTACGCCGCAACAACATCGAGATAGGCCCTGTCAAAGTGCCTTTGTCTATCCGAGAGTATGGCCGGCAAATCATCGAGCGACCCAGGGATTCCCCCACTCTTCCGGAATTTCAAGTCGAATCTATGGTGTCAACATTGCGGTTACTGAGAGATGCGGATGAAGGGATCATCAACAATGGATGCACCATACTTCAGCTCTTCCCTAATACCTTCCTCGATTACCAGGGCAAGGTCAACGCAGGCAGCAATATCCCTCTCTCTCTCTCCACACTTCCACGAGTTTCTCTGGTTCCTCCGCCTTCGAATCCGAGGCCTGATTATCACTACTGCTTAGATCCCGACAGCTTTTCAGCGGAGGAACTGGAAAAACAGGCCCTCGCAGACCTCCAGCCATATGCGCAACCGAGTACTGCTGGTTTCTGGCCGTTCCTCGTAATGGAGTGCAAATCGCAGTCTCGCGGCGGGAACTTTTATGTGGCATCCAGTCAGAATGCTGTGGCAGGAGCAATATGTGTGAACTCGATGGAGAAATTACTAACCACTGCTCAGACCGTGCACACTGAGATCGATTCCGTCTGCTTCTCTTGCAATATAGATGCCGAGCGCGCCGAAGTCCATATCCATTACTTCCAGAACGGACGCTTCATCAGCGCAGAACTTGAGGACTTTAACTTCAAGGCGGCAACAGATGTCGTCCACTTCCGAAACTGTGTCAGAAACATGGTTGAGTTCGGCTTCAAAGATCGCCTTCCCCAAATTCAAGCTCTCTTGGCCAAGATCCCTCTCCCTCCAGTCTGAGCATGACAATCCTGTGACTTGGGCAGGTGACGGACAAAATTCCAACCAAGATTTCAACGAACATCAAAATATGATTTTTGATGGCATCCGGGAACTTCTCCGCCCAAATTTGATCTGATTCCAGGATTCAGCGCAGGTAGCATCCCCTGGAAAAGTTGCCAAGTGGACCGACCAGGCTTTCACATCACGTCATGAAGAAAGAGTGAGAGCGAGCAGAGTTCATGTATATCGACAGGAAATCTGGAAATGTGATTGTTTCTTTCGCGAGTTGTATTACTTCAGGTTATGTATGGGGTCCATGCCTTGATTCCAAGGTTTAAACAAGAATTTGAAATGCACGGAAAAAAGGGAAAGGGAAAGGGTGAAGGGGGATTAGCATGGCGATGGTGATGGTGTTGGTGATGGTGTTGGTGATGGTGTTGGTGATGGTGTTGGTGATGGTGTTGGTGATGGTGTTGGTGTTGGTATTTGCATTCTCAGGTGCTGGAAACCGGTTGTTTGGAAAGTCACTCGAGGCTGTGGACTTGAAATTGTACTGATATCTGACCTCGACGCCTAGATTGATTCTTCTTTTATCCATAGCAGATGCAGGTGCAGGTGCAGGTGCTTTGCTGGCGAAGCCCCAAACTACTCTCATGCTGTGCATGTTGGTGGTACTTTAGCTACGTGTTGAGTTCTGCCCCTTCTTTTCCGTCCCCTTGGCTGCCTTGACCATGACCATGACTATACTATGACCATGACCGCCCCTCCCTTGCCTTTCCCATTCCATTTCCTTATCCGTTGACCATACCATGACTATGACCCTGACCATGACCACTCCTTTTCCTGTCCTTGTCGACCCCTGGTCCTGGTCCCGGTCCTGGTTTCCTCCTTTCCTCGTTCCTCGCGTCACTGTTCACTTGCCTCGCCTTGTCTCGGGCATCTTGACTTCAATACTCCAAACAGTGCAATTGGTACTTAAAAACGGAAGAACGGCAAACACACATAAACACCAACATGAACACCAACACAACACAACACAAACACAAGCATCAATATAAACATAAACATAAACATAAACATAAGTATCCAACACCAACACAATATGAACACAATACAAGCACAAATACAAACACCAACACCAGCATAAACACAAACACAACATCAATATAAGTATAAACACAGATATAAACACAAGCATCAACACCAACACAACACCAACACAACACCAATACAACACAACACCAACACAGCACAACACCAGCACAGCACAACACCAACACAGCACAACACCAACACAGCACAACACCAACACAGCACAACACCAACACAGCACAACACCAACACCAACACCAACACAAACATAAACAGAAGTATAAGCACAAGTATAAACATAGACAGAAACACAAGTACAGACATAAACACCAGCCACCGAGGCAATTTAGCTTAGCTAGCAGTATAATATCATATGTAAATTACAGCATCAACCCCCAATCCCAATCTTGCACCCCCGTCCCGGTCCCAGTCCCAGTCCCCGTCCCGATCCCGATATCCGTACCGTCCATGTTGAACGGTGTTGCGGCAGTGCCGCCATCCTCCACGTTTACGCCACCACTGACGAACTGTGTGTCTGGGTCCATGCGTATCCCCGCCATGGCCACGGCCGCGTTGCTAAGCCGGTCGCAGTAGACGTCGTAGTTGTCGATCGCGGTGTCGACCTCGGTCATCCACGGATCCAGCATGCCGGCATCTGCATCTGCGGCCGTGGCTGCGTCTGCTCCCACTCCCGCTCCTGCTCCTGCTCCTGCTCCTGCTCCCGCTCCCACTCCCGCTGTGTTTCCTGGATTGGGCGCCGAGTAGGAAAATGACGGGTTCGCGAACCCCGCCATGGGAAACATGGTTGACCACTCATCTGTTGATGTTGACGACGTCGCTCCTGCTAGCTCTGGCTGCAGAGGCGGTTGGACCAGAAGGTCGATTTGTTGTTGCGACCCAGATAGTGCTTGTGCTTGTGCTTGTGCTTGTGCTTGTGCTTGTGCTTGTGCTTGTGCTGATGCTGGTCCTTGTGCTGATGCTGATGCTGATGCTGGTCCTTGTGCTGATGCTTGTCCTTGTGCTTGGAAGTGCGTAGGTGTCGGTGTCGCTGACGATCCGTACGGGTATAGACTGTCCCCGCACAGCCGGTAGATGATGTCGCGGCACTTCGGGGCGCTGGGGTTCAAGTTGGTCATTGCGTTGATTATGTCCAGTGCCGTCGAGATTTGTGCACGCCACGACCCGGCGTCCATGTGGGCTGGGTTGCGGCGCAAACAGTGGATGGGGATCAAGGCGGCTTGGAGAAGGAAGTATCTATCGCGAACATGGTCAGTGTGATGCCATCGACATAGCCTGAACCGGATGGAACTCGACGCAGATTTCGAATTAGATACGCAACATAACTGAACCAAATGGAACTCGGCGCAGACTTCGAATTAGATACACAACATAGCTGAACCAAACGAAACCCGACGCAGACTTCGAATTAGATACACAACATTGAGTGTATGCCAAACAACGTCTCAACAACATTAAGTGCATGCAAAACAACGTCTCAACAACAATGGAACCATGGCGTAGACGACGATCATCATCATGACATGCGTCAATCAAATGGACTGCTCATCATGGTCTTGGCGAGCATCTGCTGTAGACAGTGGTAGAATGCTGGGGGTACTGGGTGTACTGGGTGTACTGGGTGTACTGGGTGTACTGGGTGTACTGGGTGTACTGGGGGTGCTGGGGATACTGGGGGTACTGGGGATACTGGGTGTACTGGGAGTATTGGAGGTACGGGAGTGTAGCTACTTACAATACATACCAAGCCGCTAGCCTGGTGTGAGTGGCAGCAGCCCAGAATTGGTAGATGCACGAGATACACTCTTCGGCGGCCTTGAAACAACGCATCGTCGCGATGCTCTCTGCGGTCGCGGCCGCGGCGTGCGATGGAGATGAAAGTCCGGAGCCGGAGCCATCTTGGGCCCATCGGATCAAAAACGGCCGGTACATGATGATGCGCAGCAGGCGGAACCGCCACCGGCCAATGGCATGGCCGAGTAGAAATCCCTTGGGGAGCGGGAGATCGGCGTCGCAGTAGTATGAGGGGAGACTGGCCAGCCAGCCTTGGATCAGGTCGTCATCCAATGAAATGAGTTCGGCTGCCGAGGGGACAGGGTTGGAAATCAGGCGATTGTAGATTCGCATGGTGCGAAGATGGTAGAGCGACTGGGTGCGGATGTAGGTGTATAGTGTCGCCTCATTTGCCTCGGGTGGCACTGTGGTCGAGCCGGGAGCGAGGTCCTGTTCATGGATGTTCAAAGGGAAGGCAGTTTCAACCCCGACCTGTGGCCAGTTCAACGGCCGACCGTACGTGATGGTTGCCCCGACATCCAACACACAGAGTGACCACCAAACTCGTCGGCGCATTTCCTTCTTGAAGGGAGCAGTCTGCCAACCATGAAAGTCCTTGTGGAGGCCAAGTGAGATGGCCAGCCGGAGAGCGATGCCTCCATAATTGTAGCCGCTGTTGGGTCGGTTCCTCTTTTGCAGATAGTTGGCCGCCATTGCAAACGCCTGGACGAGGCTGAGACTGCCCGTCTCCAACGACTCGATCGTGAGGTTCGCTTTGACGGCATTGAACAGAGTGATGTGCGTGTCGTCGGAACAGGCCGTCGACACGAAGGAGCCAAGGGCCGCCACGAGATTGGCCAGAATATGCCATGTGCTTCCGCTTGGACGGCCATGGAGTCTCGAGTATTGTTCCCGGAACGTCGGCTCGTGCAGGATGGGAAACGTGGGGTGGTACAGGGCAAAGTAGGCGTCGACAAGATTGTCCAGCACTGCTCGGGTGATCAGAGGCCGCGTCTGAAGCCATGACAAGGAGGCTGAATATTCGTCTGGCCGGTTCTTGAACAGTTCCTCTAGGCTTCTGCGTCGTTCTCTCTTCAGTTCTGGTCTGTCAGCCCCTCCATCCGTCGAAGTGCCCATCCAGATCAGGCGCAGAAGCGCCGCCCCTGAAACGGAGCCTAGAAAGCCCGTGTTCGAATCATCGGCCGTCAGTGTGGCCATGCCATCGGTGATTTTGGGTATGTCGGCATCAGCATCACCTTCGAAGGCTGGACTGTCGCCGCCGGGATCGACAAGAGGCCAAGACGGTTCCCGCTCATCCCATTCGAAGTCGTCATCAGCTGTGGGGAGGCTTTCAAAGGAAAGAGGGGTGGTGCCTTGCACATCGTTGTTTGATGACGAGGCGGGTTGTAGAAAGCCGAACTCGGATGTCTGGCCTGACTCGCGGCCATGGGAGGAGGTTTCGTTACTAGATGGAGCGCCGGCGGCGGATGAAGTGCTTGCCGGGGCAGGCCCAACAAGGCTGTCCGCCGGGCCTTGCTGGCTGGAATAGCCCTCCACGGTCCTAGATACATTGACCAGGGGCCTCGGGAGGACATTGGCCCCACTAGTAACACCGTGAGCCAGCATTTGAGCCAGCTCGGCATCGGTGAAGAATGTTCTTAACAAGGCTTCAGCCTTTTCCAGCCGCTCTTCGACTTCGGTGAGATGTCTGGATTGCAGGTCAGACATCAGACATCAGACATAGCCGGGGTAATCAATGCGGCGCAACGGCCAGTACAAGTACAGGGAGCTCACTTTCTGGTCAGAGACGACCGGCTATGTTTGTCATACAGACAATGCCGATTGTATCTCTGACAGATCGAGCACACGGGCATCTTTCCGTCGCATTTGCCTTTGCGCCGCCGGCATTCCCGGCAGGATTGACCGGCGCTGGTCGGGTTCCGATCAGTCTTGGGAGGTTCAGCCATGTTATCTCTCTTCGATCTTGAAGGGAATTGAGGGGGAGGAAATGGAGATGGAACATCAACCGTGGCCTCGCGGTTTCTGAGCGATCACTGGCAGTTCTCGCATGGTCAGCCTGATGATGACTGCATTCCCGTCCAACTTCCCGCTTGATCTGGTCGATTGAGTCTCTTAAGCGATATCCCCGAAACCAACATGGACGTGTTCAAGTTCTGCATGTCGCCGGCCAAGGCTGCGAAAAATGGGCCACGTGATGGGGCGACTCGACTTATGCACGTGATCCAACATCACGTGGCTGCCTTGTCCAATACGGTGCATCCTTTTGTGTCTAACCGCAGCTTGGACAAATTCCGGTGGGCCATTGAGCTGCCAGTACGCTGCGACTGCGTTCTTCATTCTGCCCGTTTGGGACAGTTAAACACTGGCAGCTGACGCCTATCTCAACCTCCCGAAACCACATCGTTGGATACCCCCCGGCGCCCTCAAGATGACGAATCAAAACAATATGAACAATTTGACAACCCTCATCAAAAGGTTCGTGTAGTCTCATCTCTCCTGTCCTGTACCCACGTCCTCCGCCGCATCTGGCACATGTCACCCTCAGCATTGAAACATATGCATCTGACCTCTCTGCCGTGCTAGACTCGAAGCTGCCACTTCACGACTTGAAGACATTGCCACTTCGATAGACGGGCCTGGCACCACCACCACAAACGGACTGGTTGGTGCTGTGGTCACTCCGTCCGCTACTGCTGCTACCCCTGAACCGGTCGCTCCTCCGCCTGAGCCTCTCCCCAAGTCCGTGGAAGCCTTTGACAAGATCATTGAGGAGGACCTGTCCGCCTTCGTGAAGGCTGCCGAGAAGATCGGAGGCCTTGTGGAAGAACAGGTGGGCCGGACCGAACTGGAAGGGAAGGGAAACCCGTACTGACCTTGATCAGGCCAAAGCCGCCGACGATGCATTTAAAGCCGAACGGACCTACCTACTCGTGGCCACGAAAGCCAAAAAGCCCGATCCACAGCCCCCGGAACTCATGACCGAGCTTCATCGGTACACCTCGGCCGTCGATGAGATTCGAGAGGCCAATCGTCCATCTCCCCTGTTTGTCCATCTGAGCGCCGTGTCCGAAGGCATTGTCGCCTTAGGGTGGATCGTGGAGAAGAGACCGGGGGATTTCGTGACGGATACCCTGGGAGGAGCCCAGTACTATGGCAATAAGATCCTGAAAGAATACAAGGAGAAGTATGGCTGACTAGGCGACATCTATTGCTGCGGTGACTGACCAGGCATGCAGGGACCGAACTCATGTGGAGTACATCCAAGCCTACTACAAGATATTCCGCTCGCTCGCTTCATATGTAAAAGAATACTTCCCCACCGGTCTCACATGGAACAACAAGGACGGCATCGATGCTGTTGAAGCCCTCAAGCAGGTGCAATCCGGTTCGGGCACTGCCAAAGCAGCAGGGCCTCCGCCCCCTCCTCCACCTCCGCCTTTGCCGAAGTTTGACGACGATGACGCTCCTGCCCCTCCGCTTCCGCCCGCCGGCGGTGCTGGGCAAGCCGGTGACATGTCGGCTGTTTTCAACCAACTGAATCAAGGATCGGCCGTCACGGCGGGGTTGAGAAAAGTCGACAAGTCGGAGATGACCCACAAGAATCCGTCTTTGCGAACAGGGTCGAAAGTGCCTCAACGGTCCTCGTCCCAGACTTCGGTGTCGTCCGCCGGACGTGGCAAATCACCGTTGCCAAACAAGAAACCCGACAGCATGCGGGCCAAGAAGCCCGGTCGAAAAGAACTGGACGGCACCAAATGGATTGTTGAGAATTTCGAAAACACCCAATCGGAAGTGATTGAGATCAACGCGGAACTCAACCAGAGCATCCTGATCTCGAAATGCAACAAGTGTGTACTGAAGGTCAACGGCAAGGCCAATGCTATCTCCATCGACAACTCGGCTGGATTGTCGATCCTGATCGATTCGCTTGTGTCGAGTTTGGATGTCATCAAAGCCACCAAATTCCAAGTGCAGGTCGACGGCGTTGTGCCGACCATTCTGCTGGATCAAGTGGACGGTGCGCAGATCTACCTGTCCAACAAAAGTCTAGGAACCGAAATGTTCACCAGCAAAAGCAGTGCAGTCAACGTGGTGTTGCCTCCGAAAGACGACGCGGACGACGACAGCAAGGAGATAGCATTCCCTGAACAAATCCGGAGTGTGATCAAGAACGGCAGTCTTGTCAGCGAGATTGTTGAGCATGCCGGTTGAAGAGTGAGATGTTACAGAATGTACTATATCGATACTCTTCATCTTCAATGTGTAATATGCCATTAGCGATGGTGTTTGTGTTTAGTTTTGTAGATGCCAATGGACATTTTGCCAGGTTGAGGCTTGAGTCTAGTCCATACAGTCGGACAGAGATCTACCTATAGATACACGAGTGGGCAGAAACGTTAATTGATCTCGGCTTGACCTCGACCTCGACCTCTGACCTACCTCTGACCTACCTCTAACCTCTCGAGCAACTGAACATGATTCCAGATATAGAGAAGTCCGTAAGGTAGTCAGGAGTCAGTTCTCCATACAACGCCAGCCGTGCACTACCTGATCAAGTAGTTGCAACACGGAGTATCTGATTCAAGTAATAGTTGCTTCACCAATCGGATCCCTGGTGCCTTGCTACTTGCGATGAATAAGGGTAACGGGTACATGAATAAGCCCCTTCCTTCCGGCGCCTCACCTCGTCTAGCAATAGGGATGCTGGATAGGGTTAGGGTTAGGGTTAGGGTTAGGGTCTAGGAAGTCTAGTGCTGGTTCCCATCGGCGCAGCTTACTCACAGACAAGGCTAAGGCTAGACCTAGACCTAACTGAAGCAACGCTCGCCAGCAAGCAAGCATTTAGTTAATAGCGGTCGACCACAATGGACTCTATTCGGCATGATTAACTGTCCGTGTCCGTTGAGGTGAGGCCTTTTTCCTTGCCCGCCATTGACATTGAGATTACGTTGGATGCGTCATCTTGTCCACGGCCACGGCCACGACAGTTAGGGTCTGTCCGAGGGAGGCAGCCCACGGCCACGACAGTAGGATCTGTCCTAGGAAGGGAGGCAGGCCTCCGCGGAGGTGAGACGGCTCTTATCTATAAAGAGCAGTGTAGGCGCTTCTTGTTCTTGTTCTTGTTTTGTTTTTTCCTACTTACTCGACAACCAACCTATTCTCATGGGATGAAGACACCTGAAGTAAACTAGCAGAGCAACCTCTCAAGAACAAACCAAAGAAAAGACTAAAAGGGCAAAAGACCAAGACCACTACTGAAGACAACATCAAAAGCTACCAGCCTCCCCAATCCAAATCCATATCCACAACAATGTCTTCAGAGCAAGGCTCAAAGGCAAAAGACGCCTCGGCGACGCCAGTAAAAGGTCAATCGTACGAGTCACAAAAGGCATGGAAGGACGTCCAGCGGTTCCTGCCCAAGCGGCTCCATTTCACCCCCGAGCACCACCCGGTGGAAGAGTGGTGGATGAACCGGGGACACACGCTCCACCTGGACCGCTGGCGCAACCCGTCGGCCAAGGTGCGGGTCATCATGCACCACGGAGTAGGCACCAACGGGCGGCAGATGAGCATGATCCTCGGGGTCCCGCTGCACACGGCGGGATTGGAGCTGGTCGCCATCGACATGCCGGGCTACGGCTGCACGACGGCAGCCCCGGGCGTGACCTACTCCTATGACGACTGGGTCGACATTGCCAGCGATTTCATCGACCACGAGCTGGAGCTCGACTCGCGGCCGATCGTGCTGTACGGCCTCAGTGCCGGCGGCATGCTGACCTACCACGCGGCGGCGCTGAACAAGAACAAGAAGGTGGCAGGCATCGTGGGCATGACCTTCCTCGACCAACGCATCCAGCAGGTGTCGGACGAGACGACGCGCAACCTCTTGATCGCCCGCGTCGGCATGCCCCTGGCCAAGCTGCTGCAGCATGTGCCACTGGCCAAGGCCCTCTCGATGCCCATGTGGCTCGCCAGCAAGATGTCCGCCCTGGCCAACGACCCGGCTGCCCTGCGCGTCCTGCTGGCCGACCGCACCTCAGGCGGCTCGTGGCAGTCGATGCGCTTCCTGGCCTCCTATTCGACCTACCAACCGGCCGTCGAGCCCGAGCACTTTGACGTCTGTCCCGTCTTGCTGACCCAGCCGGCCGAGGATCGCTGGACCCCGCTGCATCTGAGTGAGCTGTTCCTCCGTAACATCACAAAGGTGCCCGTCAAGACCGTCATCTTGGAAAATGCCGGTCACTATCCGCTCGAGGAGCCCGGCTTGCAGCAGATGAGTGATGCCATCCTTGAGTTCGTGACCAAGTTGTCACCGGTTTGATTTAGTTTCATATATATATATATATGTGTGTGTGTGTGTGTGTGTGTGTGTGTGTATTTATATATATATTTCGGCGGTTGGTGGTGGTGGTGGTGATGATTACGATGGTGGTGATGGTGATGATAAGCTGGATTTCAAGACTTAATAGTCGAGGATTGCCCTTTTTCCTACGCCCGAGGTCTTCCGAACAGTCTGGGAACGGGAACGGGAACGGGAACGGGCACCAGAGTTGACTAGGTAGGTATTGGTATCCTAAAAAAAGAAAAGAAAAAAGGAAAAAGAAAAATGCTGGTTCCTGGGTATATAAAAAACAAAAGGACGAACAAACAGGACTGACCCTTTCGGTTTATCCCTTTTCCACTAATGGCCATCTACTCTGCTAGAGACTGTCCGGCGAGGAAGACCAAGAAGAAGGAGTGTGCAGCAGCGTCGTCGTCGTCGTCGTCGTCGTCGATCCTGTTCCCCACCGGGATTCGAAAAGCTTGAGGGAATTTTGGAGCTGTGAATCATCCAGAGTAGCACTGGCAAATTGGCTGTGATGATGGTGATGATGATGGTGACGGTGGTCCAGTGCAGCCCGAACAATATACAAACAACTCGGGGGGAGCTGGTCAATTTGGTCCCATGAAAGATGTTGGTGCGAGGCCGTAATATCTATGACGATATTGGTAACTGTGTCCAGCGCTGAGCGGGAAGAATTGTTGCTGCTGCTGCTGCTGCTGCTGTTTTTGTTGTTGTTGTTCTTGTTGCTGTTGCTGTTGTTGCTGTTCTTGTTGCCTAGGTGGTCGTGGTGGTCGAGGATATGTTCATGGAGTAGAAACAATGAACGGATCGTCAGAGCAATTGCAACACAGTAATAATGGCCAACCCAGTCATCATCGTCATCGTCCTTGTCAGTTTGCTGCATCAGAATGGTGAGGAAGGACTGTAACATCTTGTCGCATTCCTCGAGATACACTCGTTTTGTATTCGTGGCGTCATTGTCGTCGACGTCGATAGCCCCGGCCATGTGTCCAGCTGGAGACAGCCTTGTGCTTTGGATCAGGCGATCCAGGAGCCATGCGGCTTGGGCAGCGCGGCCGAAGCTGTCAACTTGGACTGGTTGTGGACTGGCCAGGGCGTCGACCAGGAATCCTCCCACCGTTG
This sequence comes from Capronia epimyces CBS 606.96, assembly GCF_000585565.1. Lineage (NCBI taxonomy): Eukaryota > Fungi > Ascomycota > Eurotiomycetes > Chaetothyriales > Herpotrichiellaceae > Capronia > Capronia epimyces. Next base: position 451,930 of record NW_006912914.1, read on the forward strand.
GTGTGCCACCACCACCATCACCACCACCACTATCCAGAGACTCTACCAACTTGGGTAGAGGAATATCAGGGTCGGGCATCACCGACGCCAGCGGCGGCGGTCGATCCATAACGAGTGGCATTTCACACAAGAAGGTTCTAAAATGACAATGACATATCAGGGTCAGGGATCTTTATCTTGGTAAAGAATCACCATGGCAAGGGGAAGAAGGGGGGAAAAACAAGAAAGAAAGAACAAATATCGTATCAAAATCAAGTGTGTATACAGTACATACCGTTCACAGATGAGGATTCCCCACCAGATATTGATCTCTTCTTGTTCTTGTTCTTCGTCTTTCGATGATGAGAAGCGATGAGGCCTGGAGGAGGATGAGGAGAGGGAGGACGAGGAGGATCCACTTGGGTACTGTAACTGAGCCAGATGCGCCATACGGGCATAGTTCCCTATCGAAACAAAGGCCTGTTCGGGCCGCCCACTGGCATACTCGTACACGGCCAGTAGCACGCCGGCCTGGATGAGATGGGTTGTGGAGGGTGTACTACTCCCGAAGGCATGCAGTGCTTGTGCCTGTGCCAGAAGGGACTTGATGGCCAGGTAGAGCTTCGTACGATCGATTTGTTGTGGCAGCGGCCGCCGCCGCCGTCGCCGCCATAGATGATGATCAGCTAACTTAGCGGCTGGGTGATCTACCGACTCGTCCCCAACCAGCAGAAGCGCCATGGTTAGCAAGAGTAGGGCAAATTCGGCTCTGGGGCGGCGGCGGCGGAGGCGGGTGGTATCATCATCACCACCGAAGGAGATGAGATGGGTGTGGAATCGGCGGCGTGAGATGATGGGGACGACGGAGTGAATGCCCCCTTGGAAGTATCCTACGCTGATCTCGTCGAGATACATGCCCGTGGCCTCGAGTAGGCCCAGGACCTGGTCGCACAACAGCGTGCCAGGCTCCGGCGCTGACCGCGACGGCGGCCGCCGCAGCAGTGCATCAAAGCCGCCTCCGCCGACGACCGGGTTCCTATTACTCTGGAAAGGACTGTCCTGCTCGGCGAACGATGGTGCTACCGGGGCCGGGGGGTTGTTGACAAGGCTAACAAGACCTCCTCCTCCTCCTACCGTAAAGGTCGATGGACGGGAGGTCTGACGATGGGGGCGGTGATGATGATGATAATGGTAGACACACGGTATATCATGGCTAGAAGAAGCAGCAGCAGATTAGGTCTATGCATATAGACTTTTAAGTGGAAAGGGAATCATACTCGGTACAGTAACGACAACGGGGCAGCGCTTTGTCGCATCGTTTCTTGCGTGCCTTGCAGTTTGCGCACACGTTGGCCGCTTTGGATGGGTTGTCGGCCGCCACCATCATGTTACGGCGGCCTCTTAAGTTTCGGGTTGAGAGGGGAGATATTGGAGTGAGTCTTCAGTCTTCTAACATGATTGATTGATTGATTGATAATCGAGAAACTGGCTAGCACAGCCAACGCCCGGGTCCCAGGAGGGCCACAGCCTTACAGCCCTGCGCCGCTTAACGGAGTTAGTCGTCGATTACCCTTCCGTCCCAATCCAATCCAATCACAATCCAATTGTCTCATTCTAGTGGATGTATCCGTATCCGGATTACTAGCGGCGGCCGCCGATTGTATACTGTCGGCCGCCATCAAACCCTATCATGGTATGCCATGGCATGGATGCGATCTGTTTAAATGAACATGCCATGTTTTGCCTCCTCCTGCTTACATATCTAAACATTCACTCATGATGGTCTCGAGAAATAAAGGTAGGTATATATAAGTGTGCATTGCAATCAAGCAACCCAAACATAGATTCAATATTACACTCCGCAAGTTCTACCCATCTCTTATCTGCCCAAGCGACTCCTGCCTGTCCTTGATCAACCACAGTCATGACGACCCCGACGGCTGCTGCCATCGACTCCAGCAGCATCTTCCGCGTGGATGGCATTGTGGCCGTCATCACCGGCGGTGGCAGCGGGATTGGCCTGACCATGGCGCGAGCTCTGGCTGGCAACGGCGCACACAAGGTCTACCTGCTGGGTCGTCGGCTGGCGGTGCTCGAGGCGGCGGCGGCCGAGTTCCCCGGCATCCTGGTGGCCCAACAGTGCGATGTCACGTCCAAGGAGGACCTCCAGGCGGCCGTGGATCGCGTCAAGGCCGAGGTCGGCTATGTCAACTTGGTGGTGGCCAACTCGGGCACCATTGGACCCCCCGTGCGCTTCAACCCGGCCGCCTCTGTGGCCGAATTGCGCCAAAGCCTCTTCACCGACTACCCGACCCAAGGCATGACCGACGCCCTCCATCTCAACATCACCGCCGCCTTCTTCACCATGATGGCTTTTCTCGAATTGCTCGACGCCGGCACCCAGAACGCCCTCCGCGGCGGCTTCGGCCGGCCCATCCACGACAACAGCGATGTGCCGTCCATCCAGAGCCAAGTCATCTTCACCACCAGTATCACGGCCTTCAGCCGCCACTGGTCCTCGTCTCCGCCCTATCTGGCCAGCAAAGTCGCCGTCATGCAGATCACCAAGCATGCCAGCACCCAGCTGGCCAGGTTTAGCATTCGCGTCAACGCCATTGCTCCCGGTAGTAAGTTTTTTTTTCTTTCTTTTTCTCCTTCTGAATGCGGTTGGCAAGAACCTTGACTGACTTCCCCGGAAAAAGTCTATCCGTCAGAACTGGCCTCGGTGCTTATTCAGTCCCGCAAACCCGAGGAAGAGCCTGTTGATGACCAGCGTTTCATCCCCGCCCGCCGTTTCGGAGGCGACGAGGAAATGGCCGGGGCAATTCTGTATTTGAGCAGTCGCGCCGGCAGTTACTCGAATGGATTGATCCTCGTCACCGATGGCGGCCGTTTGTCAGTCATGAGCAGCACATACTAGATACAGAGACTTGTTAGTTGAGGGCATGAAATAGTCAAATTGACAAATTCGCCCTCTTCCTGACGCGCATGAATCGAATTGCCATGCCAGTCGCCAACCACAGTATACTTGGCTCCAATGATCATGGCATTTGAGCGGCTGGAGTGGTTGTGCTGGAAAGCGAACACGAGACGATGAGGAACTATGAGGCCCTGAGTGGGCGTGAGGACACTGGGACAGTGGTGAGAGGAACTGGAGTTGCAGGTTCATCTAGTACCGACACTAGTACCGACACTAGTCCTGCAAATCGCCTAGCTTCAAGGGTTTTAGCAGCCAAGATTTCCCGCCCCGCAGAGATTTTTGGATGTTCCTGCAGTGTCGTACTACTAGTACGTCCTGCCCATTGTTGCGGGCATTTGATTTTGCTCTGGGAGAAAGTCCAGCAAACTCTTCCAAGCTGTTCACGGGCACGGGCATATACAATTTCCAAGTGTCCTGTTGCACCTGTTTCCATTCCGCTACGTAATTGGTGTCTGTCTGGTTCGAACATTGCGGTCTTCTGCGTTCATTCAAGCGCTGTGCCACCGGCCTCAAGCACGCGACTTCTTTGGCAACCCTCGACCTGAACCTGCAGCAGTCTAGCTGTTCCTCATCGAGATGTCTGTCGAAGAAGCGGTGACAGATGCGCTGCAGACTCCGGTCGACCAAAATGCACAGGCAGCGGAAGACGCCAAAGCCCTGTTAGCGGAGTTGCAAGGCGAGACCGAGAACGAGACCAAGACCCAGGAAGAGTCGACGGGAACAAATGGCACCACCGAGTCCAAAGCGGCTGAAGGGGAAACGACTACAACAGAGTCCAAGAGCAAAACCGAGACAGAAAATTCTGCCGCAAAGAGAGATACCTCAGACAAGTTCCGGGACCGTCGAGATCGGTCTGAGTTCAGTGGTCGGGGCCGCGGTCGCGGTGGCCAGAATGGCCATGGCTCTCGCAACTACCGGGATAACATCAAATCGGACGTGACTCTGCAAGAAACAAGCAGCGACCCGGTTGCCATCCGTAAACAGGTACTGCCCATCTGATGAGACCTAGGTGAATTGAGGAGCTGATTGATTTTCTCAGGTCGAGTTTTATTTCTCCGACTCTAACCTTCCCCACGACAAGTTCCTCCTCTCGAAAGTTGGCGGAAGCCAGAACAATCCTGTCGAGCTGACAGTCATACATTCATTCAAACGCATGCGACATTTCCAGCCCTTCGAGGCGATTGTCGAGGCCCTGCGAGAATCGAAAATTCTCGAACTCACCGACGATGACACCTCTGTTCGACGCAGAGAGCCACTGCCGGAGAGTCTCAACAACGGGCCCGATCCCAACGCAGTCCGAATCTTTGAAGACCGTGCTATGCCACGCACTGTCTACGCAAAAGGATTCGGCGAGGAAGTCCCAAGCACTCAGTTTGACATTGAAGCTTTCTTCGCTCCATATGGCCCCACCAATGCCGTCCGTCTACGACGTACTGAAGACAAGATATTCAAGAGCAGTGTCTTTGTAGAGTTCGAGACGGAGGAATTGGCTCAAGCGTTTCTCGACCTGGACCCCAAGCCCAAATTCAAGGGCAAGGATCTTCAGATCATGAGCAAGAAGGAGTATTGCGACAAAAAGGTGGAAGACATCAAAGCAGGGAAGATCAGACCCAACAACAAGCATGAGAGGAACCGCAGAAATGATCGCGGTGGCCGGGATGGAAAGCGGAAGCGCGACGAGGAGGATTCCAGAGATTGGAGAACACGCAGAGATGAAGACCGAAAGCAAGGCTTCCGGGATGATAAGAAACGTGGTAATCGAGACCGTGATTTCAAGGGAGGCCGGGGCGGCCGAAACAATGGACCTGAGAAAAACGACAGGTAAGTTTCTGCTTCTCGGTCGAGCGAGTGGCGAGGGCAAGGCTAATCCGTTGACAGAGGGATTCCAACCGTCAAGTCATCAGCACAGGATACCCCGAAACCCAGCCGTGACAGCGGACGGGACGACGCACTCGCCAAAGCAAAAGCTGCCGTTGAGGCTGAGACCAAGAAAGACGTGGAGAAACAGCAGGCCGCGGTTAATGTTGAGACGACGGATGCAGAAGCCACCGCTGGAAAGAAGCGAGCGAGAGAAGACGATGGGGGTGAGGCTGAGGCTGAGCGGGAAGTGAAGAAAGTGGATTCCAAGACCGACTCATAGCCGGCGACGGTCCGACGATGGGTTTGATGGTTTCTTTCCCTCGGACCCGCGCCGATGGGACGACTGCAGCAATTCAGAGCTGCCACAATCTGCTCGCATGGTTTGATCATGAGAGCTGTATCATCATCACCCACTCTCGTTACATTGCTTTTCCGAGCATGCGGATCTCAATGAATACCCAATGCCTCAAATCTACGACTGGAGTGGTATGGCCAGGAGCATACGGGAGGGGGTCTCGATAATCTTATGGTGGAGATGTTTTTAGAAACCATGAATACCATATTGACCACCTGTACCTGTTTTCATCAGTGTGTTCTGTACGTTGTCTGTGATGTCCTTATTGTGCAAGTGGGCATACCCACGTAGCAACCTCCCTACCAATGCTGCCAGTGCCAGTGTTGTCGGTTTTTCCTGGTCCCTGGCTTACTACCCTCTTTCCCTTTCTCTCGCACAAAGGAAGACTAAAGTAATCTGTGCCTTGCCCTCCAAGGAGAGTGGTGTAGCAGGTGGTGGCAGCAACAACTTGAATGCCTGCGCCTGCGCTGTGTCGACACGTGACCGGCCTGCCAAGCCCGATGAGTTTCTCCGGCTCCGAGTCTTCGGTCTTCGAGAGGCAAGAGCGGTGCTCGGCTCGAGTTCAGCAACTTGAAGTGCGCTTTACACCTTTACACCACCCGCTCATCAGTCTGCCTCGGATTACGAAGCACCCTGGGACACACAGTGCGAATGTGGTGGCATAGACCCTCACAATCATCAGTCCACCATGAACGGGGCCGGAAGCGGTGAGACAACCACGACGACGACGACGAGGCGCAACGCTCCGCTGCGAAACTTTGTTCAGGTCGCCAAAAGTTATGTCTTTGAGCAGGAGATCCAGAACTCGCTGCGTGAGACGGGCGTCACCCAGGCCAGAGAAGACAGCATCAGACTGGCCGGTGTGCAGTGGATCGACAATGTCAGACGAGCGTTGAAATTGTGAGTGCTTCCTGGAAACATGTCCCGCCTATACGCCTGTACCCTATACGTGAAGCAGCCCTCGTGATGGACTTGTGCCACGCTCTGAGCCGCTAAGTCCACTTGCTCACTATGGACACAGGCCAGTTAAAACATTCAACGCGGCGGTGGTCTACTACCACAAGTTTCGCCTGCAACACTCGGACGGCGAGTACAGTTTTGTGGTAAGTTCGGCCTTACACGCCTCGTCCAGTTGAACGTCTGACACGTCGCCATTCAGGACGCAGCAGCCGCAGCACTATTTACCGCCTGCAAAATCGAGGACACGCTCAAAAAGTCACGAGACATCCTCTGCGCAGCGCATAATCTAAAAGTTCCTCGCCAGGAGCATCTGTCTCCAGACGATCAGGTGCGTACGGCTACGACTCTGTCCAGTCCTCGCCGCTGAGGTGCGGGCCATTGACAAATCGTCTGCATCAGGTCTTCGAACACCAATCACGCACCATAATCGGCCTTGAACGCCTCATGCTTGAAGCCTCGGGCTTCGACTTCCGCAACCGCCACCCGCAGGAATTCATGATCAAGCTGGCGAAATTCTACCATTTCCCCAAAACCTCGCCCGTCCTCAAAACTGCATACGTCATGACGCTCGACCTTTACCGCACATTCGCGCCGCTCAAACAGCAGACGGCGACTATGGCCTTTGCGTGCCTCGAGCTCGCGGGACGGCTGCTCGGCGAAGAGCACGAAGACATTTGGCGGGGCAGAGACTATCAGACCTGGAAGATCGATCGGGGAATGGTGATGGGTACGTATTTGTAATGCAATGCAGTTTCGGCCGTCATGTCAATGTTGCAGAGATCCCGAGATGACGGTATATGAGACTTAATGAGACGAGCCGCGAAAGCTAACTCGCTTTGTACCTCGATGCAGAAACCCTCCTCGACTTGCTCGAGCTCTACACGCACCACCGCACCTCGACGGCGGTGGGGCCCGACTTCCCTGTCGATACGTTTCTCGAAGTCCGCATCCCCTTGAACCTCGAGTCCGAGGAGAGGAACCTGCCGCGGTACACGGCCTGGGTCGAAACGGCCGGCCGCGACGCGCCCCTCGGCTACGGCCCCGCCGCCGGGCTGAACGGGACTGGCAAAGCGAACGGCTCGCATTCCCGCGGCTCCAGCAAGAACGTCAGCCCCAAGGACGCCCTCACCAGTCCCAGCACGAACAGCAGTTCCGGGGTCGGCAGCGGGAGCACCGCCGCCACCAGCGTCCCTGGGGCAACCCCCGGCGTGAGACAGCGCGCAGGTGAGCGCGGCCGCGAAGGCACTGTCCGCTTCATCCTCAACCCGGATAGAGAGCGGGACGAGAGGGCGGTTGTCGAGCTGTTCCGCGGCCCGTGACCTGACCGTCTTTGTAACTGTCACTATGTTGGCACTGTTGACACTGTGCAGTTGCCTGCATGTGCATTCGCTTCCTACGACTTCTTGCTTAGGGGAGGGAGGTTGCTTCTTTCCTTCTGGGGCGTTTCGATTTGGCGCACATCGACATTGACATCGACGTTTGCTTTTCTCTGGCACTGGCATTGGCATTGGCATTGGCGCACTCTGCATGACCCTACTATGTTCACGAAACCAAAACGCGTGCTCTTGGGTTTTTGGGCGGAGCGGGGTCGAGTCGGGCTGGACTGGATTGTCTATCACAGGGGTTCGGGTTGCTCTTATTTTCTGCGCACGGCTGGTTGTTGGCAACCAGCAATGGCAAAGGGTTGGACGTTGTCGACATGGGGATGCTTTCCTCGTACTTTTACTACTACTACTGTTATTATAGTAAGAGCGGTGGCGTTTTCGGATCGGATATTGGAATACACTCCGCGGGACCAGACTACCTATGTATGTGTATATATATACAGACCGAACACGTCGGAACACAGCCGTTCACTTGCGCCTCCTCACGCAAGGCTGTATTGGGCCTACCAGACGGAATATCAATGTACCGTCCCGTCCCGTACAGTGCTATATTGTGTTTTGTTGCGGTCTGCCGTGCTTGTTGTGTTGCTTACAGGCTGGCCAGCATCGCCGACAGCTCCCCTTTGGAGTACTTGACAACCTTACCCTTCCCCTGCCCTTCCCTTTGTCGACCTCGTCCTACCTGACGGAATATCAATATGCCGTATCGTACCGTGCCATGTTGTATTTTGTTGCGCTCTGCCGTGCTGCTCACAGGCTCGCCAGCATCGCCGACAGCTCACCCTTGGAGTACTTGACAACCTTACCCTTCCCTTTATCGACCTCGTGATAGCGATCCCAGAAGCGCGCATACATGGGTTCGATCATGGCCTGGATCTCGCGGCTCATGGAGCTGCGGACCTCATTTTCCATGTGCAGCGACTTATGCCGCACGACCAGCTCGTCGAAGCTGGCGTTGAAGAGCTTGAATTTCTCCTTGATCTTGTCCTTGTCCTTGGAAGACAGCGATTTGATGATGCTCGAGCTGTCGATGGCTTGGCCGGAAAGCGGCCGGGCCGCGCCCGACGTGTGGATAGTATCCATCAGATAGGTCGACGGGTCGCGCCAGGCGGAGAGGTACAGCGACGAGCCGGACTTGCGGAACATGTCGAGCTTGGCGTTGTGTGGATTGATGCCCAAGTAGCGGGTCAGATCGGGCGAGGACTGGACGGCGCGCATCAGGACGGCGACGCTGTTGAGTTGGAAGATGCCCTGCAGCGATTTCTTTGAGTGGATGCTCCCTGACCGGGCGTTGAGGGCGGTGAGGAGCGTGTCCACGATGTCGAGCAGGTATTTGGACAGGAGCGTTGGGTTCTCGGTCGAAGGAGTGAGTTCGAGGTTGAGGCTGGATTGAGAGGACATGGCTCCTGGCGTGGACCGCCATTTGCCGTCGCCAATCGACGCCAGCAGCACGAGAAGCGGCCGGTCGAACGTGGCCAGGTTCTGCAGACGTTGCGCGGTTTGCGAAACGAGTGGGACCGTGTTCCCGTCGGGTGGGAGGGTGGTGATTGCCTCGGCCTGTTTTTTGGTCTGGTTGATCAGCTCGCTCAGCGAGGAGCGCGCGGTTTCGCGCACCGGCCGAAGCGCCTCGGCCATCTGAGGCCTCAGTTGTCCAGTGCGTGATTCGAGTCGGTAGCTCAGCGGAGTGACGAGGTCGAGAATCTCATATGCAAGGAAACAGTCGGTCAGGATGCGCGATTTGATCACGCTGTTCAGCTCCGACAGGGTGCGTGTGAAGGTGGACAGGGCTTTGGCGCAGGTCATCGACAGCACTTTGCCGGCGTCGTTGCGGAAGATTCGAGACGTATTCTCCGCTTCGGCAAGGAACATGGCTTCCATCGCGTTGGCGTACGGGCCGATCCCACTCGAGCCTTCACGGTACACGGCCGAATCATTTTCCCGCCGTCTCGAAGTGCTGATGGACGCAGTGGCTAGATTTTGAAGGCTGCTTTGGAGGTAGTCTCCTCTGATCTCGGCGTAGATCCGCGCGGCGGCATCCTCGTCACGCTGGCCCAACCGGGCCGACTGGGCTCCGGCGGCGGCAATTGCACTCGCCATCTGGCTGAGATATTGGACCTTGTCCTGGGGTATGGTGGGGAACGGTACTTGTTTGGTAATGTAATGGAGAGGCTCGATCGGTTGAGCATTCTCTTGGAGCATCTGCCGATACGTATCGTTCAGCTGGTTGACGCCCGTCAAGAGCAGGTTGTGGAACTCAGATATCGCTTGCTGGTTGGACCTCAGGTTGGTCGAACTCAAGTCGGTCAAAGCCTTGTCGACACGTCGCAATGCACCCAGATACTGCGGCAGCCCCGAGCTTTTGGGGCCGGCCCGGATGATCCCTTCTTCTCGCCCACGCGCGTCGAGTGGCTGCCGGAGTCTTTCAATGGCCTCATTGACCTTTTCGATATTCCGACTGGTGACTTGCAGTTGTTGCGTGTTGCTGTAGATTGGTCCGATGGCCTCTTTGACAATCTTGCCGCTGACGTCCAACCGTGCCAGACTGGCCGCGATCCGCTTGGTCAAGTCCTTGGTCTTCGCCAGCGAAGCTATTAGGACTTCCACTTCTGCACTCTCCTCCGCAAACGCTGCACTTCGGGGGGCCGCCATTGTGCACGGGAAACATGTAATAAGTGAGCTGCTCCACCGTCCAGGGCACAATCGAATCCACTAATAAGCTCCGGTCAGGATCTGGCCTGATGTCAACAAGGACGTCGCGGGGACGCGTCACGGTGATGCTGTTGAGATCATCTGTCCATCAAACTTGATTCATTTGGTTATGCTATGTGTGTTAGAATACTCCCTACTTCCTGGTCCAGGGTGTATGGAGGAGACAAACAATTGGAGGTGGTGGTTAGACACTGTTCAGGTTGCAATAGAGATACTACGGAGTATGAGGTTCAGTAGAGATACTTCGTGATCGCCAATAGTTACTTTATCTGGGCTAGCTCAGGAACCGGGAGCGGCGCGTTCCCCGACGTCATCGATTCGCAGCTGCGGCTGGGTGGCCTCAACAAAACCGGAAGGGACACTATTGAATCAAATCTTGAATGTGACATATAGCTTGCTTCTCAATACAGAGTATGGAATTCGACATCTGTTGACACGCTTCTTTTGCAGCGCTTGGGTCGCTATGGGCGCTGCAAGACTCCTCAATTCTTCTCGTCTGCGCCAGACAGCTCTTCTCGCGGCTGCCTGCGCTGGAGTTCACAGCGCCACACGAAGATCTCCTCTGGTCAGGCTCGACAGTCCATCGGGCACTCACATTCCTCAAGATGCCTCTCTCGTGTCCTATACTCGTCGCAAGCAAAACGACCGCGCCCAAGCTGAAGATGCCAAGCATGCCGCCACACCCGGCGATGTCCAGCCCATCGGCAAAGCCAACGATCTTGAACACTACACCCCTGCTTTCGAACCGGACGATGAGAACTCATGGGCCGTCTTCTCCCGGAACTTTCAAAACTTCAGGGAGGGCATTGCGAGCATAGAGTGGAGTTCCATCCCCGACAAGATCACCGACTTTGTGCTACCCAGCTGGGCCAAACTGCTCCCAGAGGGAATTCAAAAATTACAGCTCGAACTGTCCATGCAGCCAGGCTCTCTGGCTGATGAAATATGGCAAGAGGCCCACGATCCAGAGATCAATCCCGAGATTCTGTGGAATGCCACAGTCCGGGTGGGGGACACACTGGGTCCCGATGAACTCGAGTTCCGCCGCAAGAGGAAAGAGCGTGTAGTGAAGGCTTTGGCAAAATATTTGGACATCAACGAGACAGAGATCCACCCTGATGATGTCCCTACCATTGCTATGTGCGGAAGCGGAGGTGGCTTGCGAGCAATGGTTGCCGGGACAAGCAGCTATTTGAGTGCCCAGGATGCTGGACTCTTTGACTGCGTGACCTATATGGCCGGAGTGAGTGGAAGTTGTTGGCTCCAGTCGCTCTTCTTCTCTTCGCTCGGCAAACAGGATTTCAGAAGTCTCCTGAAGCACCTCAAGGCACGCCTAGGGACTCACATTGCCTTTCCTCCCGCGGCATTGAAATTGGTCACGAGCGCCCCGACGAACAAGTTCATCCTCAGTGGTTTCATCGAGAAAATAAAGGGCGACCCCGGCGCATCCTTCGGCTTGGTTGACGTTTACAGCCTTCTGCTCGCTGCTCGGCTTCTCGTCCCTCATGGCGACCTGGATGTTCATGATCAGGATTTGAAGCTGTCGAACCAGCGGATGTACCTCGCAAATGGCGAATACCCACTACCAATCTATACCGCTGTTCGACATGAGATTCCCGTCGATGAAGAAGAGATCGAGGAAGCAAAAGACAACTTGGCACTCAAGGAGGAGATCAAGGATAAAGCACAAAAGGAAGCTTGGTTTCAGTGGTTCGAGATGCATCCGTGGGAAGTCTGGTGTGAAGAGTTTGGTGCTGGGATCCCTACATGGAGCCTAGGCAGACCATTCAACAAGGGTCAGAATCAACTTCTTGACACCGGAGTGGCCTTGCCGGAAATTCGTCAAAGTCTTCTCTTGGGAGTTTGGGGCTCCGCGTTCTGTGCCACATTGTCGCACTATTACAAGGAGATCAAACCAGCCTTGGTCGGCATCGTTGGCTTTGGAGGCTTGGATGGTCTCCTGGAGGAAAAGAACGACGACCTGATGAAGATCCACCCAATCGACCCAGCGACGTTTCCAAACTTTGTTTACGGTATGAAAGATCAACTCCCGTCCACATGTCCGGATTCTGTGTTCAAAAATGGTCATCTTCAACTCATGGACGCTGGAATGAGTAATAACTTACCAATTTACCCACTTTTGCGACCGGGGCGAGACGTCGAAATTCTCATTGCTTTCGACGCCTCTGCAGACATTCAGCGGGAGAATTGGCTTTCTGTCGTTGACGGCTATGCCAAACAACGCGGCGTGAAAGGCTGGCCAGTCGGGGCTGGATGGCCCCAGGCCTCATCCAAACCACAGGAAAATGCCTTGGCTTTGGAGGAAGCGCAAGCAACATCGGCACAGGAAGCGGCCACCAAAGTGGCTGAAGCTCGAGAAGGAAGCCGAGAGGCAAAAGCTTCTGGATCCATCGGCAGCAATGCACCAGAAAGCCCGACAACTGGGCAAAGGCCCGATGCAGAGACCACTCTAGGTGCATGCAATGTGTGGGTTGGGACCAAGGCCGAACGATCTATTGATCGAGAACCACCGCCATCCAAACGTCTCGCCTGGGATGACCTCGATGATTCGACGTTCCACCTGATGCACCCTGAAGCTGGCCTAGCAGTTGTCTACTTCCCCCTAATCCCGAACCCAAAAGTCAAAGGAGTGGATCCGGACAAGACAGATTATATGTCTACCTGGAACTTTGTCTATACCCCTGAGCAGATTGACGACGTGGTGGCGCTAGCGAAAGCGAATTTCGAAGAAGGCGCCGATGTGACGAAACAGACGGTGCGCGCCGTATATGAGCGGAAGAAGAGGGTGAGGATGGAGCGCGAGGCAAGGGAGAGGAGAAAGGCGTGGAAGGTGACGTTGAGAGAGCATGGCGACCATTTTGGCGGGGCCTGAGACCACCAAGACCAAAGGCTGAACGCTGAATGATGACGGATCACATGAGTCTGGGTGTTTGTCTCGACGATGCAAGGTACGGCTGAATCAATGCCGAATCTGTCAAGAAAACTGATGATAGCTCGCTGTGCGGACTTGGTGGTACCGGCAGGGCAGTTGATCGCTAACGACGGGAGCTAGAACGACATAATGTGGTATGAGAAATTCGATACCATTATCAAACATGCCCCGGAGTTCTTCTAGACACCATACTTCCAACCCACCGTATCGAGCCTTAGGCCAGCCTCGTCTAGTCCCAGTACTTTGTCAACAACTCTTCTTCGATGCCGCTCCACCTGGCATACGCCGCCAATACTCTGATGAAGTAATTGACGACTCCTCCCTTGAAACCCGGAAATCTCATGTCTCCCAAGTCGGCGACCACGGCAGTATGCAAGATACTATACGGCATGCCGGTTTCTGGATCGGCCAGCCCGTCGCTGTTGAGCCCGAACATGATGTACAAACTCTGCTCGAACCCGGCGTGGGCGGGCAACACCCAAGCTTTAAATACGACCTCTTTGTCAGAGTCATTGAAAAAGCGATGTGGCACTCCGATGGGCACGTCGGCGCCCTCACCGGGCATCAGGTGTCTTGGCCCGCTGTCGCCCAATATCACACCCAGCTCTCCGTCGACAGGTTGAAACCGCTCGCTGTACGACGTGTGGTAGTGCAGAGGGGGCCCGCCGCCAGGGAGGCAGGTGGCGGTGGCCATGCCTGCCTCACCGGCGGTCTCGTATCCATATTTATTCCAGGTGACGATCTCGCCGGTGTTTTTGTTGATGATCGTGCGGCGGGCGGGGTCTAGGACGCCGGGTGGCACTGTTCGATCGCGTTTGGCTGGATTTGGAGGATTGTCGGTGGTCTTGGGCATCTTTTCTTTTCTTTCTTTCCTCTCTTTCTCCGACTGCGTTGACGGTGGTGTGGTAGATATGCAGCTGCGTGTGCGTTGCTGCGTGTGTGTGCTCTTTCTGCGACTCTGATATCGACGTTTAGTCCTTGCTGACGGTTCAAGCTATCTAGGGCTGAGGATGGATTGGACAGTGACGGTGGTTTCGCTCAGGGCTAGGTGTCTGTGTCTCTGATACGGAGATAGAAACATGAACATCAACGCCTGACTCCCATACATGAGCGCACTCTATATATATACACAAGGGAACTAGTCTCTGCTCAAACCCCCTTCTTCCCTTCCCTTTCTTTCCTTCCCTTCATGGATCATGACCATGCCTGATAGCGTGGCTGTAACTGCAACTCTAACTATACCAAACGCTAACAAATGACCAGTGTGCCTGGATGGATGGGCATTGGATGGCCTTTTGTCGCTCAGAGGTACAGTACACTAATTAGGCACGGGGCCTCCGTCCACAGCACAGGTATGTAAGCACGCCAGCTGCAGCCAAGTGGCTGAGTCTAGACATACTATCTACATAGTAGTAGTAACTTATTCCTCCATCGATTCGATTGGAGTTCTGAACATCCATTGAGATTGAGGAAGAGTTAGCACAGCACAGCACAGCATAGCCCGGTAGAATCCTGGATGACTTGCTCCCAAGACGAGGAATATCCGTTTCGAGATTCCACAATATAAAGATAACGCACTACTAGTGATCCTAGGAGGTCTTGAGACTAGCAATGCTGCAGTATATCATAAGTTATCCCTGTTCGGTGTTCGAGAATCTACCACGCAATTCATTGTCCGGTATCAAAGACAAGCAGTATCCCTTTTCGGATGCCACGTCTAGATCTTTTGGTTGGGCGTCAGAGGTCTAGAGAGACTTATCCGTATCCGTATCTGGACACATCCATCCCTACTAGGTATAGGGAGCTGACATCGATCCAGGATGAGTGTCATGTCGGTACATGTGTGTGCGAGATACTACCTTTTACCGACCAAGACGACCAAATTCCCAAAGTGGCAGTACGTACCGAGCGCAGCGTACACGTAATCTCACCAATTGGACTCGCCGACCAATGACCAACGACCAATGGTGAGGTACGGATGATAACGTGGTCATGTGACTGCACGTGACATGAAATCGGGACGTCGTTGACTACGGAGTACCAATCTGAACACTGAACATCAATATCAGAGACAATTCTGCCTCAAACACTTAGGCCGTTTCTTAAATGTTACCGCCCCGTCATGGTACAACCATTGGATACATGATCATCTCCCAACCAAGATGAGGCTGGCGCCGCCGTCGTCAACATGCCACAAGCGCGCCAGGTCCTCTTCCGCATCTTCTATAGCACCTCATTCACAGTCGTCTTCTTAATTTTGGTCGGCTTCATCTGTTTCACCCCCGCCGATGCCATCTATGAATCCTACAAGCGGCACCGGCTGCTGGATATCTTCCTCATCACCGGCGCCTATGTCTTGACCGCCTTGATCGCCGCATTGATGTATGCCTCCCGCCTCTACACAAACCGCTCGGTGCTTAGGGACATCCCGAAGACGTTTCTGCCCATTGAAAAGGAGGACTTGCCCGGAAAACGAGTCCACCGTTTGATACAGGACTGTCTGGAGCGAAGTGCAGTCATAGCGTACCAGGCCCGGCCACGAAGCCGGAGGATTGAGCACGAAACCGAGACCGCAGGCGCCAGGATGTTGGCCCTGACCAACTCGCCAGCATACACCGATCAGAATATGGAGCCGCCGTGGGGGGAGATAGCTCATCCGGGCTGGTCCTCCCCGGCGTTCAAGGAGATGCCCAACCTCGAGTACGCTACTGTCGTGGACGAGTTGACCGACCTTGTCGAAGCCAAGGCTGTTAGTCTTGCGCCTCTCGACCCAAGGGCCGAACCCGGTCCAGATGGCACGCCCATGCCGGATCCTCGTGTGATCGATGAACTCGCTCGCCCCGAGGCTATCGGCATGCGACCGTACTTGAGACATCTTATAGACCTTGGCGTGGTCCCCGACACGCCGCTCACCGCGGCATTTTTGGCGGCCTACGAACGCGCTCGGTTCTCCTCCAAACCGCTGACTGATGGGGATTTCCAGGCGTTGATGCGAATGTTTGCCGAGCTGCTCCGCAATATGGCTCCTGTGAACGCCGAGCTGCTTGATCTCGACGCCTCGTCCTACGAGCCGACCTTGTCTGAAGCCTCCAGTGTGTCGAGCCACGGCCTACACCAGCGGCCCCCTGATCCCGAAACCTCATCTGCCGCATCTACATTCTCGAATTCTGGGTCTGTGCGCCATCACCAACCTCCTCCACGGCGCATCTCCGAGGACTCTGCCGCGCCGTCACTCTCGTCCCTCGAACAAGAGCACGACCATGCGCACAACCAAGAAGAGGACACAGACGCACGTTCGCTCCGCACTGCGCCAACCACGATATCTCGCTCCCGCTCCAGACTCACCCTGGGGTCGAATTCGCTCATGGTGTCTGCCGCATCCCGACCGAATCTGCATTCCGCGTCGTCCCACGAATCCTTGCACTCCAGGCTCTCTTCACGGTCGCGAAGGACCCGGCGAAGCGGACCCTCCAACAGGAACGTGATTCGTTTGACGAGAGATAGTGAAGGTGGCGATTTGCCCTATACGATTCAGTCCCTACCGAGTCAAGACGGATCCCGACGTAGACCGGCACAGAGTGATGACGATGATAACTGGATATAAAATCTATCTGAGATAATGCTTGTGACGATACCTTAACCTTAATCTTAATGGCGCCAGCAAGGCGTTTGCTACACATGGAGGGAGTCTCTTGCCAACATAAACCCAAGGTGGTTGTGTAAGACTGCAACCCTGCGATCCGTGAAATCCAGTTTCTTACGTTGGTCATGCGAGGCTCACACGCTGAAACAATGCTTTTAACACGATATCTTAGACACTCGTGGTCGTCGTGCCGTCTCATACGACACAAGGACGCCGCAGACTGCCCTACCCATCATCCAATTCCCCTTCCTTCCAAGTCCAAAGCGACAGATACTGCCTCTTTGCTATGCAACCCTGCCCCTGTTTATCCGTGATGGGTTATAAAACCAGATCGTCGTCGTCATTACCCCTCATGCTGTAAGCATTCAGGATCATGTCATGCTCATTCGGTCACCATACCGCCGCTTCGCCCCTTGAAGCCTGGGAAAGCCTCGATCAACTCGTCGGCCTCATCTGGCGTAACGCTCTCCTCGAGCATACTCGTTGCCATTGCGACGGTCTCGTCGTGGATCAACTTGTCGATATAGAAGCCCTCGGAGAACGCCAGTCTGGTCAGCACGACGCGATGTTTGTGGACTCCGCCATTGACCACCGACAGTTTCTCTTGGAGATTGATCTTCGCGCCCTGAAGCTGCAACACGTGGTAGAGCAAGTGAACACCTTTGTTGACAATCTCTGCATGCAGAGCGTGACAGGGCGTGAGCTCGTACATTGCCGAGACCTCGTCGTACAGACTACGGACAATACGTCCGATGGCGCTTGGATGGCTCGCAATGAGTTGGCTGCCATGGTGAGCCTGATCATCGTGCGGATGCGGAGACGATCCGATGGCAATGTTGATCAATAGATTCATGACCTCGACCCGCAATTGACAGATATCCTCGGAGGTGTTGGGAGGAAGCCCATCATCCACTTTAGGGATCTCCCAAAGGAGGGAAGAGATGCGGGTCAGCAAGTGGTGTTCCATATACTCCTGTGAATCATCAACACAGATGCTACCAAATGTTGAAGGGAAAGTGCTGGTGGCAAGCAATTGGAGCATGATTGTGATGTCTGCAACCGGCTGCCATACGGTAAGCATCATTAAGATGAAGTCCGGAGGCATTTCGCGCCAGAGTAACGAGAGAAGGTCTGGCTCATCGGAAATAGCGTATGCAATCGTCAGAAGCAGTTCCATGCAAGCTGTCCCATTGACGTCGTGGTTCAACAGAGACTGAGGAGTCTGGCGCACCTCTCCAAAGGTGGAAGGGTTCACTGGAGAGTGCTTGAAGCGTGTTCTGGCATTGATGTACGCGGAATTCTGGAGAACTAGCGCAAGAGGAGCAACCGTGTCTGCGTCAAGAACAGACAGGTCGAGTTCAATGACGTGCTTGATAATCTGGGTAAGTAAAGCAACAGGCTTGTAGTACTCTTCCTTCAACGATTTAGACCAAAGGTCAATGAGGATGTGCAGGACATCACGAGGAAGATCAGGGCCTTTAAGACGCGCTGTCCTCTCGAGTAGGATAACTGAGAACGTCTTGGATGGATTGCTTGGAGATGAGAATCCAACCAGGGCTTCAATCAATGTCTGCCCTTTGACCCGGTACTCCAGAAGATCTTGTAGGAAGCGCAAATTCCGCTCAGCCTGCTTGTCGGTTCGGACAATGGTAATCGATTGATCCTCAACTTGCACCGGTTGTGGTTGCGGTGGCGGCGGTGACTCAGGAGGTATCGTGCTAGGGGGTCGGAGCACCAGAGGCTTGACAGGACTCGGGACATCGGCCTTCCGCTTCCTCTTGTTGGCAGCAGGAGGAGTTTGGGGCTTTGAGCGCCGACCAGACTTCGATGGGGAGATGGCCATTACATCGTCGTCGTCGAAGCCATCACGGAGAGAGCTAACCATGCCGCGTTTGGGAGTCGTCGTCGGGTTGTTATCCTTTGCCGGTTGTTGCCTCTCTTTAAGACGTTGCTGGAGCGCCTTGCTGTTTTGCAATTCCTGATTGTATTCCTGCTGAAGGAAGTTGTACCTGGTGGTAAGGGTGTTGTTCTTTTCCATCATCGCCTGGAGAGCGGCTGTATGTTTTGCGGATTCTTCTGCCATTGTCTTTTGAAGAGCGCTTATCTGCCTATCGAAGACCTTGATCTCTTTCTCAAAGTTCGCCCTGATGATTGAAATTTCGCCCTTCTGCATCATAACCGTATCCTTTGTCGCTTCCAGCTGACGAAACAGTTCATCCCGGTGCTTCGTGAGCTCTTCGAGGTGTGACCGATTTACGTCGCTTCCATATGTCTGCTGTAGTTCGCCTCCACCCTCTTGCGAGGGCCCATCCAGAAGCATTTCCTCGGATCTTGACGGAACACCATGATATCCGCGCTCTGATGCGTTTGGCTGAGATCTGTCAAATTGACGCTGAGCGGTTTTTGGATTCGTAGGCATAAAAGGGGCTCCGTCATACGTATGGCCGTTGCGTGGGTGCCGAAACTGTCCTCGCTGAACCACTGGTCGACGCAACGGATATGCTTCATGTTCGTTGACTGGCGTTGACACGCCATCTTCACCAACCAGCTCAAAACTTTCATCTTCAGACTGTGGTTCAGTGAGATGCCTCTGAATAGCGGGGTGTCTCAGCGGCGGGTTTGTGTTCAGCGGTGCCTGGGCCTGAAGTCGATTTGGGGAAAAGGATGTGTGCTTCTGTTGTGCATGTGTGGACATCCGGGCCTGCAACGAGGCTTGTTGGGTCGAAAAGAGGGCATGTTGTTCGAGTTCCTGAAGAGCAGACTCCGACAGATTATCGAAGTCGTCGTCGAACAGATCTGTCTCGTCTTCGTTGTCGTCCATGCCATTCATGTTTGACCTCCATGGGGAAGGCAAAATGAAGCGTCTCGACCAGTTTCACGCGTCTGAGACTGCCGGCATGGGTTTAGCATCTAGTCGGAGGCAATGTGCAGCCAAACAACACGTAATTAGACGCGGGATGGGATCAGTGAAGGGATGAGCGACGTGGTCGTGGTCGTAGTACTACCTTAGTGATGATGGTTCGTGGTGGTGACGGCGGCGGAGCAGATGCGTGTCAAATGTCGTTGTCATTATTGCTTGCGCTGCCTGCGCCGCCTGCGCCCGCCATCGCTTGTCAGGGTCCTTAGGTCCCAAGCACGAGCACCCGGATGACGCAAATCTCTTCTGCTGCCCAGTTTATCCGTACAGATACTACTAAATACTGTAGGTTAAGGTACTTGGTACTCCCAAACTTGTCAGAGGCTGTATGTACCTCCTCTCTATAAAGCAACTGGTCCACGACACTGCTATCTCTTGGTTGATAACGGAGGCTACGTTTTCGCGTGCACACCGCGTCTAATCTTGTGGCCTAGTTGCGCACCACATAACCACACTCCACCGTCCTGCGATTCCTCGGCAGCCTGAAATCAGCTAAGATTACAGCGTACTGTCCATCCAACTTTTGGGCAGCACGTGTCAAGATATCCCCTCCCTTCGCAGTCTACAGTTTGCGACACCACATCGATTGAGACTCCCGCCAACCCCCTCTCAAGCTCCTGTCCTCCGGAGACCGCTCTCCGTGACCATATTACAATGCCTAGGCATAGATCCGTCAAGTTCCAGCATCGCGGCAATGGCAATGGCAATGGTCACGACCAGCGACGGCAGAGCCTATCTACAGCCAGCGACAGCACCTCCGAACCTCCGAGCCCTTCAAGGGAGGGCGATAACAGTCGAAATGGCTCCATCGTCAAAGGAGAAAAGGAGGGTGATGTGTCGGACTATGAAAAGAAGAAGGCAACCTTCATAACGCGAACAATCTGGACCTTCGCCATGATCACCGGATTCTTTGGCGCCATGTTTGCTGGGCATGTCTATGTTCTCATGATCATCACTGCTGTCCAAATCGTTTCCTTCAAAGAAGTCATAGCCATCGCTCAGGTCCCCACAAGGCAGAAGAACCTTCCGCTTACCAGATCTCTGAACTGGTACTTCCTGGTGATAACGATGTACTTCTTGTACGGCGAGAGTGTCATCTACTACTTCAAACATATCCTTTTGGTGGATAAGGTTCTGCTCCCTTTTGCGACACATCATCGTTTCATCAGCTTCATGATGTACATTTTCGGTAAGAATGCACACGTGTCTGCGTCTGCACCGGACCGCCGCTGACCCATCTTAGGCTTCGTGTTCTTTGTCGGGTCGCTGAAAAAGGGACACTATAAGTTTCAGTTCACTCAGTTTGCGTGGACTCACATGGCCCTCTTCCTCATCGTCGTTCAAGCGCACTTTATGATGAACAACGTTTTTGAGGGCATGATCTGGTTTTTCCTTCCGGTCTCCTTGGTCATTACCAACGACATTTTTGCCTACATTTGCGGCATCACGTTTGGCCGCACACAGCTTATCAAGATTTCTCCCAAAAAGACTGTCGAGGGGTTTGTTGGAGCTTGGATTTGCACCATCTTTTTCGGATTTGCCCTCACCAATATCCTGATACGCTACAAATACTTCATTTGCCCTGTCAACGATCTGGGCGCCAATATCTTCACTGGGCTAGAATGTACACCCAATCCGGTCTTTGTGCCACAGCCTTATTACATGCCTGCATGGACCGGAGTGGAGTATACCCTCTGGATTGAACCCATGCAGTTTCATATTCTCATTTTTGCCACCTTTGCATCATTGATCGCACCCTTCGGAGGCTTCTTCGCTTCGGGGTTGAAGAGGTCATTCAAGATCAAAGACTTTGGCGACAGCATCCCGGGACACGGAGGCATGACAGATCGGATGGACTGTCAGTTCATCATGGGGTTCTTTGCTTACATGTACTACGAAAGCTTCATTGCCGTGTACAGAACCAGCGTGGGGGCCGTCATCGAGTCGGCGATTGTGGGCCTGACCCCTGAAGAACAGGTCGAAGTGGTCAAAGGTCTCGGAAAGTACCTCTATAACCAGGGTGTAATCTCGCAAAAGGTATGTAGCCACTATATTTTGCACAAAAGCTAAAGCTGACAGATCGCAGGTTCTAAAATGTCTCGCAACCGAGATTTCAAAACGATGAATCAGCACGATGATTTGTTGTTGGTACGGTACCTTTAAATTTTCTATCTTGACCGACCTGTCGGTATTTTTCAGGACACCGGTGTTCTTGACGCATGGCGGTGGAGTCCTCTTTCTCGAGCAGTGGTCAGGATGGATGATGTCCAACCACGCCCCGTGTAGGATTTACGATCCACGATTTTGCTGAATGCATACAGCGGAAAAGGACTTTGTAAAGTTTCGGGGGGTGCACAACCAGTTTGTCGCCAACTTGTTTGTATGACTTGAGCGTGGGTGACGAGTGTGTAGAGCCAGGATTTGGCGCCCGAAAAGTCGAATAGCTTCAATTGATTTGCTGGAAACCATGGTACTGTGACGCGGCAATTCTGCAAGTTGAGAATGGCAGTGTTGATGGCTTCAACCTTGGCCTCTCCCTCTCCCCCGACCACGACCACCTCTCACTTGGCCGCGACCTCTGTCCCCCCTACCACCCTGATCTCCGCGATGCCCCTGACCTCCCCGTCCCCGTTGGCCGTGACCACCTTGCTGATTCTGCTGTTGCGATTCCCGCGCCAGCTCTATAATTTCTTCCGGTACCCGTAAATATTTGATCTGATTCACCATGTCAGTGTGAACATTGGAAAACATTATGGTGTTGGACGTTGGGTTTGGCAGTCACGAACATTGTTTCCTCTGACATAAGCTTCGGGAAGCCTCCAGAACCTGTCGCCTTCGGGACTCGTCTGGACGACCTCTTTGAGAGTCAGGTTCATCCACGTGTCGCAATTGACCAGGTGGCCATTCAGCGTCTCGCCGTTCTTGAGCTCAACCAGCATGGGATGGCCCTGAGCGGCGGTGAGAAGACCTAGTGGAAGCTAAATGAAAGAGTGTTAAAGAGGCTCCCTCAGGATCGGCGAGGATGATGCTGACCATGTTTGGTTTTACGTGGTGTTGTTTCTTGTTCAAATCATCCGGAACAGGCAGAAGACGTGAGTTCAGATTACGGTTGTAAATGTCGATCTCGGATTGATTGTGTACTGAGAGCTGGAATAGCTGGTCGGAATGAACGTGTTGCCAGTCCCTGTTATAGGGTGAAGCTGGTCAATACAATACAGAGGAACCTGATTGTCGCCCCCCAGCACTGGCAGAATTGATACTTGGCGGCTCAAGCAGGACCCAGACCGTGCCGCTTTTAAAATCCAGGAGCCAGCAGCCACTAGGGATCAATAGGGAGGGAAGGTTAGCCGGGTACGATGCCCCAGGGCAGCCTGTCACGTGAGTGGGGTGTCCATGCCGCTACCTGGTGATTTTCCTGATGCTCACTCACGCGACGTGGTGGCCATTAAACTCGCGCATCTTTCGGTCGCACCATCAATGCTCGCCTTGTTTACACCCTTAATGACAAGGCCTATTTTCGCGAGAGATGTGGGACGGGGAAGTTTCTATTGGATAGAGCAGAAAAGTCTTCGATCACGTCGAGCTTCCAGCTCCATCGACTCTCCTACATGTCGAGCAGTGCTAAGTGAACGGCCCAGCTGTGGCTAAGTATCAACAGCCAACTGTCCATTTCAACTTCGCCTCTTGCAGGGAAACGAATTCAGTAATAGCGTGGACGCAATGAGTGCTAAGGGCTCAACCAGCCTTCGACCATTATATCGTCCACCGCCAGCTTCAACACTCCTGGAACACGTTGAGTTGTCAGGAGAATCCAAAGATGGCAGCTACTCTGACGAGGCCACGAGTGAGGATGATTATGGGGAATGGGCCCCAGGTGATGGTATCTGCCCTTCAACCTCGCAGTTCAATACGATATATCAATCCAGCTACAATTACTGGCGTTCTGCGGCATCGAGAACTATACCTAGCGATAGCTCAGACCCTTGTTGCATAGATGCTTTCTTGATTATGTTACAACAGGTCCCGGAGTTCCTTCACAGCCCTCCAAAGGGTATTGATCTGAAAGCAGGACGCAAATCTCCACTTACGCTACGGTCTACCTTACACCTAGGAACAACGGAGGATTCAGCCTGTGACCAGAGCTGGAAAACCATTGATTATATCCAATGTCTTGGATTCCCGGCGCCAATGACATATAAACCCAAGGATGTGGCTTTGGTCACTTCACCTATTTCCTCCGGGTTTCGATCAAGGTATCTCACCAGTATCGCCCTGGCTTGGTCCTATATCCTCTCCTGCCGCTGGGTAGAAATACTCCAGCATGCTGGCAAAAAGGGCTCGCTGAGGCATGAGCAAGGTGAACAGATTACAACTAGCTTTTGGGGCTTGACTATGAGAAGTCGCTGGGTGGCTCAGATGGAGAATAGTAAGGGGACTTTCTATGCACCCTGGATGCTACGAAAGGAAAACTCTGAAGTGCAAAGGTACATCAATTTTCCTCTCTCAATCTTCTCCGATGGAATTACTAAGCAAGTGAACCGCATAGCAGCAACGTGACCTGAAGTTCTACCGAATTCCTCTATGGCATTTGATGTCCTAACTGAATTCTGCGCTTCTATGGACCTCGAAGAGGAATACGGCATCGGACTTGCCACAGTCTTGTTGCTAACGTCGCGTAATGCGCCCTCACCGAGGCTTGCTGCGCCGATCATGATTGCTGAGTCTGACCTTCCATCTGGAATGAGGGATGCAAGATCCGAAAAATTGTTTAGGTCTCTCGACAAGTGTATGCAGCTCAGCTCCACACAAGATGCTTTGGATTCCTTATTGTGCAGTACATTTTTTGACCCTTGCGTTCCGTGCAATTTGGTCGGTGCAGCATCCTTGGGTATCACGGATGCCTTGCTTCCGACCAATACTGATTACCAGGCGTTGGTCAATGCGATATCGGACAGGGCGCCGCACCTTACTCTCTTCTGGAAAGCCTGTGTGTGTAATGGCCAGGCAACGCCGACGCTCACCATGGTATTGCAAGGTCTACCACCAATCTACCTTGTTGCCGGTCTTTGGACCAACACTGTTCAGTCATTTCTTCAGGTTGTATATCCCAGCAATTCGGCGGAAACAATCACCCGTTCATGTGAATTCAGCACTTCATACTTTTGTCGACCGGAGGCATCGGTGCCATGGACCCCTGCTCCTCCCTTTGGGTCAACTAGGACAGACAACCTCAGTCTGGAAGTCAAGCAGCACTATTCTCACAAAGACAGGCTTCTTTGGTGGAGATCACATTGGATTCTACACTCAGGGGAGAGTGTGCCAGCCAGCTCGCAAAATTGGCTTTCTACCCCACCAACACTATCACCACGGAACTGGCAGCTAGCTGGCCTAGAATGTGAGCATAAAGAGTAAGTTTTGCAATGAACTGGCGGGCCCGAAATCTAAAACCTGATTCGCAGAATTGAACTTCATAAACAGACAATCGCAGATGAGCAATCATGGAGCTCAACATCCCGCCTCTTCAACTGGCACAGGGATAACGATGATGGCCTATGGCTTGATGATGGAACAATAGATAGCACTGAAGTGATCCGCGAACTTCAGAAGCATCCATGGATCGTCGACCCATATGATGATGGCGGGGAGAACGATCCATGCGAAGAGGAAAAACGGTCTATGCTAGACCAGGAAAGTGTATCGAAATGGATCGCTGAGGTTGAACAGCCCTCGATGTTATGAACTGTACTGCTAACCATTGGGAACAATCGAATGGCAAGAACCTAGGGCATTGATCAAGCAGCACCATGAGCAAAGCTGCTCCTGGTCAATGCACTGCTACTGCTTTGCTCTCCCCCAGAAGTATCCCCTCCTGCATCTCCCTATCCCTGTAGAGTTGTTTCTGGCGACGATTGACATCTCTGTGTCTTAGGCCGTTGAAATTCAGGTGATCCGTTGACGGGTAGGCGGTCAACTGGGACCTGGCGTCTCCTTACCTGTCTACATATGTAGGTATAGCATTCAGCATGGAGCCAGGCCAGGAATGCCAAGTCCTCAACGCTGCTTTTGGGAGATTCCATATCTTTATTGGTCAAACCTCGAGCCACCGCGTGCAACATAAGGGCAGGCCTAGAGGGACCAAAAATGCCTGGCTTAGAGGAGGACCAACGTCGCACCATCCGCACCGAGGCCCCAAGGGCTTTGGCCCCCACGACAGGTGAGTCACAGGTGCCGTCGCACAGGGGTGAGTAGAGGTGAGCACAGGGCGGCAACACCCTCGTCCCGAAGCAGGGTTGAGTCGCGAGCAGATTTTACTGACCTTGGCATTATATCATGTGACCTCTCGCCCACGCGCAACCGTGCACATGCTCCGTAGTAGTGGGGCAACCTGCGCTTTTGGAGCCGCGAATCTGCTGACGCGGCTTGACGGGTTTTCGCAGTTCGGGGCGGTGCATCGCGTCGCGCCCGAACCAGCAGGGAGCAACCCCAATCCTCAGGCACCAGCCAAAAGCAGCCTGTGATCCCCCGTCCACCCGACCTCACCTCGTCGTTCATCCCTCCCGCCTCAACCCTCACCACCTCAGGCATTCGAGTTCTCCTTGACGATGTGCCTGTAAGGTATCCTCGCTGCGGCGTTCTTTCTTCACGTTGGAGCATGCCCCTCTTCTGACAAATCGCACATTCACACTTTTTGTTCGATTCTTCTGGTGCCCCTACAGGTTTGCCTGCCTTTAGTCCACAAACAAACATGAAGCCCTCCTTGGCTCAGGCTGCCGTTTTCCTTCCCTCTCTCGTTTTGGCATTGCCTAGTTTCCCTCCTTCATCTCTCGGTTCTGTCGCGAAGGATATCACTGCTGTTGCTGGTACAACAGGTATACTATTCACCGGCCTCCCTCACAGGCAAGTAGCCAGTTGATCGCTGACCAGGTCCAGGCCCCGAACATATCACCATCCACTTCCGCGCGCCCTGCCAAGGCTGCTTTATCGGCACTGATGATGGGCTGGTAGGTGGACCGTGTAGTCTGTGTACTTGTTGGCGGTCCATTGACTTGTGGAAAGGAACTTACTCTCGAAATCGATGCCGCCGAAGAGGAATGCAGTGCCAGGGCCCCTCGTCTGAACGGTCTTCCCCTTTCCCTTGCCCCGGGCAACCAGGTCGCTCAGGGTCAGATCTCTTTCATATCAAAACCATCGAATGGGCTGGCCGAGAAGGAGGTTCACGCCTCTTGGCAGTCAACATGTCTCCAGGGCGAGGCTTCGATACTCTCTGTCCGTTTTGACGACATTACCGGTCAGAACAACGCCAATGACGTTTCTGGTTTCACTACTTCGTTCAAGCAGAAGGGCAAACCTGCCGTACTACGTCTGCAAGACAAGCCCATCGACCACCTTTCGTCTCAAGATATATGCGATGAATGGCTTCGTCCAGAGGATCAAAGTTTATCGATTGTCCCGGTCATGGCCGGCGCGGCAACCTCGATCGATACTCAAATAGAAATCCAGATCGCAGAGTTTGAGCACCTGAGGGGGGAAATGGAACAACTGCAAGAGCGGGTACGAGAGCACCATCACAGGATCATGTCTCTGCTCAAGCAAGAGTTCTTGGCATGCTCAAACCTCAAGTGTCTATGGAAGACTGCCGTGAGCAAGGCCCCAACGATCAAAAAGCTCATCACTCTATGTTTCTCACACCACAACCGTCACAGTGCGGGATGTACGGATGGCGAAGGCCAAAAAGCCTGCTCAACGAAAGATCAGGATGACAGTTTTGTTGGGACTAATCTTCCAGAGCCGGCTCAGCCACCTAACAATGTCGAAGAAGTCCACATTGACGACATCGTGCCACCACCATCTCCGCAAGAGCCACCGCAGCAACTGCATGACGAAATCAACGAGCCCCCTTCCCATGAAGGAGGTGAAGAGGGGCATCCTCGGCCGCCCTTTGAAGAAGAACACCCTCACCCTCCATTCGAAGGCGATCACCCTCACCCTCCATTCGATGGAGAACATCCTCACCCTCCATTCGATCACCCTCACCCCCCGTTCGATGAAAATCACCCTCCACCGCCTTTTGCAGGAAAACATCCTCACCCCCCGTTTGGTCCTCCATTTAGAGGAGACCATCCTCCCTTCGGTCCACCACACCGGCCACCTCAGGGCTTCCCTCCTCCACCTCCTGGACATCATGGCCCACCGCCCTTTGGTCCTCCTGGCCCACCTCCTGGGATCCCCAGGTTCGGGCCATTTGGACATGAATGGGGAGGATACAGCTTCGAGGCTCGTCTAGCCCTGACCGTAACCTCGCTCATCCTCCTCATAATACTTTCTGGGCTCACCTTCCGTTTGATCCGCAAGAGCTCCTGGTACCGTGACCCCCGCCGTCAAGCCGATCGAGCTGCAAGGCGAGAAGAGCGTCGAACCCGGAAGCTGTACCGCAAAGCCGCATGCAAACACAAGTGGGCGACATGGTGGAAGCATTACCGACGCCAATGTTCCAACACTGACTACGAAGAGAAGCGAGAGATGGTGCTTGAACAAGAAGGGCTCTTGGAAGACGTGATGCAGAATGAGATTCGCACGTTACGGAACGCCTCTGATCTTGTCAGAGATCTTGTACGGGTCGAAGAAGGCAGAGCCCGATTCAACGTGTGCAATCATGCTCACCATCCTCCTTACCCGTACTCACCCGCGGAGCATGCCGGCGGCATCGGAAGCAGTAATTTTTCAGAAGTTCCTCCGTTGTATGTTGCACCGCCTCCCCGGTATGAAGAGGAGCTCGAGGGCGAATTGACTGTCGTTGATGGATTCCGATACACCCCGAGCAACACGGACGATACTCCTGATAGCAGTATCATTGATTGCAGCTCGCGGCTGAGTCTCGAGACGGGCGGATCAACAATCGCCAGCAAGGATGCCCGGGACTAACGTCCTTTTCCTGCCACACGGTTATTCGCCGGCGGAACTTCTTGTATAGTACTTTGATGGATAGACCTACCTTGGTGGTGGTCGGTTTCGGCGTCGGATCTCGGAGAATTCTTATCTCTTTGTTATTTGGAATGGTTATTTCGAGCTGGGAGGTGTTGTAGGGTTGACAGCGTTCGGACTGTCGCAGTCAGCAGATGAAATGCGTTGTTCATGTATAAAACTAGGTACAATCCAGGACAGTAACATACATACACTGCCCCACGTTCAACAACGATACAGCTACAGTCTTTTGGTATCCTTGGTCCAACCGCGGTAAGGCGTAAACCATTCCGACTTGAGTCAAACTCCATCGGGGGGACTACCGTACGGGAACTTCATGCGTCGTCAGAGCCTTGTGGCCCATGGTCGAGGCTCGATCTAATATGTGAGCTCGGCAAACCTTCTTAATCTTGTCCTACACCCGACCTTAATTTCATCCCCAGGCGCAAGCTCAACACCATGCCCTGCACAGAGACATTGCGCAGACCAGCTATGTATAGCTGATGCATAGGTTGCTCGCTCACCATGGTCTGATACAGAACTTCCGTATTCTCGCCTTGCGGGCTGCCCTCCCACGAGTGACGTTACGGGTTGAAAAGCGAGGATACAATGGGACAAGAGGCACCGTTGCTCCCGGCAAAAATGGCAACGACACGCCGCGTGCAATTGCATCTACCTTGCGCAAACACCGGAGGCTCCAACCCGGACTGGGTAACAGCGGTAGACCTGGGCTCACGGATGGGCTGACGGAGGGCACCGGTGGACCTGCCGGGAGAGTCAAAGGACTTGGTGATCCGGCCTCGGCGAGTCCGAGTCCAGGCCCAGACCAACCTCAAGCGCATGGGGCAGACAAGCAAGATACAAAACCACAAAAGGAAGAGAATACTGTGTTGCCTGAGCGCAAATATATGCGGCGAATTCTTGGCCCCAAACGCTTCCCGCCGCTGCTTCGGGAAATCCAAAGAGTTGGGCAAGATCACAAAATCTCCAAAACCGGCCGACTTCAGAAATCCCTGGACAGGACTGTAATTTCTACTGCAATACTCGAAGCGGAGTTGAAATGGATTTGCCGCAATCATCCGCACCCTAAGGCTGTCCGCAATATTCTGGAAATCCTCATCCACGACCGCAAGGTCAAGCCCTCGGCAGCGCATTACGAGGCATTAATTCTGGCCAATTGCTTTCCAGAGCTTGGCTCTGTGAAGAATGTCAAGATTTTCTTGGAAGAGATGGAACGGGAGGGCGTGTTGATCGAGCCTTCCACATATTATGCTGTCTTGACGGTTAGTCTGCCATTAAGCCATCTTCAACCCTTTCACTCTCGGATCTGCCTGGGGTCAGACGGCGTGTCGCTTCAGAACTCATGATACTAATGCAGACATCAGGTCCTTGCAGTTCATCCGGATACGTACCTCCGGACGACCATCATCCAGCAACTTCGCAAGCAATGGGTGTCGATTCCGGAACGCTACGCACTACTAAACGTTGTTGCCATGATCCGCGAGGGCCAGCTCGAACTCGCTACTCTGGAGATGGAGAAATTACAACAGAAACAAACCCGGATCCCGCCCTGGGTATGGATTATTTATGTCCATGCCATCTGCGACCGTCACGATTTCCAAGCCTTGTTGCAACTCCTTTACAAGTTGTCTGACGAAGGCTTCCTTTTTCCTCGCCCAACGCTACTTCATGCTCTGATTACGGCGAGTAAGAACGACTCGTTGGACGTCACCAAGTATCTATGGCACGGTTACGTCGAGAGCATGCATATCATGCCCAACGAAGACCTATGCATGACTGTTCTACGGCTGGCGGCCCGATACCAAGATGTGAAACTGGCAGAATCTGTAGCGGTGGTCCTAGAGAGCGTCGCTGGGGACGCATGCACCACGCCACCGAGCCTAGTTGACCAGCCGCCGCCAACCAAACATGAGATTATGAGTTTGACGTTCGATTCGCCGCATCTTCCTGGATTGGACCCTCAACAGCGGCCTGGCTCAGACGGGTCTGGAGATGGGAGTATCACGACAAGCTCCAGTTCTGGGAAGCGGACGCCATCATCCTCGGAATCCGAAGCCGAAGTCCAATCTCTCGCCGTGGCCTTTTCCAGTCCAGTTCCGCTACCGCACCCGTCATCTTGGCTTCGGCCACGTAAGTTGCCTGAGCAAGCGGTGCAGCTTCTACGCGAACTCGGGATCGAAACGAGTTGGCAGGGCCGAAATAGGAGACGCGCTGGCATCCTCTATCCGCTGTTTAAGCAGGAGCGCGGCTTGCGAGGCGCGAGATTCGATCCGAGACTAGCATTGATGCAAGGATGGGATTGGAGGAAGAAGTGACCTTGGAGATTACAAGAGAGTACATAATAGGTAATAGATTGGGTTGCAAAGGGTCATGTGTCCGTATGTGCATCCGTATGTGCATCCGTGTGTATCCGTATCTGTATCCGTATCCTGTTCTGTGTTTTGTGTTCTGTTACCTATACCTATACCTCTATGGTACCTGTTCTGTCGCTATCACTGTCGCCATCGCTGCCACTCGTTCACGTCGACGTTGATGTCGACCCCGACCCCAACGACGACAACTCGCCCACGGACGCCGCCGCTGGCAACATCAAGTCCACCAGCCACGGCGCATTGACCGGTTTATACCGTAAATCCATAATACTCGCGTTGACGAAGAGCGTCTCGTGTCCGAATTGCAGGTCTGTCGCGTCGAGAAAGTTGCATTTCTCCCGGATCTGGGTTTTGCGGGAAGGAGTTGGTAGTGGTAGCGATGGTGATGGTGATGGCGATAGTTGTGGTGGGTGATCTTGACCTGGGCCTGGATCCTTTGCACCTTCGACAACCCATCCCTTCCTGACCGCGCCCCAGGCCTCGTGGATGTGGCCGAAACAATGCATTCGCGGTCTGCATCGCTGCACGGCCTTGCGGAGGTATTCGCAGCCGACGTCTTGTCCTGTCGCAGTGCGGTCTAGGATGCCGTGCGGTGGGCCGTGGGTGAGCATGATATCGATGCTTGGATCGGGATCGGGACCAGAATCAGCTTCGCCTTGATGTGCATCTTGCGCTTTCTCTTGACCTGCATCTTGACCTTTCTCTTGGCCTTCAATGTCAGCATCAGCAGCAGTAGCAGTAGCAGTAGAAAGATGCCCAGTTTTGCCAGTGCCAGTGCCAGTGCCAGTGCCAGTACCAGTGCCAGTACCAGTACCAGTACCAGTACAAGCCCCAGCATTCCCAACCACGCCAGAACCATCACATCCCTCCAGACCTCGACCAGGCTCTTCACTGTTCCCATCTCTCCGCTCGCTCGGCTTTCCAGGGCTAGGGCGCCATGTCCGCTTGAAATCCGGCACGGGGTTCCTCGGCCGCTGCTTAGCAACACTACCTTTGCCTTTTCCTTGGCCTACCTCAACCTCATGCCCAGGATCCGCATGCGAATACGACTTTGAATCCAAGTCCGAGTCCGAACCGGAATCCCAATTAAACCGATCGGCTCCTCCCCTCTCATAACCAAACGCCCAATTCCAGAACTCGGGCTGATACGCGCTCGCATAGACGGTCAGCCGCGCGCCGTTCCGGAGCGTGAACGCGCCCACGCCCTCCTCGAGATAGCGGATGCCGGCGTCTCGCGCCTCCTGGCCGACGTACATGTCGCGGATCATGTCGAGCGTCTGCGCCGAGTACGGGGGCCGCGGGCCGTGCAGGGTCGGGTATTGGGCGTAGTAGGGCCGGTCGAGCGTGATGTCGTGGTTGCCTGGGATCACGATCTTCAGGTCCGCGTCCACGGAGGAGAGGAGCTGGATGGCCCGCTTGTGCTGCTCGACCGAGCCGTTCATGGTCAGGTCGCCGCAGTGTAGAAGGACGTCTGCGGAAGGGAGAGGCTGACGGAAGGGCGTCCCGACAGTATCAGCATCTTGAGGTTGAGGTTCATATTGGCGTTCAGGATGAGACCTTGATCGAGGTTCTGATTGAGGTGCTTGTCCTTGAGGTAGAGCCGCGTGCGTGTCTGACAGAATGAGAATGCGCGTTCTGATGCTCTCTCGTGTCATGGCTGAACAAGACAATATCTCAGGTACTAATGACGAGGTAATGTATCTTGTAGAACCCCGAATTTCGAATCCCAACTAAAGGCAAAGAGGCAGGAAAAGGAAAAGAGGCAGTGGCAGTGGCGGCCAGTAATCAACCGAAGATGTCCAAACTGCGAGGTTGTAGAGTGGCGGCCTGACTACGAAGCATTAATATATATATATACACCTAAGTTATATATAAACCCCGACCTTAGGGTTAGGGTTAGGGTTAGGGTTATGTACCCCGACCTATCGTTCTTCATTACTCTTACCCCAAGTACCCAGTAGTCTCCCGCCGCTCTAGTCTCATAGACGTTAACGTTACGTATATCCAGCCTTGTGGTAACTTTACCCGATCACATCTCTGATGGCACCGTTTCGGCCCTGGTAAAGGTGGTGGAATGAGGATTGAGAGTGGGAGTCATGTCCTCTAGTTGAGTCACACGCGCCACAGCAATAACACATACCATTAAACGGCCACCCCTTCCCTTCATTGCCATACCATAGGTCACGGCTTCTCAACTTGGGAGCGACCTTACTTAACGCCATCAAGTGAGATTCAGACTGTTGCCTCAACGTCGGACTTTCGGACCAGGACGGAAGGTCCAAGGTCTTCGTCATTGGGAATATCTACGTGCCCAATAAACCCAACTCTCTCCATTCTCCCTCATAATAAAATCGACGAGAATGAGCTCGACACACGAACTCGGCCTGAGAGAACAAGATGGCGATTTGCTTCCAGACACTTTGGACAAAGCTACGCTGGAAAAGGACATGGATTTTCCGGAATCATCTGTCTTTCAGGCTGGAATGGAAAGAAGACTTCCAGCCGTTCCAAATGTCGATGCAAATTACCAGGGCACTTTGGTCGTCTCGGAAATGCGACTTCTCATCAAATTTGGACCGCATGTGACTGTTGATGAAGCGTTACCATGAGGGCAGTGAGAAAGCGACTAGGTGACCAAGTTCCGGTTCCAGAGGTTTTTGGGTGGCGAATCCGTCATGATAGAGTCTTTATATATATGGAGCTGATTTCGGGAACAACATTACAAAAATGCTGGAACGATCTCAATCTCTCTGAGAAGGATTCTCTCTGTGAGCAACTCAGTCAGATTCTCTCCTCTCTACGGCAACTCAAGCAGAGAAATGAGTTCATCGGTAAGCGATTCTCCACGGAGAGATATGATTCCTCATTCCAATCTAATTGGATTTCCTAGGATCCATTACTGGCGGGCCATTACTCGATCGAGTCTTTTATGACCGCCCAAAGACCGGGCCATTCAACAGTCTCGACCACTTCTTCAACTTCCTCGAATGGCTTCCACAACGATTCTTATCAGCTTCTCAGAGATACAAAGACCCTTACCTGGAGCTTCTTCGACCAGACCAAGACTATCCCACTAGTATTAAATTCACTCATGCCGATGTCCATCCTACAAATATCATGGTGTCGGCCGCCGTGGACCTCGGACCGCCGCGCATCCTGGCCTTGATCGACTGGGGGCAAGCAGGTTGATACCCGGATTACTGGGAGTACTTCAAAATGTGTTACACCACTGACTTCGAGGGTGTGTGGCGCAACACATACATTCCCAAGATCATCGAGCCTCGGGAATATGAACAGTATCTCTTGGCCGAATATACCATGAGTATCGGAGCTCTATAACCCCTCATTAATAGGACTTGAAGGTCGAGAAGCTACAAGTATGGATGAAGAGTCGACAGACAAAGCCGGACTACGGCATGGTCGGCGTCACCAGCGTCCAGCATCGGCTGAGTCAGGGGCGTGGCGTTCAAAGACAATTCTGGGCTAGGCTCTGTAGGTTTAGGCCTCGTATTGTTATTGAGTCACTTGAATCAGGTATGGCGTGGCTGGGATGAAGAACTGACTGCTGACAACGGCATACTCTGTAGGATTAGGCCTCGTATTGTTATTGAGCCACTTGGACTATTGAGGCCCCCTATTGTTATTGAGGAACTTGGACTGTTGGTCTCACCCCATCACTCAGCTGTTAGTGTTATCGTCTCCCCCCATCACTCAAGCTGTTTCCCTTCCTGACTTCTACCAGACTGGCCAATAAGTTCCGCCTCATTGCCTCGAGTATGCAGCGTAGTGGCTATCTCGTGAGTCATCAAGGCGTCAACATTAGGCACGAAAAAAGTCAAGCCCACCGAGATGACACCAAAGGCAATCGAGGTGAGGAAGACTGGGTGATATGCGGCGGCATTGGCGACCCGGTAGGCATATGCTCCTGCAGCCTCGATGGCCGGCGTGATGCCCTTGACGGCCGACAAGGCGGCAGCTGAGCCACTCGCCAGAGCCATCAGATAGGCCGCGACTGAGGATTGCGGCAGACCGGCTTGGATGACGGCAGGGACCACCACCCGGGGCACTGTTTGCGTGATGCGCGTTCGGAGCACTACTTGGTAAATCACCGAGGCGATGGACGAGATGACAGACCTCGCTGCTCCAGCGCAGCCGGCCGCCGACCCGATTTCTTGCTGGTTGTGGATGCAGATCGTCGTCATGCTGAATGCGATGGCTTCGTTCCAGCCGATGCTGAATAGAGACATGACCAGGAGGGCGATGCCGGTCGCTAGATTGTCCAGGTTGCAGACTGCCATGGCTGTGGGCCAACCGACCAGAGATCAGAGTGTGTCAGCAGCGATGCTTTAGCATCATGGATGAAGGGAGGGAGACAAAATGGCCGTGCAGCGATGCTCTATAGAGATTGATGAAGAAAAGAAGGGAGATCAAATGGCCGTGCAGTGCGGCTAGAATCATGGATGAAGGAAGGAAGGAGACCAAATGGCCGTGCAGTGTGGAGAGGCTTACATGCAAGACAAACACTCCCCATGGTAATCATAAACATGCACTGATATTTCACCCGGCCAATCTTCTCCGCCAGCAGGCCACCGGACACTTCGCCGAGGGTGAAGGCGATGCTGAGGAGGGATGAAATCCAACCGGCCCACATCTGGTCTTTCTTCGTATTGCCCTGTCTGTAGACCACCGTCACCATCTCCGGCCACACCAAGGCGGTGGCATAGTAGACACTGGCACCGAATCCCAGAAGCAGGACCGAGGCGACCCAGTGAACGTTCTTGAACAGATGGACTGGGATGAGGGGCTCTTGAAGCGGAGCCCGGATCTCCCATGCGGCCAAGGACACCAAGCAGACGAAGCCGACGATGATGGTTGTGATGACATGGGCCGACTTCCAAGGATACGCCTGGCCTCCCCACAACAGGCCCATCAAGAAGAGCACGGTGCCGGCGACGAACAAGAGCGCCCCGACATAGTCAAAGTGCCGGAGCATATAGATGCGGGTGCGATCGCGGTTCTTCATGTGGAAGGTCGGCGGGTGGTAGAAGACAAACCAGAGAAGCGTGGCCAGTCCGTTCGTGATGATCATCAGGTAAAACACCCAGCGCCAGCCCGGGCCGGTGTAGATTTCAAACGCCGCGGCGATGGCGGCGCTGAAGAACCCGATGGGGATGATGAAGATCATAAAGATGCCGATGATGAAGAATCGGTGCTTCATGGGAACGAGCTCCGTCAGCACCGTCACATACGACAGACCGGCACTCGCCCCCAGGCCGATGAACAGCATGCCGGCGATCAGGGTTGCCACGTCCTGAGCCCGGCTACTGACCACCGACCCGATCACAGCCAACAGGCTGCCCCCGATGAAGAACCAGCGACGGCCGAAGAGGTCCGTCAACCGGCCAAAGAGGAGAAGGCCGACGCTCGTGGCCAGCGTGTAGACGCACGGCACCCACAGTATATTCACGTTGTTCCCCAGGTCGGCGTTCACCTGGGTCAGAATGGACCCGATCATGCCATACACGCCCGCCGCAGACATGTCTGAGAAGACCGTGGCGAAGAATGTTCCCAGGAAGTATGCGCTCCTGAAGTATCCTGGAGGCAGCTCTTCCTCGGCCGCGGTGAAGCCAACAATCTGGGGCCGAGTATCGACATGCTTCTCTCCCTTTTCGGCCACGTCAACTCCAACCACGTCAACTTTGTCGACGGTAGATGTACCTACCATTGCTGAGTGAATTTATCTTGACCTGGTCTACCAAAAGGTGGTGGGGCCGTGGACAAGGGGTAATGGCTCCCTCGTCTTTCTATCCAATAAAGGGGTTAGGGAGACGAGGCTCGGGTGATCGCAGCTTGCGGCGGGAGGGAGTTGTCGATATATGGACACCCGCAGAAGGTCAAGGCTTACCTGGCGGGCCCACTTGAGGCTTTATATCGCTTACCCATCACTTCTTTCCCCAGATCATCAGTCTGCGGGGAGTCGCTCACCCGGAAAGCGGCTTCTAGATATCCCGTTGATGGTGCAGGACTTGATCCGGATAAATACTGCTGCCCTACCGACAATTCAGCCTGACATTTGAGCCCCTCCACCTACCCAGACTTGCAAGCGCGTCGAAATACCTAGCAACGAGTCGGGTACCCCGGATGATACCCCGGATTTCAGTCTACCCCTCAGCCAGAACCTGGGGACTGGACTTTTGCGGCCCAAATATGTTCCTTGATGATTCAGCCTTGCAGTATTCGCAATCATGCGCTGATGGCGATGAGTGTCTTGACCTGATTCCCCTTGTCACTCACCACACGGTCTCCCACCTTGACATGAGAAACAGTAGCCCCAATATCTTCGACAATGCCGCTGAACTCGTGGCCGAGTATGACAGGTGGAACGTCTCCCGTCCATGGTTTCTGAAGAGGGCTGAGGCCCATGCCGGTAATCGTGTAGATCTGGCCCTTTCAGCTCGGGCAAACGTAGTAGAAGGAAGGACAATCAGAGCGAGCTTGCCACTTCCACAAATGCTGATCTATGTGATCCACGCGAACGTCGTATTT
Organism: Capronia epimyces CBS 606.96; assembly: GCF_000585565.1. Lineage (NCBI taxonomy): Eukaryota > Fungi > Ascomycota > Eurotiomycetes > Chaetothyriales > Herpotrichiellaceae > Capronia > Capronia epimyces. Next base: position 489,571 of record NW_006912914.1, read on the forward strand.
GTTGGAAAACGTATATCTCTCATATTGGTGCTTTTGAAATCATCCTTGCAGAATCGGTAGATCCAACCAGCTTTCTTGTGGTGTGTTCTGTTCTTCACTCTTCCTAGATCCACGGCGTAGAGAACAAAGTTTCTGGTCTTGGGTGCTATGTAACCTCAGCACGGGAAATCCATCCTTACATTGTCTCCGAAAAGTCACCAACCACTTCCAATCGGACTTGGGCGCATAAATTCATCCCGAATATCGTGCCTTCAGCAGAACAGCACACTATATCCCGGTGGTTTAGGCCATGCATGCCTCTACACTTTCATTCCAACCGAGCCAACGTGCCCCCAATGAAGGGAGATAGACAACTTGCCAGTTCGGGGCAGACTTCAGGGGCGCCTATATGAATGGTAGCCTCGTAAGCTCTGATTGGCTGAAAGCGATGGTCGAACAACATTACTTGGACCTACATACTTGACTTTACATTGTTGTTACTATTCAGCCTCTGTTTGGCGAACTATCCATGACCTCAGTTTCCGTCAGCATCGTCGGGTCTTGCCTTGACATAATGAGAGCGTCCAGGCCAGAGCTGGGGGCTGGTGGCGGCGATGTTACAGCACAGTCCCTCAGTAGAATGAGGAAGGCCTTCCTCTGTGAACACTGAATACTGAACATGCCGCCGGTAATGGGCACAACATGTGTCGCGTTCTTCTTTCCCCAAACGAAAGATTCTGGGCGCAAGCAGGAGCGATGATGACCTTAAAGATCACGCTGCGAGCTAACAACAGCATCATCATCTCGAGAGATCTTGAACTCCCTCAGACTTCATCCCCAGCTGGCCTGCAGCTATCACTACTTCATCCTTAGAGGCTGCATTGGCTAGCTAATACACTGGTTGACTGCCATATCCCTAATGACACACAACATGCGTACACTTCTCTCCCACCGATCCTATTCCTGGCTCCGTGTCAGCAGTGCCGTGGCCACGCTGGCCGTGGTGCTTCTGTTGTACATTGTGCTCGATGCACAAGCAAGACGGTCGTGGTGGGCCGTCAGCTCAAGTTTCAGAGCCAGGCCGACGAATCCTTTTACGGCAGCCGACCTGGACCAGCACCTCGATATCACGGAATGGGGCGAGATGGGCAGGCGCGTCAAGAAGCTCTCGCAGTGGGCGCAGATCCTCATCAAACACCCCTCGGCAGACCACACTGCTTTCCAGGACACCTTGGTGTTGCATTTTCCATTCCTTGCGGGAACTGAGGCATCAATATACACTCCCTGGTCCTCCCCGATCAACAGGTCCTTCCCTTCGCACACAGGCATCATCACCTGTGTCGGATCCAACAACTTCCGCATGGCAGGTCACCTCATTGCCAGTCTCCGTCTCGTGCACAACTCCCAGATCCCCATCGAGATCGCTTACGCAGGGGACGAGGATCTGGATCCTGACAGTCGCGCCTTCTTGCAGTCCCTCGATCCCGAGTTATCATTCATCGATCTGCTCGATTTGTACCCGGCTGCTGGTCATGACTTGGTCCGTAGCGGCTGGGCCATGAAGCCATTTGCCCTTCTGGCATCTTCCCACCCACAAGCCATTCTCGTCGATGCCGATGCCGTGTTTCTCACGAATCCAGAATCCATCTTCGAGGAAAACGCCGGCCTGGCTCGCACCGGAACCCTCTTCTTCCACGACCGCGCGGCCCGGGGAGGAGACGGCCACCGTCGGCTGTGGCTCAGCAAACAGATCCGAGCAGCGGGCATCCCGCCTTCCCGACACCTCACCAGAAGGTCACTCTTCTATAGTGGCGCAGCATACTATGAAGCAGACAGTGGTGTCGTTGCGCTGGACAAATCCCGCCCATCAGTTCTTCTCGGGCTGATGTTCGCCTGTTGGATGAACACCAAGAACGTGCGGGACGAAGTCACGTACCGTGTCTTCCACGGGGACAAAGAGACGTTCTGGGTGGCTGCAGAACTCAGCAGTGTCGAGTACTTTTTCCAGCCGTGGTACGCGGGGACCATGGGCACCATCACGACGGCCGAAGGAGAAGGACAGGATCAACCGCCAGATCTGGCGGTGGACAAGGTGGAAGTGTGTGGGACGCACATGTTGCATCTCGACCACAGGGGACAAACACCGTTTTAGATCAACGGTGGGATATACGAGGACAAGAGCAAGGTGGACAAGGGGTTTGCGCAGATGACGCACTACTGGGTGGGCGAGATTGAGGCTGAGACTGCCAACATTCGACTCACTGGCCTCACTAGCACGCAGCCACAGCACCAGTGGTATTGGCGGCCCGGCTCGGTGTCATGTCTGCGAGAGACGGGCGTCAAGGTGATTCCCGACGACATTCAGAGGACGATTGAGCGGATAGAGAAGGAAGCTGGCCGGGTTGACGAGCTGGCTATGCAATGACTGGCTTTGCGATGATTTTAGATTTTAGATTTTAGTTTTTAGAATTCGGAGTTCAGATTCAGTTTCTATTTGAACGGACCGCCAGCTGTATAGTAGAGTACTAGTCTATTAGCATCGATGCCACCGAGATGTCCCTCTTATGGGGAGTTTGAGACTAACAATGCTACTGAATGACAGACAAGCCACTAATGACCAAGATCGAACGAACGAACGAACAATCAATCAATATACAGGACTATATGAATGTCAATGTCAATGTCAATGTCAATGTCAATGTCAACGTCAATCAATATTCATATGTGTATGTCCACACCGACTCAGCAGCTACTAGATAGCCTTGCCTTTGCTTTTAGAACCAGTACCGGAGCTAGAACCAGACGTAGAACCAGACGTAGAACCAGACGTAGAACCAGTCCTAGACCTAGATTTAGACCAAGACCTATGTGTATGTGTAGAGCCTTAATGGCCGTCACTACAACTCAACCTCAGCTTCAGTCGGTCGCTACAGTGTACAGTGCAAGGACGAGACAGGTCCCGTCCGTCCGTCCGTCCCCAGTCACACTCATAGCTGTTCATTGACGAATAGGCCGGCCATACCTTGTCCAGTACCGATCTGTATGAGAGAGAGAGATGATTAGTATGTACATATACATGGTAAAGGAGGTGATTTGCACAAGTAAGGTAATTGAGGTGATTTGCACAGGCAAATAACGATGTTTCCAGAAAAGGAGGTGATGTGGGAAAAAGGAAAAGAACAAGGAGGCGCAAATACTTACACACATGGATGTGACCAAAATCTTCTTCTTGGTCCGTCGCGCCTCACTGAGAATGGTGCAGATCTGGCGGGCACCCGTGGCGCCGAGAGGGTGGCCCAGGGCAATGGCGCCGCCGCGGGGGTTGAGTTTCGAATGGTCCAAACCAAGAACGTTCAGGCAGTAGACGGCCATGGAGGCAAAGGCCTCGTTGATCTCGAAGATGTCAATGTCCTCTTTGGTCAGCTGGTACTTGGCCAGCAGCTTCGGGATGGCTGCACTGGGGCCAATGCCCATGACGCGGGGTGGCACACCGGCGACGGTGGCGCCGACGAACTTGGCCAGGATGGGCTGGCCGAGCTCGATGGCCTTGGACCGCTTCATCAACAGCACCGCGGCAGCTCCATCCGTGACTTGAGACGCGTTGCCACCAGTCGTCTTGTCGCCAAACTGTGGCAAGGCCGGTCGGATCTTGGACAAGCCTTCCAGCGTGGTGCCGTATCGGGGACCCTCGTCCTTGGTGAGCGTGATCTCCTTCAGTTCGCCCGTCTTGGGGTCCTTGACCTTGGTGGTAATGGGGACGATCTCGTCCTCAAACCAGCCCGCCTTCTGCGCCACTTCGGCTCTGCGGAACGACTCGACGGCATATTCGTCTTGCTGTCGGCGCGAGATGTTGAAGTCGGAGCCGACGTTTTCCGATGTTTGGATCATCGGCTGTGTGCAGTCGGCAGCTTCTTGGTGCGCCATGATCTCGGGAGAGAAGGGATCATCGCCGCCGGTGTTGTGGCTCATACTCTCGCCACCCATGGCCAGTCCGATGTCGATGCTGCCGTTCGTGATCTGGCCAGCGATGTCTTGCACCGCCTTCAACCCGCTTGAGCAGAACCGGTTGACCGAGCTGGCAGCAGATGTGTGGGGGAAGCCGGCTGCGAGCATGGCCGCTCGCACCTTGTAGGCAGCTCTTGGGTCGCCAACCTAAAAAGAGACACCGGTTGTGAGTGATTGCACTTGAATGGGTTTTCTGCCTTTGGGGGTGTAGGTGTGGCTGGTCCCGATCCTTACATTTCCCAAACAGATATCCTCCACGAGCGCAGGGTCGATCTTGCTCTTGTCCAGCACCTGCTTCAGCAGGGCGTAGACGATGTAGTCGAGGTCAGTGTCCTTGAACCCGCCCTTCTTGCCCTTGGCTAGAGGCGTCCGAATCGCGAGGGTGATGACAATGTCGTCGGGGTTCTTCTGCGTGCTGTTGACCTGCAGCATTAGTGGAGGTCGCCTCAAAGGGGGGAGAAGGGCATGGGCATGATGTCCCGTCACCACGCAGACTTACATGGAGGCGACACCGGTCTTGTGAGGGGCCAGGTGCGAGAGGATGGACCCGAGTCTTTGCGTGGCCATGTCGACACTGTTCTGAGGCTGGATGGGGACTGGAAAGGGAAAGAGAAAGAGGACCAGAGAGTAACGGCGAGGAACAGAGCTGTAGAAGAGAAGCGACGCAGAGGCGAAGTCGTGTAATCTTTTATTCTAGTAGTAATGGCCGCAGTCTCGCTGCTGACTGCCCTTCGGCTTCCGTTTTCCGGCTTCTGTTCGGTGCAGTGCCTCGGCATCTCGACAATATGGCACTAACTGCATGTGTGCTAACTCGCCACTATCCCGCCACTAGCTGCGGCTAATCTCGCCGCTTTACCTGCGGTTAAGCCTCGCCCCGACCTAACCCCCACCTAACTCCCAACTCCCAACTACTCTTCTTCCACCGGAACTTGATGATCACAAATCGACCCTTTCGACGACGCCGTGGCTAGACCTCAGCAGGCCCAGCCCAGTCATGCTCTCGTCTATCCCAGTCACTTGACAGGCCCCGAGACCTGCCATTGGCATGGAGGCGGCGTGGAGGTGGCCTATTCGGCTGCGGGATCGATTCAGCCCTGAGCCGTAAAACCCTGGCTACCTTTCGGCTATCTAACAATGTTTCTCCAGACCACGTCCAGGACGGAGTACTCGTACCTACGAAGCACCGCAAACCCCCGTGAATTTCTTTGATTGATTGTGCCGGACGCGGTTGTCATCTGTGGGAGCTAGGTAAGATGCCAACTCAACCACCAAACAGGTAAAAGAAACCGTCATCATCGTCTATCTATTATTGCCTCCTCAACGCCGGGGAGAATCGTTTCCATTCGCTATGCATGACATGTCGATCCGTAAAGCCCGTGTTCTTTCAACGAGGATCCTCTACGACCCCGTTTTTCGGTTGGTCCCATCCCGTCAAAACTCCTGCGCTCACCACCACCACGAGGTATCTACTTCTCCTCCACGGCGTCGGGCTTGACAGCGTCGCCATCGGCATCCTTCATTTCTGTATCCTCTGCAGCTGGCTGGGCGGGCTTCTTGGCCTCTTCCTCAGCCTTCTTCTTGGCCTCGAGTTCGGCTCTCTTTCTGGCGGCTTCTTCCTCCTGCGCCTTGAGGATTGCTTGACGTTCGGCCTCGATCTTGTCGTTGTATCGCTGGACAACAGGACCGGCAACGAACCGGATCTCGTCCATCTTGGCGATGTATTGTGCCTTGGTGGCATCTTCTCCGTCGTCGTACAGCCAATCCTAACACCAGTCAGTATCCTTGATGCATCCGATCTCGTCCCGTGTCTACTTACCTCGGCCTTCTCCAGAGTATCCCGGATTTTGTCTTTCTCCTCCTGGCTGGCAAACTCCGAGTAGACGTCGTCAATCTTGCCACGGAGTTCGTAGATGTACGATTCCAGCTCGTTCTTCTTGTCCTCAGTGTCGGTCACCAGCTTGTCCTCCATGTACATGGCATTCTCAAGTTCGCCGGCAGCAGCTTTGGCTGCTTCGTCCAGGGAAGATGTTCCGGAAACCAATTGCAAGTCTCCCTTGCGCACCTGCTTCTTGACCTTGCGCAGCTTGGGCTTGCTTTCGGCGGAACCATTGGCTTGGTCGGTCTCCATGGCGTCACCCTCCTTGGGTTTCTCCGGTTCGGGCTCCTCAACCTCGACATCCTCGACATAGTAACCGCTCTCAACGTTGAGGACACCATGAAGGTTCAGCCGCGCCTTAAGCTTGCAGATCATGAAATCATCCTTTTCATCGGCCTTGACTCCCTTGACCGAGAAACGTCCGATCCATGGATTGACCTTGCCGGGGAGCTGTTCTGGCTTAGCGTATCGGGCTTCGAGGTCGAAGGGTTGTTTGCGGTAGAATGTAAGGATCTTGGTAGACGGCATGACGTTGCCCCTATTGAAGACAGTCAAGTTGGTGTCCTCATCCGGGATGTCGGGAGACTGTTCCCAAGTGAATTCGATCGGGTAAGTGACGATGTCGTGGACGGAAAAGTCTCGAACTCGGAACACCGGGGAAAGAATGGCGCAACTGAAGGTACAGCCACGAGCGATGGCTTCGTCTTGGTTGAGGGTGAACGATAGCGGCTTGCCAAAGAACTTGGAGATTCTCTCCTTGATAGACGGAACACGGGTGCTGCCGCCGACCATTTCAATGGCATCGATATCCTCGACTTTAAGTTTGGCGTCGGCGAGAGCCTGTTCCAGAGGTACGGTGACTCGGTCGAGCAGAGGCTGGATCAGTTGCTCGAGTTCGTCACGCTTCAACACGCCTCGGACATCCTTGTCATCCATCAAAGATTCGATGCTGATAGGAGCCTGAGCGTTGGCCGAGAGAATCTTTTTGAGCTTCTCGGCCGCCGTAGCGACACGGGTGTTCGCCTTGGCGTTGGTCGTGATGTCCACCTTGAACTTCTCCTTGAACTCGGCGGCGAAATGGTCGACGAGGGCCTTGTCGATGTTGCGGCCACCGAAGTGTCGGTCGAAGGTGGTGGCTTTGACGGCCAGTTCGCCCTTGCGGAATTCCACAATGGAGCAGGTGTAGTCACTGTAGCCAATGTCCACGAAGCACACTCGGCGGGGCTTTGCGTCGCCTTCGGGCAGGTCTGATTTGGTGATGCCGTAACCCAGGGCAGTCGCGGTGTTATCATTGATAAGTCGTAGGGTTTTTAATCCCGCAATTGAGGCCGCGTCCAGCAACGCTCTTCTCTGGGCGTCCGTGAACCACGGTGGGGTGCTGAGGACGACGTCCGAGACGGGAAGCTTCAACTCTCGACTGGCGGTATCTCTGATCTTTCCCAGGTACATGGCAATCAGCTGTACGGCAGTAAACTGCTTCTTCTCTCCTCGGTAGGTCACTTCCGCTCCAACCTGGCCATTAATGTCTACCAGCGGAGCCGTAATGTACTGTTGTTCAATGGCGATGTCGGGATCATCGATGGTACGGCCGGCGAGGCGCTTGAGCGAGGTGATGGTGTTCTTGAGGTTTGAGATTTCCTGGGTTTTGGCTGCCTCGCCTAGGTATCTGCTCTTTGGGCCGAAGCCGACTAGAGACCTGTAGACGGTTAGTTGGCTGACAAGGCCAATGCCACACATGATGAGGCTGCGCATGTCACTTACGGTGTAGCCCGGTTCGAGACCTCATTTGTGATCTGATAGAGGTTAGCGGGTGCCGGAGAAGACAGGGTGTGCAAGGACTTACGATGTCTATGCCTTTGTTCCGTGCAACTCCAATCTTTGTGCTCTGAGCACCAAAATCTATGCCGACGACACTCATCTTGCGGATCTGGATCTGGATTGGAAGAGTCTAGGAAAAGTGCGACGTAGGATTGGATGTGTGCTGGTTGGGTTCAGCAAGGAGGGACAGGAGATGGAAGCGGACGAGAGATTATGAGAAGTTGCGAGGATGGTGTCCAGGCCAAGGTTGAGAGGTTGAGAGAATTCACGTGAAGGATCAATGTCTTTCTTTCTGGATGGGCACGCCAACGGGGGGTACGGTATCTGTACACAACTTGAACAGCAACCAGGAAAAGTCAGATGCTGCAATCGAGGTTCCGCCCAAACGTCCAAGGGCCAGTAACAATGCACCGCCTGGGCAGTGTTTGCCTCACCCTCCGCAGGCCGAAACCGCCATACCTTCCTGCGACTTCGAGAATGTTCTGGCACGGCACGCACTGGCAGTACCAACACGGGTGCTCCGTACAGAATTTTATTCGTGTGCCCTCTACCTAGCTACGGTTACGTGTTCTATATGGAGACTTCATACGAAGATATGCTAATGCCATGCTCTTAGTTCTTCCCACATCACTGTGCCTTGTGCCTAACCACGCCTGTCGCTCAATCAACGGTGACCACGACCACAGCAGCCACCTTGGCGGTGCAGTTCCTAGTTTCTTGTTCCTTGGAACTTCGTGTCTTGTGCTGTGATTTTTCCCGTGTGACACTGTCCTGCGGCTTCACCCTATTTCCTGGTGACTGCTGACATCTTACTGCATGACATGATGCTTTGCGATGGAATAATGAATAAATTGCAGAGCCTTGCTGGCGAGCCCACGATGACTGCTGCAGGGAGATGAGCACGTGATTTGTGCATTGGATTCTAGTGATCCACCGTAGATCATGTGCTCGATTCCTTGGTGCAAAGCTGCCAAGACAAACTGAACTTCAGTCGAACTTCAACTCCCTAACCCTAACCCTAACCCTGAATATTAGCACCTTCAAGCAGAACTTCATTTCCTGAACGTGGCGTCCGTCCTCATAGCCAAGTACTCCATTGCGGTGATGGGAGGGAACTTGGGGCCGGTTTCTCCCTCTAGGCCAGGGACACATTGTATCATCTTGTGGCGGTCCGCTTGAAGGAAGAAGGGAACTGAAAACCGTTCCTGTGTCATTTCGTTACCCTCTTCGGCCTCCTGCTCCCCGTCTGCAGGTGGCTCAATGACCCGATGGAGGGTGGATTTGAGAACGTCGTTGCTCCTGTGATTGTAAGTCAGTTGGAATGACCAAATTTTTCGCCGTGATCGGGAACCTACCATCTCATGAGGAAGTCGCCAATATTGACGATGGCTGACCCTTTGATAGGAGAAGCCGGCACTGCCCATAGCTGTCAGATCAACGCACGCTGCATGTGAGACATCCGTGTGATGGCTTACAATAACTCCCCGGGTTCTTTCGATCCTCCACCTGGAGACCGCCCACCTGGTCTTGGAAGAGGATGGTGATGGAGCCAAAGTCCGAATGTGCAGGGATCCGGGCTTTCTGACCAGACGCCAGCGCCTTTCGCGACACGGCCGGATAGTGAATCAGCCGGAACAGGTGGTCCGCATCCTGATGGAAGTTGACGAAATAGTCCTCGTCAAGGCCCAGGCCAATGGCGATGGCTCGGAAGATATCGAGGCCAAACTCGTGGCAGCGCCAGAAGAAGTTGATCATGAAATCCTCGAAGCCTGGCAACAGATGGCGAGGGGGGAAACGGTTGGGTTCTCGAACCGCAGGAGCTCCCTTATCCGCGCCAATATCGTAGAGCTCCTTGACGTCCTCGACCTGACGCAGTGACTTCAACGTGTCATCGGCATACACGTCCTGAGAGACCTTCTCCCGCCCGACGGGGGTGTAGCCTCGCGCGATATAGCTTTTGGCCCCGTTGCCTGGTTGCGGACGTATGACCTCTTCTCGCGTCAGTTCACTCTGGGGAAGCTGGAAAACTTTCTTGCTCTAGAGTATCGGCACCAGCCCAGTTATGTCAGATGTTTGGACGTCGATGGCCTCGAAACGGGCGTCGTACCCATTGGAAGCACTCGTCAACCAGCTCGTCTGGAACCGTATGATTCACCAGATACACAAAACCGGCCGTCTTGAAAGCATCGACCACTTCACGGGCAGTCTTCAGTCTCTGTTCGGGACTTCCCGAGGTAAATAGCGAGAAGTCGATGATGGGGAGGTGAGCCACGGGGAGGGTTGCAGAGGGCATGACGAAGTCTGATCGACAATGATGAATGATACGAGTTACCACTTTGAGTGGCGACGACAGGGGATATTTCAGTCCTGATACGGAGTCCACACCATGATAGCTTGCATGTCCTTTTGTCCTCGCGAGAATGAGAGCTGGTCTCGGTCTCGGACAAGCAACCATTAGGGCCATGGCGCGATAGGGATGTCACCCAACGGTCGGCTCCACCACCATCCCCATGGTCAGAAGTCGAAGACAAGACTGATAAGCCCACGCCACTCAACACTTCCCGCGGGTTTGATCCATTGGACCGACACGGCCCGGCTAGCAACGCTTTTGGTAGGAGTGTTCCACCAGTACCGCAATGGTCGTAGCGGCCTGTCAACCGTTTGACGGAGCCTCGCCTACTGCACTCAGGACCCTTAGGCTCGATGGAGGGGTGGTGGCGTTGGCGGGGAAAGACATCCGGTTAGACGAACCTAACTCGATCTTGCGATGGTACAATCACGACTACCTTAGGCTATTGACGTGAAGCCTTCCTGGGATGTTCTGCATATCAGAGCATGGAACCGAGCCAATTGAGGATGCACAGTGTCACACACCTTTTCCGGTGCTTTGATATCGCCCTGGCCAGACTCGACGGTCGACAGCATACATAACGGACGATGCATGACAGCTCGACCCAGTGAGTGTTCCCACGACCCCGACCCTGGCCTTGTCGTCTCTTCCACCGCTGCAGTCGCAAGGATGCCTCGACGAGAAACCTTCCTCGCAATCCCGCTCCCCAACCTTCCCCAGTGGAAGGAAAACCTCATACGGGTGCACCGCACCCCTGGTTTCAAGGGCAAAGCCCGCACCATCCGTGAAATCATCGTCCTTCCTCCTGAAGACACCATCTTTGCACATGGAACATCATGGTCAAACCGAGGTAAGTACGCAACCCCGTTCGATGGACTTGGAAACTCATCCGCCTTCAACAGACCTCGATCCCGTGCCACCCGAGCAAAGGATTTGGCGAAACTGGGACTTCATCACCTACTGGTGCTCTGACCAGTTCACCATCGCAACATGGGAGTTCGGCGCGGTCTTGGTGGCCGAAGGCTTTACTTTCCGCGAAATCATTCCCATCACCTTTTTCGGCTTCCTTCTGACCGGCTTCGCCATCGCATTCGCCGGCCACATTGCCACCAACTACCATATCGGCTTTCCGCTGTCGACCCGAATGTCATGGGGCATGCGAGGAGGAGCGTTCCCGGTCTTCGTGCGCGCGTTCATGGCTCTGATGTGGCTGTCTATCCTCAACGTCGTAAGTACTCCATCTCCCTCTTCTCTCGTGCACCCGGGCCGCAATGCAGGATTAACCAGGAGGTGGAATACAGAGCCTCGGCCAATGCATGCACCAGCTGCTTCGTGCCATCTGGCCGGATTTCGACAACATCCCCAATACCCTGCCCACCAGCGCCGGCATCACCAGCGCCGACCTGCTTTGCTTCTTTATCGTGGTCATCTTGCAGACCCCATTGACCTTGATCCCCATGTACAAGCTGAAGTGGTATTTTCTGATGAAGGCCATTTTGTCTCCCATCTTGTTCATCGGCATGATGATCTGGGCGCTTCTCAACGTCCCCGACGGCGGGCCGTTGGTCACTCATGGCGCGGTTCTCGAGGGTACCACGGCGCAGAAGAACTGGGCCCGACTCAAGGCATTTGGCGCTGCTGCTGGCTATTTTGCGACCATCACTACCAACAGTATTTTTCCCTTTTCATTTCCTTTTACTTTTCCCTTCCCACCATGCAGCCCGCAATCAAGAACAAGGCTAATATTGTACGGTACCAGTCCCCGACTTTGTCCGTTTCGCCAAACGGCCCGGTAACACATGGGTGCAGGCCTTAGCAATGCCATGTACAGGTATTCTACCTGTCATCTGTTCCGTCATCACCTGCTCGGCCACAATCAAACTCTGGGGTACCTCATATTGGTCACCGGCGGAAATCCTGGCTCAATGGGAGAACCGAGGGGCGGTTTTCATTGCGGCATTTGTTTGGATCATTGCCACCATTGGCGTCAACCTGTCCGCCAACACCATCACGGTGGCCATTGCGCTGTCGTCGTTCTGGCCCAAATGGATCAACAACGTCCGGGGTGCATTGTTAGTCGCCGTGCTGTCAGTCGTCATTTGCCCTTGGAAGATTGTCTACAGTGCCGGAAGTTTCTACAGTAAGAGAGACCTTGTTGAACTGACGTTTGATCATCTTTGGCCCCGTCATTGACACTTGATCCTCCTTGAACCCCGTCATTGACATTTGATCCTCTTTGACCCCCGTCATTGACACTTTCTTTCTTTTTATTCACGGGTCGAAGCTTTCTTTTCATTCACGTGTCACCACTAACACTTTCATCTCTCTTCCACAGACTTTCTCTCCGCCTACCCATCTCTACTGGGTCCGGTGACGGGAATCCTGATATCCGACTACTGGCTAGTGCGGCGCAAGAACATCGACATCCGCCACCTGTACGTCAACCACGGCGGCAAGTTCTGGTTCTGGCATGGCCTGAACTGGCGGGCCTTTGCGGCCTTTTTGTGCGCCTACGTCCCCAACATCCCGGGCTTCATCCACCAAGTCCAGCCGTCCATCAAGGACGTGCAGCCGTACACATACGACCTCAACTGGATCTTCGCCATTGTCGTGTCCATCCTGAGTTTCTGGGCCTTCAACTACGCCTTCCCACCCAAATACAGTCTGTCTGGCGGGCCCGTCCACCCGGACGACGTGGTCGACTGGGCCTCCAGGACGCACATTGGCGACTGGAGCGACGTCCCGGGCGCCGAGGAGTATGTGGTCGAAGTGGAAGGTGCTTCAGGCTCTCGGCAAGGACTGGGAGAAGAAGGACGGGTTGTAGTGGTTGAGACTAAGATGCCCACTGCCACAGCTACCACTAGCAGTGCAGATACGTACTCGACCGTTCTCAAGAAGACCGTCTAGTTGAGCTGCTGGTGCAGGAGCAGGGGTCCGGTCCCTACAGAATGGGCAGATTATGGCTGGTAAGTGCAAGAAGAACGGAGAAGAGTTCGGATGGGGACGGGGATGGAAATGGGAATGGGATGGGATGGGTATGGATCGATAGAAGAGACAGGCGCAACTTATACTTATCTAAATTACACTCCTTCTCCATCAGATTCAGATTACTGCGCTGGTCAGGGATGATACCACCTTGGTCAACGATGATACTACCTTAGTACAGGAATATTGGTCGCATGCACAGCAGATTACGTTACGTTACGATCTATTACGTTTGTGGTTTCATTCAGATTCACATTTAGAATTGCATTTAGATTCACATCTAAATTCGGATCTAAATTACACTCCTTTCTGTCAAACTTGGGCATTCCCAGCCTTGCCCTTTAACTAGAAGGCTGGTTTAGGCTGTACTATACTGTATAGCATGCGCTCCCCATGCGACCTTTTAATAGAGAACATGGAACATTTCAACCTTTGACACTTTCTCCATCAGATTCACATTTCAACCTTGGTATGGGAATGTTGGTCGCATACACAGCAGATTACGTTACGTTACGCTCCAGTATGTTTGTTTTGAACCTACGGATTCATTCACATTTAGAATTACATTTAGAATTACATTTAGATTTACATTTAGAATTACTTATAGTCTATGTAGCTAATAGTGTCCGCACTGTGTCCGCACTGACGGCGAGAGTGACAGTGACAGTGACAGTGACATGAATCCTCTCCCTCACTACCATCAGTATAAATTCCAGTGAGTTGAGTATATAAGGCTCATCAAAGCCGGGAGGGAAGGGATAAGAGATTTTGGTGATAACTATGACCATGACCATGATTATGACTGTGCTCCTTGACGTTCGTGTCGATGCCAATCTCAATCTCAATCCCAATCCAAGGTAAATCTCAATGTTGGCATAGCATAGCATAGCATGGATGGCATCAAATGGCATGAAATTGACGTCTCTGTCTCTGTCTGTCTCTGTCTCTGTCACTGTCTATCTCTATGTCTATGTCTATGTCTGAACCGGACCCGCAGCCGGATCAAGTAGCATGATGACATCGCCGGCATCGACTGTATCTCCTGGCTCTTTCAAGACCTCGATGACCTGATATGTGTTGACATTCATTTTAATTGTTGTCGTCTTTGTCGTCTTCGCTATTGTTGTCGCTATCGTCGTCTTCGTCGTCGGATCAGAAGTTTGGGCAATAAGAACAGGAAAACCCGGCGCATGGACCGCAATCTCCATCTTCATGGCTTCCAAAATAGCCACTGTGTCTTCGGGCGCGACGGCGTCGCCTTTCTGTACGAGGACTTTCCACATGCGTGCGGTCATGGTGGCTGTGACTTTGACGATGTGCGGAGCTGGAAAGAATGGAATTAGTTGATGTTCATGGCGTGCAATCTCCAAACCCAGATTGACTCTAGACTCGTCAATCTGGGTCTGCCCGACACTGACACCAACACCAACAACGACACCAATACCAACACCGACGCCGACGCCAATCCCGGCAGCGACTGCGATAGCGACAGCTACACCAACACCAGCAATGTCGAGTGCTAGAAAAAGAAAAGCTTGCAGGGAGGGACACGGGACAATCAACGCAGACTCAATTCCAACGCAGCCCAGTACAGTCCTGTACAGTCGAGTCGAGTACAGTATAGTCCAGTTCGCTTTGTCGACACAACACAACCAATACACCACAACCAACACAACACAATCAACACAATCAACCGTAGCGCAAGGGTGATGAAGGAGGCCTCGAGGAGAAAAACAGTACAGCACAGCACAGCACAGCACAACACAATACAGCAGGTACAGCACACAACATCAGACATCAATAGTATCTTACCATGCTCATGCTGGGGTTTCCCTCCATCCTTGCCGTCAGTCGTTGCATTCGCATTGGCACTGGCAAGTTCCATTTCGTCCTTCCACTGCTTCAGTAGCTCTGCCTCTCTAGCCAATTCGACCAAGGTACATTGTTTCTGCACGGCACGAATGCGAGCGACTTCATCAGCCGTCTGGTCCACGAGTCGACTGTACTGGGCCATGTCGAAGACGGTGGGCTCAATGTCCCGACTCAGATCCAACAGACCCATCTGGAACCGGCGCACCAGACTGTCGTATTGCGCTCGGTCGACCGAGTAGAAGATGATCTGGTCGAAGGGCCGGAATAGACATGGCTGGTCGGGGCTGTAGCCTGGTTTGAGCCCGTACGTGTCCCAGCAACAGCCAGGGAGGGTCATACCCCAGAGACTGGGGGAGAAAGGAACAGGTTAGTAGAGAAGTGGAGGGACGATGAAGGGGAGAGACGACGAAGCACGAGTATGAGGATAAAGAGACAACGACGCAGGGTAGAAGAGACATCAACGCAGGGTAGGAGACAACCACGCAGGGTAGAGAGACAACGACGGAGGGTAGAAGGCGCAGGGTAGAGAGACGACGAAGGTAGAGAGACGACTAAGGGTAGGGAGACGACGAAGCACAAGTAGGAGGATAAAGAGACAACGACGAAGGGAGAGAGACATCAACGCAGGGTAGAAAGAGACAACGAAGCACAAGTAGGAGGATAAAGAGACAGCAGGCGAAAAGGGTGTGTTAGTGCACGAAAAAAGAGCCGAGAACGCAGCAAGGGTGTTATCAAGTGAGTGGGACGCCATGGGGAATTCAACGACAATGACAACGACAACGACAACGACAACGACAACGACAACGACAACGACAACGATTGCGGCGATGGTGTAGGTAGGTAGGTAGGTAGGTAGGTAGGTAGGTAGGTCCCTCGGTTGACTTTTGACTCACACGTATCCGCCCGGCCTGTGGGTTCGTCAGTCAGCAGATAACAAAGAAAGGCATGATATGGTAAGGTGGTGAGTGCGAGATAGGGTAGTAAAGGTAGTGAAGGTAGCAAAGGATGTAAAGGATGTAAAGGTAGCAAAGGTAGTAAAGGATGGTAATATAAAACAAGCAACGATAGACCAGACCAGACCAGACAGACTGTATACAGGAGAGGACAAATTCAGAGTACAAATCGAGAGAGTACAAACTCGGAGACAAATTTAGAGACAAATCAGAGACAAATCAAGGACTCACGCTTCATAAGGATAAATCGACGAAGTCATGCCTCCCGTCCCAGTCGCCCCCGCCGGCGTCACGGTCCTAGAAGGATTAAACTTCGGCACGACGAGCCTCTTGCGCGGATCGACCGGGATGTAAATAGGCAGACCGGCGATCCAACCCACGGCGTTGACGAGCAGCGGGGTGGCGAGATAGGCGGCCTCGACGTCCTCGCGGGCAGCCAAGCCGTTGCTGCGACGGATAAAGTCGACGCTGTCCGGCAGGTAGGCGGCGTACGGCCTCTGGGCGGCCATGTAGCGGCGCGAAGAGGCGTGGATCTCGTCCGCGTCGAACAGCAGCGGCAGCCGGACTATGCGGCTGGCAAACCGCGCCGACTCGACGCCGGGCAGTTGGGCCTCTAGTCGGACGATCGTTGACACCGCCGTCGCTTGTGAGATGAGATCCGGGTCGTATGTCAGTAGTATCGAGTTGTTTTCCGGCACTGTGTTGCGCATGAACCCGAACCACGGTCCTTGTTCGGAATGAGTGCTTGACTCTGACTCCACCGCGTCCGCTATCTGTTGCGCCCGCGCCCGGAATCGCAGGTCGAATTGCTGCGAGCCGAATTCGCACAGAATGCCCCGGTCGCCGGCTTGTCGAAGCGTGAGGCGGGGAGTGATACGGTTGTTGTCATGCGCTGACGGGCGCTCGTATAAGATTCCGTCGTCGTGATCGTGACCGTGACCATTGCCTGCCAACGCCGACGCTGACGCCGACACTGCAGAACTGGTTGACAGAGTCCAGTCGAGGCCTGGGCCAATTCTCTGGCCGTCAGCAACACCAAAATCACCATTGTCGCCCTCTGCATCTGCATCTGCAACTACCTCTGCATCTCCTTCTGCATCTACATCTCGACGCATCTTCCCTTGGACGTGTTCTTGCACGCGGCGGAGAAAAGCTTCCTTCCGCGCCTCCAAGGCCACCGCGTCGGCCCAGCTGATCAGACGGAACCAAACACTACCGCCGGGCCGCACCTGGCCCAGGCGGAACAGGTCGGCGCGGACGACGGTGTGGGTGCACACAAAGCCGCTCTGGTTGGCACCGTCGACGGGGATGACGACGGCCGAGTCGCCGGTGAAGCTGACCCCGCCGAGCGGATAGCCGTAGCCGAGCACGTTGCTGGGATGGCTTCCTCCCTCGCCGCCGCCGGCCGAGACGCGCGCCTCCGCCCATTCGGGGGGTGGCCCGTCCAGCCTGATGCCGGCCCGGTTCGAGTTGAACGACACTTTCCACTCACTCGTAAAGAGCTGCGCTTGGCCCGCCGCACTTAGAAACTCCTGACAGTAGTATGGCCCGGGCAGGCAGTAGAGACGGGGACTCGGGTCGATCGGAGGCACCCACGCCGATGGGAGGGTGTACTCGTCCTCGTCTAGCGGGGGGGTCGGCGGGTCGCTGCTGGAGGGGTCGAGGGACAGGTAATCGCCCGCGCGGATGGTGCGGCCCTATAGGGGAGAATGTTGATGTCAGGACTTGCCATTCACCTCATTTCACCTCACACCAGACATGAAGCATCAGCCTCAGCCTATATTTAGAGCATGATAGAAGAGTGAAGTGGTGGTAGTAGTGGTGGCAGTGCTAGTGTTGGCAGACATACCTGATAGCCTCCCCATCCAACCGCCGGAGTCGTGCTCTTAGAACCGAGATAGTGAGCACTAGATCAAGTGTGCGTCAGTATAGTAGGATGCGTGGGAATGGGATGTTGTCGAATCGCTTCTTTCCCTCGAATGCCGGGTAGAGTGGTGGAATGCAACACAACACATACACACTGGGTAGTCCACCACGCACCGCCAGGTATGCTTTAGAGCCGACATCGGTTCCTCCAATGGCGACAATCGACCCTGCAGCCACTTGATGGCGAGTGTACAAACGGGCCGGTCGTGCGTCGATGGCAAAAGAGAAGGGAGCACCACACAGTGCAATGGTAGCGGGCGAATAGAACAAGATGCGCGGTCCGCTCAACGTCAGCTCGAACCCTTCGGTGCCGGGTGGATTTCCCACGATGAGATTGGCGACTGTTTGGATAGTGGTCAGGCAGGATTAGTCAGGGTCAGGGTCAGGGTCAGGGTTAGGGTTAGGGTCAATCAGGATTAGGGGTAGAGGTAGGGGTAGAGGCAGGGTTAGGGTCAAGATCAAGGTCAAGGTTAGAGTCAAGGTCAGGGTGGCTCAGGCTCAGGAAGAAAGATAGAAGAGTATCGACCGGTAGGCACCTACGTCTGAATGAAAGGTCATCCATCGGCCCCGACACAGGCACTCCGCCCGGTACGCCCAACCGGCCGGGGAAATCCTGCACCGTGGTATATGCGCCGGGCTCCAAGAATTCCAGGGCACAAGGACGGTAGTCGAAGCTGGTTTCGAGAGTGTTGGTCAAAGTCCTGCCATGGATGAAATCTGGGAGAGAGATAGGTCAGCTGGAGAGTGAGCGCGAGGATCATACTGTATGCTGTATATACAAAGGATAAGACTGCTGGAGAAGAGAGAAGAAAGAAAGAGGTAGATATCATCCACATCCATCCACATATCACATACCTTGACTGTGGGACAATTGAAGAAGGAAATCCAAGTTCGTCGGGGGCCCTATTGAATAACTCATCTCATCAGTCATCATCTTCGACCATGCTTGGAATCAAAACGGAACCAAAACTAAACCGGACCGGACCTGACCTTGTAATCTGGTATCTTTCAACGTCTGCTGCAAGGCTGTGATGGCGGCCTCGCGCGTGGCGGCATGGACCATGATCTTGGCCAGCAAGGGATCTGGAGATGACGCGAGAAGAGTCAGAGTCCGAGTCCAAGACAGATGGAAGCTCACCAGTAGTAGTAAGTCTCAGCGTGAGCCAGAGCTTGAGCTTGTCACCAGTAACAAGTTCCAGCTTGAGCTTGAGCTTGAGCTTGAGCTGATGTGTCTTGGCTTACCAAAAGACGGCGAGACCACCGTGCCCGATCGGACCCAGCTGTCGACTCGAACCCGAACCTGACCCTCGTCACCGGCCGGGAACTCGACGTGCTGCAATAACCCCGGCGCCGGGGAAAAGTCTTTGGCGGGGTTTTCGGCATAGACGCGAACCTCGATCGCATGGCCGGTGGGAGCGTGCCTGGTATAGGGTTGGAGTTGGTCAGGAGATAATCCACCGGTCCTGTTCCCATCCCCATCACTCCCGCCCGCCAGCTCCTCGGCAGCTTGCTTCAGCATGAGCTCGACCAGGTCCACGTCGTAGCACAGCTCGGTGATGCCATGCTCGACTTGGAGCCGCGTGTTCATCTCGAGGAAGTAGTAGTGGCCGCTGTCGTCGTCGACCAGGAACTCGACCGTGCCGGCGGATTTGTAGAGCACCGAGGCGGCCAGAGCCACCGCCGACTGCCGTAACTGGTTGCGTAGCTGGGCATGCCGCATCACAAACGGGCTGGGTGCTTCTTCCACCACTTTCTGGTGCCGCCGCTGGAGCGAGCATTCCCGTTCGCCGAAGAACAGCACGTCTCCTTTGCCGTTGCCGAAGACTTGGGCCTCGATGTGACTATGTTTGGTGAGGTGAGGTGGGCGTCTACAGACCATGGGAATAGGGATTGGACAGGGATTGGATTGGATTGGATTGGGAAACGGGGAGCCAAGCCTCGACTGGGTATACACTCACCGGCTGTTGGGGATATATTTCTCCAGGAACATGCCTGAGTTCTTGAACAGTGTCTGGCCTCGACTTCGAACCATCTCGACTGCCGCTTCGAGTTCTTCCGGGCGGTGGCACACTTGGAGTCCCATGCCGCCACCGCCGGCGCTGGCCTTGACCATGATCTGCAGGGCATGGCTCATGCTTAGCCTAAGCCCTCACCCTCATTCTCATTCTCACCCTACCTGCCACCTCCCAGACTAGACTCCAGAGTCAGGGATTAGGATCACGTACCGGATATCCCAAGTGGCGAGCAGCCGCCTCTACCTCCTCCAGGCCGGGCAACATGCCGGTTCCGGGCACGACGGGAACACCGGCTTGGAATGCCAGTTCACGCGCACGGTGCTTCAGCCCAAAGTCGTGGAGGGATTGTGGTGAGGGACCGATGAAGACAATCCCAGCCCGATGCAAGGCTTCAGCAAACTCGGCGTCTTCACTCAGGAAGCCTGCCAGGGAGAGTTCAGTCAGGTCAGCAGCCAACCAGTATCCATCCCTTCGTGGCGGCCTTGATAGTTGATAGACAGTAGACAGTAGACAGGGGACAGGGGACTGTGGACAGTGGACAGGGACAGTGGACAGGGACAGTGGACTGTGTCTGTGAACATGAACTTACCGTAGCCCGGCATCACCGCCTGTGCCCTACTCCTCTGGCATATTCGGATGATATCGTCGCTGAGGGTGAGGGATCAAAGTGAACATGGCGCTCCCAGAGTAAGAGGGTCCGGTCTAGTCCTTCCTCACCTGTCCAGGTACCCGAAGGAGCCGTTCCCTTGAAGTTGGAAAGCTTCATCCGCCAACCCAACATGCATGGACGTGGCTAGATGGATATTGGAGATTAGTGATACCGTACATGTCATGTAATGGAGCAGACACGCTTCTCTCACCATCTTCTTCCGTGTAGATTGCTATTGTCTTGATGTGAAGCTTCACCAGGTTCGTTAGCACGGGTTGGCTCCAGTGTTATGACTACTTCACCGGGCTGGGCTGGCTGGACAACCTTTTGGCAGGACCGAATCACCCTCACGGCAATCTCGCCTCGATTGGCAATGAGCACTCGGTGTAGCTTCATTGTAGGGGGGCGAGGTTAGTAGGGTGGTAAGGTACTGTTGTAAGTTGTATGATGTAGATGGTGATGGTGTAGGTATCAACCGCCGACTGGATTGCTGCGCTGTAGTCAGTACTGGGCCGTGATCGGGATGCTATGGTGTACTGTGGTGTACATACATACAGCATGTGGACGCCGTGTATGTCAGCCAGTCAGTAGTAGTCTCCGCCAGTCGTAATCAGTCAGTCGTAGGACCAGTCGTAGTACCAGTCTGTGCCGTGCCACCAGTTAGCCTGTCCTGTCAACCATGCCGACTTGTAAGATAATCGATAGTCGATAGTGTCCCGCAGTCAGATCACCCGGTCACAGGCGCAGGCACAGGGAGGGAGTGAATAATAGTGAGTGAGTGAGTGGGAGCGAAACCGGAACCGGAAGCGGGAGCGCTGAAGTCCTCGTCGTGTCCTCGTCCACCGTCCACCGTCCACCGTCCCTGTCCACCAGGCGGGAGGGCTTACTTACTGTAGGAAGGTTACTCGTGCCGGGAGGAACCATGTAGATACTGCACCGTAATTAGGTAGTACATACCTAGGTAACTACGTAGTCATAGTTATCGTGCCAGTGGGCTCAGGCTCCTAAGGGCCGAGTGACTGGTGCCACACCATCCCCGACACCGTTAGAGGCGTCTTTTGCAGCCTCGATGGGAATGGCGCGATATAGCATGGGCCTACAGATCGCCTACAGATCGCCTACAGATACTCCATTGGCATACTGACTACGGAGTATACCTAGGTATACACACTTACACTTGTCCAGAATTCGTGTTAGTAGTAGTACTCACACTCGTCCACCTGCAGTATTAGGATTAGGATTAGTATTCGTCTTCGTCTTAGTACCGTATTTGCCTGCGCCGGTCACCTTCCGGTCAAGCCACCGGAACCGAGCTGCCGGGAGGCATTTAACGGCAGGAATGGGGATACTGCGTAGACTTACGAAGTACAGCACGAGCACGAGCACAGAGTATTACCTATTACCCCCCCCCCCCCCCCCCCCAGCACAGCAGAGCCGAGCCGACTTAAGATACTGACATACTACTACTCCTACTCCTACTCATGTCTCTATCACAATCAATCGTGCCATTCAACCGACAACCCAAATTGGAACTGCCCAATGGCCGCCATTGCAGATACGCCGGCCTCAGCCTCATCCTCATCCCCAGCCTCACCCTCGAGCCTTGCAGTGTCCGGACACATCGTCCCGCCCCGATCCCGGCCCCTGCCCCGGCCCAAAGC
The DNA here is from genome assembly GCF_000585565.1 of Capronia epimyces CBS 606.96. Classification (NCBI taxonomy): domain Eukaryota; kingdom Fungi; phylum Ascomycota; class Eurotiomycetes; order Chaetothyriales; family Herpotrichiellaceae; genus Capronia; species Capronia epimyces. Next base: position 511,660 of record NW_006912914.1, read on the forward strand.
ATTTGATGGTGGCGGTGGCTGTGGCTACAAGGCATACACGCCCAAATGCAAATCGACATCGACATCGACTCAGGTCCATGTGGCAGCCTTGCCCGTGGCCGCTGGCGACGACGTCCTCGAGGACGAACAGGAATATAGCACACAAGGGCTACACTTCCTCCATGACGAACAGGAATATAGTACCCAAGGGCTGCACGCGCTGCCCATCGTCATCTCCCACGCCAAAGGCGCATATCTCTGGGCCACCGATGGCCGCAAGTACCTCGACTTCATGTCGGCCTTTGCCGTGGCCAATCAAGGCCACTGCCATCCTCGAATCATTGCCGCCCTGGTCGACCAGGCCCAGCGATGTACATTGACGTCGAGGGCCGTCTATAATGATAAAAACTCGGTCCTCTGTAAGAAACTGTGTCAGGTGAGCCAGAAAGAAGATGGTCATGGTCAAGAAACATGGTCAAGAACATGGTCAAGAACAAAAACATGAAAAGAAAACCTCCCTCTGCCACATATACACGGTCATGTACACGAACAGAATACTCCCCTCTGCCACAATCACACAGTCTGTATCAACACACACACTCTAGACCCTAACTAACCCCTCCGTCCTCTTCCCAGCTCCTCGGGTTCGAAAAGGCATCGGCCATGAACACCGGGTCCGATGCAATTGACCTGGTCATCAAGCTCGCTCGACACTGGGGATACACGCGGAAAGGAATCGCCAAGGACGAAGCGGTGGTGCTGACCTGCACGGGGAACTTCCATGGCAAGACACTGACCCCGTTGGCGGCGTCGACTAACGAGGACATCAAGGCCTGTAAGTTTCAAGCCGGTGCCTGCCACCTCGACGAGATGTTCCTGCTCAATCCCCAACCAGGATTGCTGATGCTTGTTCCATCCAGACTTCGGACCTTTCCTGCCCGGAGTCGGGGCCGAGTGCAACGGCCGCACGGTGCGATTCAACAACGTCGAAGATCTCCGCCAAGTGCTGGAGAGTGACGGTCACCGGGTCGCGGCCTTCATGGTCGAGTGTGTCCAGGGCTATGGCGGATGCCGGCCAGTGAGCGAGGGCTATCTCCGGGCCGTGCGGGAGCTTTGTACCAAACACAACGTTCTCCTGGTCATCGATGAGATCCAGTCCGGGTTTGGAAGAGCAGGCTACTTCATGTCGTATCAGAAGGAGAACATCCAGCCCGATCTGTTGGTGCTGGGCAAAGCCCTGACCGGCGGCGTCTATGCCATGAGTATGGTGCTCGGAAGTAAGGAGGTGATGGGGGACCGATTGCCTGGACAGTGAGTCTGAGTTCCTGCTTGCCTGAGCCTTGTTTAAGTGGCCCCTTAGCCCTGCACCGCTTGCCTGAGTCTTATTCAACTTCCTGAGCCCTGTTTCTGCTTGCCTGAGCCCTGTTCAAGTTGCCCCTTAGCCCTGCACCGCTTGCCTGAGCCTTGTTAAAGTTCCTGAGCCCTGTTCCTGCTTGCCTGAGCCCTGTTCAAGTTCCTGCTTCCCCCTTCCCCGGTTCTAGTTGCCTGGCGTCGTCGCCCCCTGCCTGAGCCCTGTTCAAATTGCCCGAGTCCTGTTCAAGTGGCCGCTCGCTGTCACCCCCTGTTCCAATTACCCAGCACCGTCGCCGCGCCCTGCTTCCCCGGTTCCATTTCCCTGGGCTGTTGTCCTCACCGTCGTCGTCACCGTCGTCGTCGCCCCAGATGGATCGGTTGGAGGCCGAGGGCTATACGCGGGCAGATGGAGAAACAAATGGGCTCGGGCACACACTGACCCGGAACAGACACAGCTCGACCTTCTCCGGCAATCCTCTAGCATGCGCCGTCGCCCTGGAAGCGATCAACGTCGTTCTCGACGAAAAACTGCCGCAGCGGGCCCGAGACCTGGGCGACCGCGCCAGAGCACGCCTGCAGTCGATCCAGTCTCCGTTCATCGCCGAAGTCACGGGCCAGGGTCTCATGATTGCCGTCAGCATCGACGAGTCTCATCCGTCAGGTCGGGTCAAGGCTTCCCGGTTGGCCGCCCTGATGGCTCAACGGGGGGTGATCTTGTATTCGGCCGCGCATCGGATCAGAATGTCGCCGCCATTGGTGATGGAAGAGACGGATCTTTGGGGGGGGATTGATATTTTTGAGTCTTGCTTGAGGGATTTGGTGAATATTGATGAAAAGATTCCGGGAGAGTGAGATAGTATTCCTGATATTGATGAAAAGATGGGAGAAGAATGAGACAGAGACAGTATCCCTGATGTTGATGAAAAGATCCCGGGAGAATGAGACAGTATCCGACTATCAGTACTATCCCTCATCCGTACCATGCAGTCAAGATCTGGTTCTGGTTCTGATACTGGCCAGCAGGGGCGAGCGAGCGAGAAAAACGGAGTAGATATTAGTAGATATTAGGGAGAAGACTGCCCTCGATCATGCCCCTGCAACGCACCTTGCACACTTAGCCTACACCTTCACGACAAGTCAACAGACACAAACAGGGCTTAGGGTTAGGGTTAGGGTTAGGGTAAGGCTTCGGGGCCTTGCAGTCAACTTGACGCCTACACCTACACCTTCACAGCCGAGTCTCAAACACAAACAAAGCCAAGGAAGAGAGATACTGTAGAATAGTACTGTATCGACCGGTAGGCTTAGGGGCTGCCGAGGCGAGTCCAACCCTTCCCTTCCTCTAAGATTCCTTCCTCTCCCTTCCTCTCCATGACCATGACCATGACCATGACCTCGGCAGCCCTGTACAGAGTACAGTACGCGATCCAGACCAGGCACCAGGCTAGGTGCCAGGCCTAACGCCAGTGATAGGGTACGTACGCCGTACGCCGTATGGTCAATTAACCCATCACCCATTATTACCTACGAGTATTACCTAACGGGTCCGGAGCATGCACACATATATGGTGCCATCTCCCGTCGTTCTTGTTGGGCAATGGGCACTCATAGTGATGGTACGAGTAGATTGAGTCTTGACAGCCACAGCCACAGCCCCTAAGCCACCCCGACGTTCTTCTAAGTTCTAATTTGTGAGCCCCGACTTCCTTCTAACCAACCGCTTGTGAGCAACCGAGACGAGACGAGAACAGGCGAGCTCGACCCTTATCTCGAAGGCACTGGTACTGGCATCCCGGTCAAGATGGGATCACTTGCAGCCTAGTAGTGGCCGATACTTACTACGGATACTTAGTACTGACTTCTGACTCGGTTGTGGATGTCGTACATATGTACGGATACATCCGACATCCGACATCCTACATCCTATCCCAAGACCATCCTCATCCTCATCCTAGCTGCCTGGTGGTGGTGGTCAGCCATCAAGTAGCCATCTACTCTGTCTCTGTACTCTGTACACTGACACTGTACTCTGTACTCACCAAAAATAAGGAAACCTCTAGCAAGCGGATGATTCTATCAATCGTCGGAGCAGAGCCCCCCCCGCAGACCAACCGCCACATTCGATCCCCCGCATTCGATCTAACTCGGCTGAACTCGAACGATCAAACTCGAACGATCAAACTCGAACGATCGAACTCGAACGACTACGACTGGGGTCCATGCAGAACGCCAACGCCACAGCCACAGCCTCGACCATGGAGCAGCCGAGGGTGACGATCAATTGTGACATGGGAGAAGGGTTTGGCAAATGGAAAATGGTAGAGTAGACCCCTTGCCTCTTGCCCTTGCCTACGCCCATTGCCCTTCCCTACACTCCTTGCCCTCCCTACACCCCAAACGCAAACGCCAACGCCACCCACCCATCGGTGATTGACACCAAACCATGCAAAAGGGTCCCGATGACGAACTAATGCCAATGATCGATCTGGCCAACGTGGCTTGCGGCTTCCATGGCGGCGACCCCGTCACCATGCACAAGACCATCAAATTGGCAAAGAAGTACAACGTCCCGGTGGGCGCTCATCCATCCTTACCTGACCGCGAAGGCTTCGGTCGGCGGTATATCGACATCTCTCCGGCCGACCTATACGACCAGCTGGTGTACCAGATAGGCGCGTTGGTCGGGATGCTGCGGGCAGAGGGGATGGAATTGAACCACGTCAAGACCCACGGCTATCTCTACCGCTTCACTCAGGCAAGTGAGGAGCATTGCGAGGCCGTCATCAGGGCCATCAAGCTGTTCAATGTCCCATGCGTCCAGGTCGCCGGAAGTAGGCAGGAGAAGATGGCAGCCAAATTCGGAGTGCCTTTTATTCCCGAATTCTACCCCGATCTGCATTATGACACCGCTGGCGGACTGGTTCCTCTTCTGTAGGTCATGACCAAGCGCCACCGGACCAGAGCAGCGTACTGACGTGTCGCCACAGCACCTCATCTAGAGTGCCTATCGACACCATCAAGGAGAAGGTGGAAAAGCTCATCAACCAAGACATTGTGCTCACCCAGGAGAACGAGCCGGTCAGGATAGGATTGGAGGGTCGATCTTTCAGCTGCTGCATCCATAGCGACCTACCCAGTAAGTCTCGGAACGGCCAGTCCATCGCCCAATCGCCCAAGCTGACACAAGCTGGTCAGACGCTGTAGAGACCTGCAAGCAGACTCGTGCCGCGATAGAAGCCACACTGATTCGTCCATAAACTTGGTCACTCCACAATAGGCCTCCCACGCCCCATGTCACCGAATGTGTGCAAGAAAGATCCCGGGCGAGAAAGCCCTCCAGGCCGCATCCGGGTCCGGGTCTCTGGACTTGAAGACTCCAAAGCATTGACTTAGCATGGGATTGTTCTCTGACCCAGGGCCTGAATCCTTGTAGCACACATGGGTCGCTCAGCAAGGAGCGCCAACTGGATAATACAGAAGGATCACCTCAAAAGATGAATTGCCTGTTCTTGGTCTCCAGTGCAATCAACTGCGCCTCATCTTCTTCGTTGGAGAATTGGCTGGCCCCGCTGGCCTCTCGTCGAAGGTCGGCGTGTCTCCAAATTTCTTCCGTCATTGCCATCATCGGGCCGCGTGATTTGTTGCGATAGACATTGATCATCGAGGTATGCATACCACGCACCCATGATCTGTCTTGGTCCGAAACAGCCTCCCGAGCGACCATGTAGAAAGGAACGGGGAGGGAAGATGCGGGCCCGGACGTAGGTGGAATGGACTTCATCAGGCCGAATACTGTCTTGACCGTCTGCTGTACCCGATCACTCGTCGTAGCGTCCCGATAAATACGCCGCTGCAGAAGCAGATGGGCCAGCCAGTAGAAACATTCGTTCACCAGCTCGAGGTGAAACTTCGAGGCCAATGGAAACCGCCGTTGTATGTCCTCATTGTCGTGTGACAGGTCGGAGTAGAACGAGGCCTTCTCGGGGAACCGGCGCAACGCCCAACAGCGCAACCGTGACTCGAGTCGGTAGCCTTCCATCAAGATATGGGATTTCCGCTCGGGAAATTGCCTCAGGTCGCTTGCGAGATGAGCGATATGGGCCAGCGCACTCAAGACTGGCTGTGGGCATCCTGTCATTTGGTGCATTGATGGTTCACTGAAATCCAAGTCCTCATTGACCTGGTACATCCAGAAGGAAAGAGGTGCACGTGGTCGTGTTCGGTGCAACAGCGCGGCCGTAACATCGAGTATGGCAAATCGCTGAGTGAGCAACCGTGCCACAAAGCTTGTCACCGGCTGAGCAATGTAGTCCAGCTCTCGAAGCAAGTAGATCGAACAGTTCAAGTGTGCTTCGGCGCTGGTCCCCCCGGAGAAGACCACTTGGGCGACCTGCAACAAGCACGCGGCCAAAGCAGCTTCGTGTGGTGAGAATGGTGTCTTGGAGTGCGTTAACCGCCTGTCGGCCGGTTTTCCAGCCGGCGACTCGTCCACCAAAGAGGACAGAGTCTGCCTCAAGGATCGCAATGCTCTATTTTGTCGAGCTACGGTCACCTGGGCGCGGGTGCCGCCTTGGTTGAACATCCATTCGGTGGCAATGGCCACGAGCGTGTGCAGCACCACGGGTGAGCTGAGCGCGAAGACCGAGAGCTTGCGATACGGGTTACCTTCACCATCGTAGGTGGAGAGAATGCCAGAGACGTGCCTGAAATCTATCACGGCGTTAGTGTCGTTGTTGGTATCGTGCATGTCGGAGCTTACAGTATCCAAAGGCCATGCCCTCGCCAGGTGTCTCGAAGAAAGGGTTGAGGTCACCACCTAAGATGGCCCTGTGCACCCCCCCGAGATCTGGACGGGATACCTCCCAATGATCAGAGGCCGAACAGATATCATCGACAGAGCCTGTCACACGCCGCCCTTGCTCAGTTTGTGGTGTCATCTCGTGGAGATCCCCAAAGTCCGGAGCGCCGCTGCTAGGCGATCCATCGGTCATCCCATCTTGCTCCAGTTGCACCTTCTCTTCTCCTGATTCATCATGTGGCCGGTCCACCCGGGCTGGGAAATAGGACAGGTCGCTTGGAGAGCCGGTACCGCGGGTAAAGGTGCCGACGGCGCCCGTGTTCGAGACCAGAGAGTCAGGCTGAGAGTCGTCGCTATTCCGCCGCGGCGGAGGCCAGGGTGGAGAGGGGCATTCCTCAGACGCCGTCGAGGGAGACTTCTTGTACCAGGAAGGGCTTTTGACCTGTGCCCATTTCAATCGGATGCTGTATTCACAATGCAGCCCCCTCAAGGCGCACGCTTGACACTGAGGACGGCGTTCATCGCATTTCCGCCTTCGTTTTCGACAAAAGAGGCAGCCTACGAGGTGCGTCAGCTCTCATGTCTCGTGTGCTTGCCGAAGCTGGAGCGGGAGGAGGTTACCAGATTTTGACCTCGAATCAGCCCTCATCGTCGGCAACGGCCAGGTTTCCGCGGTGGACGGCATGTTGAGGAAACAAGTCGATCACCGACGTTCGTTGGTGCCGAGGCGGGATCAGGACTACAGTCCGGAGTACGCAGTAGGTGGGCAGCCTTAGGCTTATCACATCGGCGGCTACCTCCATCTTCTGATAGGTGCAACCCCCGCCAGACGAGAAATCATGTTCCAGCTGCGCCACCTACGTGTATTGCCCGTATAGCTTTGTGTCATGGTGGTACTATGGGAGAGAGCAGACATCAACCACAATGGTCTAGAGCGCGCACGTTCAGGGTGGAGAGGGACCCGGTTGACGTCCGACTAACCCATCCACTTCGCCATGGCCGTGGGGATGCAATTGTGAACAGGCTGATGTTGAGGGATAAAGGGATCCATTGCCATACTCCATACTCCGTATACATTTCCCACATGGGCTGGAGCTAATCGGGGAAACTCCGTACTTGATTGATGCGTGCCCACTATTGCCTATACCATTTGACTAGGACTCTGACTCCTCTTCTGAAGCCGCGTCCGCATCGATGACCGCCCAGTCTCGTCGCTGTTACCGTGGTTGGTGACATTCGGGTCTGCCTGCAGCCTTAACATCTCATCACTGGGTAATGCTGTCAGTGGGCTAACTCGGCCAAGTGGACTTCGATTGTCCCAGTGACTTTGTCTATCTCTCGTTTCATATCGCCCAGCAACCTCCCAGAGCTGCCTTGAGGGCTGGGCATCACTTGCCGCCGGCGTGCTCAGCGTAGCTCCTCTTGATCTCCCCGGGCCGGCTCTACCTTGTTGTCGCTGAAGTGCAGGTAGGTTTGTAGGAGGACTTCGAGCCGAGTGGTAGCTTTCTCTCACCAGCGACAGAGGTACACCTGACGTGCTCGCCGACCTGGCAAGCTTACCGTGACTCCATCCGTGGATGTTAGATGTGTAATCCTCACCGGATACGCTGCCAACTCTCTGGGGAGTGTGAACAGATATGTCTTCCGAGTCGCTCATGTCGAGAGAATCGTGCTCCCGACGGCACAAATGGAGGATCGCATTGAACTCTGACGGACTCGGCGAAGCCAATCCTTTCTCCGTCCAAAACCCAGACTCTTGTTCAGTTGGGACGAAGCGGCCTTCGACACACGAGGATGGCTGAAGGGCTGAAGGGCGTGTCCGACGTCGTCTGACCTCCATCGCGGGCTTGAAAGTCTCCGGAACCACGTTCAAATCATCTCCCGTGGCGATGGCGTACTCTATTGCTTCCTGGGGGGTCACTTTAGCATCGGCGGCGCCAGCATCTGCTCTAGGCCCTCCCCAGGTTCTCTGCCCAGCTGTGAAAACGCCATATACCATATATACCCAGTTCATGAAGGGATTGAGCATGAACATGATCGGATACAAGACTGCCTTCCAGCGGTGCAACTTGACGGCAAAGTAAAGCATCAACAGCCAATTCAATCCGCAAGAGATGCACATGAACTCCCACGGCAGTCGTTCGACGCGGCTCGAAGTTGTGGCCACAGCTATGACGGTGACCAGGAACAGCAGCGCCGTCGTCCTGATCGTGACAGTCATGAAACGAAGAAGGCAGAGCAGGGGATATTTCCTCCATAGGCGAGCATCCGTCATCATACACACCTCATTGGTGATGAATCCTAGAAACCAGCGGCGTCGCTGTTTGAGAAGCGACCGAAATGTCTGCACTGCTTCTGTCTTGCAAAAGGCACTTGTGCTCAATTGGATCTGATAGCGCTCTTTCGCCCCCAGCATGAACAAATGCGTGAGCCATCGGTCTTCCCCAAGGTGCGTCTTCGCATAATCGAAGAGGTCCTCGCACTCTTCTGCTCTGTCAGAGAAGTAGAATTTTGCCATATTTCGAAACGCCGAGAACCGCAGTAGAGTCAGAGCGCCGGGCAGGCAAGTCACTGCACCACATCCCGATTCGACGGAACGCTCGAATAACTGGCCATGAACGTATTCCATGTCTTGCATCAATGTCAAGAACGAGTTCTTCTTCGTGCATGAAGTTATGATCCCGGTCATTGCCAGCATGTTATGCTTGTTGCCAGGTTTCAGCTCCATGTCGTACATGAAATTTTGGATGCAGACTGGATCCAGGATGCAATCGGAGTCAATGAACAGAATGAAAAGATCGTCTTTCCGCTGCAGATACCGCTTGTATATTTTATCGATGAGAAGGAAGGTTGCCTTTTGACAATGCCGCTTACCGCCGTGGGGAAATCTAGACACTGTAACCCTTGCACCCTGAAAAGCGACGTCGATAGACTTTGGGAAGTCTTTCAGAGTGATAGGGATGCCCAACTGGTCGATTGTCTTCAGGTACAATTCATCGATGCTGTCTCCATCGAAGGACAGAAACACATGTATACAGGCAGGAGGATAGTCGCATTGAACCACTGAATTCAGAGCAGCCCACAATGTCTCTGCAGGTTCCTTGTAAACAGGCATCACCACGACCACCTTGGGAGCAACCCGTTCGTCGAGGGGGTACTTGACGAGCTTCTTCCGACCTAGAGGGATTGTGACAATGCGGTAAACGCAAAACAACCAAGGCACAATAAGCATGGCGGCAAAGCTGTAGAAGGCGAACTTCTGGAGAACGGCAACAAGTTCACGTGGAAAGTATTGCACTATTCGACTCGGCAAAGGTAGAGTGACGAGCATGATCGGTAGAAAGATACCCCTAGGACGGTTAGTAGAGTGAACCAATACTGCACCTAGGCAGTTGTACCTGAGCAGAATGAAGGCAACTGTCATGAAAGTAGCTAAAGCTCTTGAAGACCAATGATCTGCTTTTTGGTAGGCCTTTACGAGGCAATAGCAGAATGCTGCCACCCATAGTACCGACTCGAGGAAGGCCGCTGCAATTAGAGGTCCAATGATTGCGGCGCAAACAATCTTGACCGCTTAGCATGAAACAAACTTCAAGACGTTACTGAATCACTCACGTCAGGTGTTGACCAAGGACCTGTCTCGTAGTGTTGGGACGGCATCTTGGTTGTTCTCTGCGAAATTCCAGACTCCCTTTTTTCAGCTCAGGCCTGCTTCTGAGAGACTCTCGATGCGTGATGATATCTGCAGAGGAGCAGAAATGAGGGTGACGACGGGGAAATGCAGAACAAAATAGAGGCCGGTCATCAATCGATCGAATAGGTGAACGAGTGACGCTGAAAGATAAGGCGACAGGCCAACTTGGGGTGTACCGGGATGTGATTCCTGATAGTGAAGGTTCAGTAAACAGTAACAAAAAAAGAGCATCTGACGCATGGGTTGTGAACAGCGAATTGCGACGCTGTGCAGCTCCCTGGTCCAGTGAATGATGATGTTTGATGCCTATACTGAGGCGCCGAAGTGCAAGCCTCTGCAAAACTGCCACGGTTCCTGTATGAGAAATTGCAGAGATGAACATGAAATAGTGACAAAGAATGGAAGAATGGTAGGGTGAGATGGCACTGCTGGTGTTCAGAGTGCAGGTACGTCCGAGGGTGAAGAAGTTCCAGGACTGCTGAGATGTCGGTCAGTCCGGTTGAGATGAGAAACACATTTAGTCAACGCAGTTGGCATGCAACTTGCCTCTGCGGTAGCCCGCAGCTGATGGCCGCCAGCCGACACCAAGAGGAAGCAGTAGCTCATGTTCAATCTCAGCTCAATCTTCCACTCTGCAAAAGATACTTACGTGGAAGAAGTTCGTGTATAGACTTCCAAGACCTCAATCGTCCCAGGGATTGCCAGCATGCTCCAATAAGTAAATACACAACCACACGCTCAACATTAACCCATAACGCAAGACCTTTACCCAACCAGCCTTGCAGCACACAGCCCGGTTTTCATTTACTAGTTGAAGTCCCCACTAACCGTACTGTCAACCTCGGTCCACACACTTGCGGGAGTTCGAATACCATCTCCCTCTTCGCTGAGCAGATCATCCGAATTCTCCTCTGCCTCGCTTGGGTGGATATTGCTCATGCTTCCACTCAGACTCCCGGTGGATGGCGTTGGGGTGGGGGCACGGTTGTTAGGGGTGGAACGATCGTCTGCTATCCAGGGAAGACTGCCGGGACTTTGGCCTGGCATGAGACGCTGCAAATCATGGTCTGGTAAGGTGGGTGTCGAATTCCCAGCTGATACGCGGAAATAATCTGAATTGCCTAAAGGGCGGTGGAGATGTTCAGCAGATGGAACGGAGAAGTCTGGGTCGGGAGCATCTTCGGTAGTTGGAGTGAGATCGATCAAGCTCTCGGAAGCATGACTTGAAGGGAGTTCAAGCCGTCTATCGGAAACCGGGATACTCCAGGCCTCGCGCATTTCCTGTTCGTACCGGGACTCAAACAGATTGGTGTCGTTATCCTGATCGATCAGGAGCGGAGACAATTGCATCCGAGAATGAGACAAGTTCATCGAGTGCTGGAGTGTTGTGGGTACTTCGTCCGACTGTGACGGTTTCTGCCTCTGCTTCAGGCTGGCAGAGTGCGCCGAAGTATCGACGGCAGACGAGCTAGCTGCGGGCTCCGCGCCACCGTGGCCAGGTTCATGTAGCAGCATCCCATTCTCGTCCACCATTGTGTCAAAACTTGATGTGCGGGTTCTGTCTGGGCCGGTGGTTTTCCTTCTCTTGTTCCTCTCTTCCATTATACGGCCACGTTCCATGATCTCCGCGATTGCCTGCCGCCTGCGTTCATCGGCGGATTCGCTCTTGTCTTCATGCATAGAGGCATCGTTGAGACTCGGCCTGCGTCGCTGACTGGAATTTGGATGGATTTCATCGCCGAGAGTGTGAAGGCCCATGGAGATCTTGTGCCTGGTACGGTCAATCCATGCTCGCACTTGAGGGTTCTCGTACGCGGCCACGCCGGCGGCCACCAGAATAGTGACCGTGATTATGATTCCTACCGGAGGCACCATTTTAGCACAGGAAACGGACTGAGAACAAACTGAGTGCGCCGTAATAAAAAGTTCCCCTCGACTCGGAGGCTACATCCAAAATCAAAGAGGCAAAGATGATGTAAGGACATGGTGCAAAGATGGCACGAGCGCACCTACCTCGAGCCAGCGGGGCCGGCATACTGAAGATGGCCCCTGGAAGTGCACCAGGGATGCCAATATGGGAGATATGGTCGAGGAGAAGAAGACCGTCGAGACTCGAATGGGCACCTGGGGCTTTTCAAGAAAGACGTCGGCCTGATCAACAGAGGGGGTACGAGTATCTGCCTGGTTCGGCACTGCCACTCCGTAGAACTGTTGCGCCACACACGCCACCATCGTTGTGGTGATCCGCACCCCGCACTCACAAATCCAGCAACTAAACGCGTGGAGCAGTTTTTCGACGCGTCCCCTGTCAACGTTTGTCTTCAACGCAGGCGAGCCGCATTGGAAAGTCAGAGCCGGGATGCGCCCAATGCCACAACCATAACTTCACCATCAAGCATGTCTCGACCCAGCTCCACGGCTCAGCCAAGGGCCCTCACCTTGACTGAAGAGCTGGAGAAGCTGGAACAGTCTATTACCTTGACCCTCCAAGGTTTGTGCAGGCTGCGAACCTGTCTTCCGTGAATGTGACTGACCATCGCAGAAATTGACCATAATTTTAGCCGCGCCCATCGAATAGTCACCTCGAGTATTCTACCCATTGTCGAACAGTATGCCGCGCATTCGAAGGATGTGTGGGAAGGATCTAGGGTGAGCCAACACGTCCGTCCCAACGCAAAATGCTAAGAATCGACATAGTTCTGGAAACAATTCTTCGAGTCTAGCGCCAATGTCTCTCTGTCGGGCTATGAGGAACCGTCTTCACAATGTGAGGCCGCAGACGTCACGGGTACCGATGAATCTAGTGCCACGCATACAACTCTAGAAACATCCCAGTCTTATGAGACACCCTCTGCCCAGCATATTTCCACAGATTCTATTCAAGACCTTGATCTATCCAACCTCACGGTCTCGCCCTCCCACAGCACACCGCGGCCCGCAGCGAAGCAGAAGGCTGAGCGAACAAATTTTGCCGACTATCCGTCCCCCTACGAAGCTCTACGGCAGGAGGTGAACAACACAACAGTAGAGGCGACCTCAATGACCCTGGCAACGTTGCCGGAAACGCCTGGACGGCCTGTATTCGCTGTGGACGCCTTTGCAGCTACGCCAGGGTCATCCCCATTTTTACCTCCGCAAGGCACATCCATCTCTCGCCCATCCACAGTCCGCAAGAAGACGGACCCTCTTCTTCATAGAGTGCTTGATAAGAATTACCGAGTGCAGGCTACGCCATTGACTACAAATCGGTATGCGAGTGTCGAGTCCAGGACAATCGCGACTCCATCCACGGCGAAACGTACGTTTCTGCCTGCTCTTGATCAAACCTTATCATCGAGCCCTGAAGTGGCCCCACCCGAGCTTGATCCCGAGATATTCTCATCACCTGAGCGCAAGGCGCGTATACCAGGGATTAGTGTCCTCACGCCAGCTCGTCAAAAGACCGAAACGAAAAAGGCACCTACACGCACGCCTGGTATTTGGGATAGCGATGAGGATGACCTGGATGACGATCTGCCATTGGGAAGTCCGCCCAAGACAATGCAATTCCATGTTCCACAGCATCGGTTGCTTAGGACTCCAGGTACGTCCAAGACAGCCACGTATCCGTCATAGGCCCATCAGTGCTAACAAATTCGCTCACAAACAGCTAAAGAAGCTTCAAAACGCATCGTGCAAGACATCCTGACAACCGCTGGGATGGACTTTGATGATGAGGAGATAGATTTCAGCAGGGAGCTAGAAACTCAGGAGTTTGAGGCCGATGCCACAAGTCCAAGTGTTGTGCGAAGAGCTGTGAACCTTGAAGACGAGACTTTCTAGGTCTGCACTGCTGGGCTTTTACGGTGTAGGCATTGGGCATTCTAGGGTGTCTTGTCTGTCTCTCCTCAAGGTATCATCTCCTGCACTGGTTGCTGACGTGATTGCTGGTGCACCTTTGTAGAGCACATCATGAATACCTACAGAGTGTAGCAATGATGATCTAGGCCTCTTTAATTGCGCTAACGAGTGCAGGGTTCTGCCCTAGAAACGGATACGGCGGAGTTTAAATGCAAAGCGTGTCCGGCGCAGTTTCTTTGAGCCGCAACTGAGTTGGAGAAAAAAAATTATCTCGTTCACCGCGTCTCAGTGTCTTGGTGTCGCACGGCGCTCACTCACTCCCCGGTGTGTCTATCTTGGTTAGTTGCAGTCCTCTTTGGGACTTGGTCGTTCTGTCTTTATTGTCCACTGAAATTCAGCATACCTACTGTCGCGCACCTTGCACCGACGCGGACTCACTCGATCATAATGCCACTGAAAATGAAGAAGAAAGGATCTGCCTCTGGCAAACCGATGCCCTCACCACAACTCCTTGGCTTGGTTGACGCATTCCTGGCGCAAAGTGGCATGGAGTCGACGCACAAGGCATTTACGAAGGAAATCACCAGATTACACCAGAGTGCCAGTTGGCCTGCGCCGGATGGAGCGATGCATGAAGTTGGACTCGAAACGGTTTTTGCAGCTTTCCAAAAGAATGCAGTTGCCCCTACACAAAAGTCAGGAGATGAGTCTTCCTCGGTCGACACTGACTCTGAGAGTGAGGCCTCATCCAAAGCAGAGTCAAGCAGCGCAAGCAGTAGCGCAACCAGCAGTGAAGAGTCGTCTGATTCCGAGGAAGAGGTCAAGACTAAGGCACATTCTAAAGGCCAGAAAGGCAAGACTACAAAACGATCTGTCTCGCCGTCATCCTCCTCCTCTTCATCTTCGTCTTCGTCCGACAGTGATGCCGACGATGAGGACGAAGAGAGCAGCGCCACCCCCGCCAAGCCCATAACGGCCCCAAAGTCTTCCTCTGACATCAACAAGGCTCCTGGAGGTGCTGCCGCGAAGAACCTTAAGCGAAAGGCAGAGTCTAGCTCATCGGAGTCCGAATCGTCTTCTTCAGAGTCCGACTCGCCCGAGGACAAGCGACCAGCAAAGCGGGTAAAGGTTGTTAAGAAGCCTGCTGCGTCCGACAGTTCTTCGAGCGAAGCATCCACAGACAGTTCGGTAGAGGAGTCCAGCGCCGCCGAAACGACATCTTCGTCATCGTCATCCTCCTCCTCAGAAGAAGAAGAAGAAGAAAAAGAAGCAGAAGATAAGAAGAGTTTTGCCAAACCATCCAACAAGAAGACGAAATTGATCGCCGCAGCCGATACGCCGTCCGAGTCGTCCGGGACTGTGGTGGGAGACAATGCTGACGATACACCGGACCTATCGCATTCGGAAGGGTTAATGCACAAAGACCGTAGTCAGATGCTCAACAATACTACGCCCACCTCAGGCCAGAAGAAGCAGGTTGGTGCGAGACCGACACCGTTGGCGCAACTCTCGGCACAGGCCAAGGGAGACCAATATCTCAGCAATGCATACCAGAGCTATGATTATGCCGAGAAGGCGTACAAGGATCTTTCTGTTACACGAGGCAAGGGATTCACCAAGGAGAAGAACAAGAAGAAGCGTGGGAGCTACCGGGGTGGAGCCATTGACATCAGCGGTGGCAAGGCATTCAAGTTCGATGATTGAGGTTGCCAGAAACGCCGTACAAGGGGAAAGGTATGCACCGGTGTTGGGTGTTTGTTCGCACAGCCTTGCAACCTCATTGAGCCCTCGAGTATCCGTACGCACAGCTGGATCTCTCAAAATTTCAAGATATGGGTGATAGACAAGCGCGGAGTTTGGCAGGAAATTGGGTTTGTCATGACGATGCCAGTGCATGGGATGAGGGCGGTGCCTCAGCTTACTGGTAGAGATACTAAAAGACACAAAGGACAGACAGGGGATCGAGCCCAGGACTGTCTTAATATTATTACAAAAATGGGCAAACATGGCTTGATTTGGCCACCAGTCGATCCCCCGGTTGTTCCAATGCTCCAGAAGTTGGATGGTAGGTGATGGTGGTGTGAGCTTATTTGTCTGGTGCGAGATGATCCAATCTACAGAGTAGTGGACGAGACACCGTGTCAACTGTCGACAACAGAGCTACACAAGACGTGGTGGCGTTCGTTGAAGCAATGCAGTGAAGTAATTGCTGGTGCCTGGCGACGCACCGTATTTCGTATTTAAATGACATGCCCGGAATGCCGCTAGTGTGCCCTAGTCAGCGGCTAGAGACCCTATTGGCCAGTCACAGGGCTGTGTTTGAGTTAATGTCAGGCGGTAAGGCGGATCGACTCGAAGCTTGTCTCTAAAGTCAGGCCCTGGTTCGGCGTACGGCAGGTCGGATATTTTATGCAACTGTTGGTTTTTTCCTGGGGTAACCAGGCGCGCTAGACGGATCGGGCATGACGCCCCCAATGCTTTTATCTGTCCCAGTTCCATTCCTTGATCGATATCCATACGTTATTCCCACTCCCACCCCTTTGGAAGGCATCGGTCGTATTTCACCTCCGTCCGTCCTCACCGTCACCTGGATGTTCACCCAGGTCAGTTACCGACTTTCCAATCACCCTCGCCACAGCCCATCCAACTCCACGCTCACTCCTCCATCCGCCCCTAACTTGAGTCGGGATCCGGCGACAGCTTCCTGGAAGCTTTTACTTTGTTGACTGGCTGCTGGATCGATCGACTGACGCCTAACTGAAGGACATGAGATAGGTTGGTGTGTTGCGCCTTGCCACCTCGCGCCCCAAAAGCCTGGAACTAATACTTCAATACAGAGAGGAGCAGGAGTACAAGAACCCTGACCGCATCCGCATCATCCGCCACATCCGCTCTGGTATATTTTTGTCTGGCTTCATTTTCCCCAGATATCGCGAAATCGTCTTGTCATCTGGTCCGACCCGTTCTCTTACATCGGGCGCGCAATTTCGTGGAGCTTGTTCAGTTGAAAGCCATACAGTCTGGGGGCATTTCGTGTCTTCCATCAGCTTGGGTAGATCCACCAGTCGAACCTCTGCAGCCCTTTGGCGCTTTTCATGACGCGCATGATCATCCTGGCAGGAGCCCCAGAGTCTACCAAGCTCGACTGGAGCGAGAAGTCACTTCTTCCCGAATCGATGCATGTCGAGTCCCTGGCACCCCCGACCTCTTCTTCACCCAAGGCTTTCGGCGCCCAATGGAGACAAATCACCACCCAACGACTTCAAATGCGACCGGTCCTTCCTAAACTTGAAATTGATGCGCGCCCGCCTCCCGATGGACTCGACCGCAGCGGCGCCGAGTTCTTCTCTGCCGACGACTTTGTCGGCCCGCCAACTCCCAGCAGCGATGTCAGTGGTGACGAGTCCCAGCCATCGGGCGTATCGACCGAAACGACCTCGGAGGCGCTGTCGGATTACTACGATCACTCATTTGCCATTTACGAGGCCATCCCGTCTTCTCAGATATCCGGCTTCTCCGACTACACGCCCGGTACGCCGACATATGAAAGTAACGAAGAAATGTTTCCCCAGACGCCCGGCTCTGGTGGAGGAATCATCCGGACAGCCTCGCAACGGCGACTGAGCCAAGCGCCGAGACCAAAACACCTGAGCAACCTCGAAGATATCCCCAATGCGCGCTACTTGTCGTCGATTGAGCCACAGACCATGACCGTGAACCTGGTGGTCGGGATCCTGTCGATCGCTCCCCCACGGACGGTGATGACGGGGATGAAGTACGGCAAGCCAAGCGAGAGGGACCTAGTAGAGTTAGTGGTGGGCGACGACACGAAGACGGGGTTTAGCATCAGCATGTGGCTGCCACGGGAGATGCGGGTGAACTGGAAGGATGGGGCCAACTCCGCTCCCGAAGGATCGCGGAGTCTCCTGCGACGAAGCCTCCGGGTTCTACGGCCGCGCGATGTGGTATTACTGCAGAATGTGGCCTTGAGCTCGTTCCGGGGCAAAGTGCATGGACAGAGCTTGAAAGGTGATGTGACCAAGGTCGATCTATTGTTCCGCAAAAGAGTGGACGATGACGATCTAGACGGGATCTATTCGGCGTCGAATCTTCGGACAGCCTCGAGCAGAGATCCCCAGATATTGAAGGTCAAGAAGGTGCGGGATTGGTTGCTGGAATTTGTGGGGGATCGAGACGGGCCGGCCAAGGGGCGACGGAGAGGTGCAGCTTTGAGAGGCGATTACGGATTTCTGCCAGATGATACCCAATAAGAGTCGATACATACAGCCAGGAGTGAACTGGGATCCAAGCGCCTGACATGCGCAACAGCAGCTTAGGTGACTACGATCACTCTTCAGACCTCCTCGTAGGCGGGAAGAGAACATTGGGGAGGAATCTCGGCTCGGAACAGAGTGGCATCAGGGATCAGAAAGCGAAACACAACCACGCCACCCTGTTGCCCTCCCTTGAACTGTAAAATGTTATTATTGTATACCAGAACCTTGCAGCGTTTTCTGGCAGTTGGGTTGCCATCTAATCTACGGGCACGCCAGGGCAGTCAATAAAGAAAACATTAAATTAGTACAGAATAGTTTTAACGAAACCCTTCCAGAAAGAAAGAAAAAACAAAAAGAAACATTGGCGATTGTGTTGTGTTTTCGACTGGAACATTGCAGGAGGGTCTCAGGTATGGTGACATGGTGGTGACAGGTGGTGACACTAATTTGGGTGTACAAGTGGGAAAAGGGGGCGAGTGAGTGTGAGAAACAGGCGATGGCGGCGGTATAGAGTACTCCGTTTCAGTGGAGGCAGGTACTTGCGTGGATGGTGGATGGTACGAGTAGATGGTGGCAGTGTGGCGGTGTAGACACGGCAAATCTAATCACTCATGGTCTTCATTCCTTGTAGTATCCGTACTGTAGTATTCCATAGACTCTCGAGGCCTGTGCGTGGAGGACGTCGTTGCCCGTGGCCCGTGGCCCGTCTGACTCGTGACTCGAGACCCGGGAGTGGGCTGAGGAAAAGGGGAACTTCAGCCTCAGCCACAACTGCCACCACTTTAATCTAGCGCGGCCCGGAGATCCATCCTAATCGATAAAATTGTCACGCGTCGAGAAAGGAAAAAAAGGGAACAGCGTGGCTAGTACTAGGGTACTAGGTACCTTCCCTAGCCAGAGGCGAGGGCGTGGGAGGGACGAGGGAGGATCCTGCCCTTAACACAACACCCAAACTCTGGCCTGTTCCCGCCCGTACTCCATACCCGTGACTGACTGACAGCCTGCGCCCTCCATCTCAAAAACTCACATACACGTCCCCCTTACTACCTATACCACTAGTCGACCTCATATATCCCACCTCGTCCGCGTCCACTGCAGTTCTTCTTCTCTCCTGCTCTTTGACCCTCTTCGACTCTTTCGCTCTTAGTAGTCTCGAAGCTACGTTTCATTCGTTCTCCAACACCAACAACAAATCAACATCAATCGCTGCACTCTTCACGCTGCACGCTTCACCACCGCTCTACCACCAGTCCTCAATCCACCCCTATCAAGATGAAGGGTATGTCCCCCCACAGCCTTCATGGCTTTGTTCGACCTATCATGCTAACCGAGTCCCGACAGCACTCATTCTGTACGCTCTGACAACCTCCCCATGGGTGTGCACAACTGACCTCTCCCAGCGTCGGTGGCTTCGGCACCAGACTGCGACCTCTCACCCTCACCCTACCTAAACCCCTAGTCGAATTTGGCAATCGTCCTATGATTCGGCATCAAGTCGAGGCCCTTGCCGCAGCCGGTGTCACCGACATCGTCCTCGCCGTGAACTATCGGCCGGATGTCATGACCAGTGCGCTCAAAAAATACGAGGAGTTGTACAATGTCAAGATCACATTTTCCGTCGAGGCGGAGCCCCTGGGCACTGCTGGCCCCTTGAAGCTGGCGGAGAAGATCTTGGGCAAAGACGACACACCTTTCTTCGTGCTCAACTCCGATGTCATTTGTGAATACCCCTTCAAGCAATTGGCCGAATTCCACGCCGCCCACGGCGACGAAGGTACTATTGTGGTCACCAAGGTTGAAGAACCCAGCAAATACGGTGTCATCGTTCATAAACCCAACCACCCATCCCGTATCGACCGCTTCGTGGAGAAGCCCGTCGAATTCGTCGGCAACCGCATCAACGCTGGCATCTACATCTTCAACCCATCCGTCCTGGACCGAATCGAACTCCGTCCCACCTCTATTGAACAAGAGACCTTCCCGGCCATCTGCAAGGACGGCAAACTACACTCGTTCGACCTCGAGGGCTTCTGGATGGATGTCGGCCAACCCAAGGACTTCTTGAGCGGCACTTGCTTGTACCTTTCTTCGCTCGCAAAACATAACCCCAAAGCTCTCGTGTCCAACTCCGAGCCTTATGTCTACGGCGGAAATGTCATGGTCGACCCGACCGCCAAGATTGGCAAGAACTGCCGAATCGGACCCAATGTCACCATTGGACCTGGCTGCGTGATCGGTGATGGGGTCAGACTCCAGAGATGTGTGCTGTTGGAGGATAGCAAGGTCAAGGACCATGCTTGGGTCAAGTCAACCATTGTCGGTGAGTAACGGTCTTGCTTTCACCCTAAGCGCCTGCTTTGCTGACGGTATTTTAGGCTGGAGATCAACTGTTGGCCGCTGGGCGCGTCTGGAAAACGTGACGGTGCTTGGGGATGATGTTTCCATCGGCGACGAGATCTATGTGAATGGTGGAAGTGTCCTCCCTCACAAGAGCATCAAGGCGAACGTTGAGGGTCAGTCGTATCTCGATACACACCGTGAATCCGCTAACTCTTCTGCAGTGCCATCCATCATCATGTAGAGCGCCTTTGCCTTGGTATTTTCTTCACGACTGGGCTCTCTTCACCTATGGTGTGACTTCGACCACATTCTGTTTGATGTCTTTACTAGGTTTACATGGTATCCAAGTGCATACACGGCGAAATTCTATCGAGCTGGAGTTTTTTGTGGCGGAAAAGACATGACTTTGCTGGGTGATTTTGGCAGTCTTGCAATTCTTTTAATGGAACGGAGTGGAATTTGACAGGTTTAGAGACCGGGATCATGCGGGAGGAGGGCATTACCCACGCATGCTTTGATCGGGGGATTGGCAATGATTGGAGCAAGGAAGGACAGTGCCTGATGGTGTTATTGATGGTCACCCCGAGTGGGCGAAGCTGAGCCTCATCAGCCTATGGTAAAGCACAATGCAACCCCGACTTCTTCAGCCTACCCACCCCGGCCACAGCCTCGTCGATGTATTGTTTTGTGGCCTCGCTGGTCCTTTTACTGCGAACAGAGTACGGAGTACAGATACCAAGTTAAGGGCACTAGATCTGATGGGGTCATATCGATCACATGACACGACCGGGCATCAAACTGCATTGCGGCTGAGGAGACAGGATACTACCAAGAGCAACGAGGAATATACCGTCTGTTGTGCCTTGCTCGACCCACTGCTCTGAAATGCCATGTTCATATGTCTGTGGCCAAACAAGTAACACAAGATTCAAGGTGACGCGATGTACCGTGCACTGTAACGCAGTTGAACTGTTCCTTCAGGTGTTGCTTAGGTAGGTGCGATTTCCTGCGGTGTCTCGAGATGCTGATCACTCATGTCTAGGATGTTGCCCACATGGATCGTAATTCCCTACCTCGATGCCGTCTACCGTGTGTACAAATATGTCGACGCAGGGTCTGAGGGCACCCGGTGGTCATCTTACTGTCAGCGGGCGGTCGCCTCGACTATCGGCCACCCCAACCGAAAGAGAGCACCTCCAGAGAATGGGGTTTCCAAAACAGGCTGGAGCAGTTCGGCTTGACAGTTTGACGATCTTCTTGACCTTTTGAACTATACCTAGCACGAAGTGCGCTGTCTCTGGATCAGAGGATCTTCCACGCCGTCCACGCCACAACACTTTGATTTCAACCATGATCTTTCTGGATCTCTGGCACAGTTGGTGCCGGAAGTGAACAGTCATATTAACGGCAAGAAAGAGAGCCTTATGGGAGAGAAACATGTACAAGGACGGAGGGAACCATAACATAAGCCGAAGGAGCCTATCTGCTCAACGCTTGTCGACATCTGTGCCCAACTCGACCAATCATGGATTCTCTTTGAGATCATATTCTCCCAGCAGGGCCTGCTCTGTACGTTTCTGGCGTGGAGAAGTGAAGGGTGTCGTATCCTGAATGCCTTACCCACTTTCTTCTTCCACCTTTTCTGTCAGTACGAATGAGGGACAAGGCCAGCGACAGAAGCCAGTGTCAGCACAGTGTCGATGCCAGGAAGGCCTCTCTGGTCTGCACCGGTACGTACGATGTGTTGGCAGCAACCAGCAGCTCCCTGCGTACAACTCGTCGTCTATTGGCCGGAAAATGAGGCAGCCATGGCGCCTCTGTTACACAAAGATGCCTCACTTCCACCGCACTCCCCTCGTCTCTTAGCCAGCTCACTTCATGGTCAACTTGATGCAACTCAAGCTGCATCTCTTCCGGTCAATGAACTGCCCAAAATGCGGTGACCACGAAATTTCTGGCAGGCAGAAATGCAGTAACAGTGGTACTAGCTTGACATTTGTCTGCATCTCGACAGCGACCCTGGTAGATGTAGGGCATATACAGTGGACGTGCTCCAGCAGAAATAGGTGTCCACGAGCAGGGGTATTCAAAGGTCGACACGGTTAAGGCGAAGCCTTAGGCTTAGGAGGCCTAAGCCACACAGTTGGTTCGAACGAACGGTTCACCTCCACTTCCCCCAGCCTCGGCCCCGCGGACGGATCTCGGCGCCCCTCATGATTTGGGGGTGCCCTGCATGGCTTATTAGTCCATCATGTCATCGCAATCGAGACTGGATTGTATCTCCTGAAAAGACAGACTCAGACATGTCTCGACTTGAAGGAAAAGTCATTGCCATCACGGGTGCCGGATCGGGGATCGGGGCAGCGACCGCTCGTGAGGCGGCGGCGCGAGGAGCATCGCTCTCACTCTGCGACATCAACCAAGATGCACTGGCCGTGGTGGTAGACGAAATCAGAGGCAGAGGCAACGACGTTGTGGGAACGCGCGTCGATGTGTCCAACTCGGACAGCGTGGATGCCTGGATTGCCGACACGGTTGCACACTTTGGAAGGCTGGACGGCGCGGCCAATGTGGCCGGGGTCGAAGCAGGGCCTGGAGGCAAAGTGTATGCCAACATCGTGGACATTTCAAACGAACATTGGGGATGTATGATGGGCATCAATTTGACCGGCCTGTTCTATTGTCTCCGGGCGCAACTGCGAGTCATGCAACGAGGCTCGTCAGTCGTCAATGTCTCCAGCATGGCCGGACTCGTGGGTCGGCCGGGTGTCGCGGCGTACACGGCGAGCAAGCACGGCGTCATTGGACTGACGAGGACGGCGGCCAAGGAGGTGGGCGAGAGAGGCATCCGGGTGAATGCGCTTGCACCGTGAGCCTCCGCTTAACTCACCTCACACAACGCCCAGCAGCTGTGTTCTGTGTGACTGACCGACTTGACTATATAGGGGCCCTGTCGACACTCCCATGTTGGATCGCATTCGCTCAAACGCTGGCGGCGTCCAACGACCGCTAGCCGAGACAGTCAAGACCCTCCCGTTGCAGAGACTGGGGTCGTCGGAAGATATGGCGAGAACCATCTGCTTCGCCCTCAGCGACGACGCTATTTTCACCACGGGCGCCATTTTCTCCGTGGACGGCGGAGCGACATGCTGATACGATACCAGATAGAAGAGTGACGACAGACCACACAGTCCTTGGGGCAGTACTCCGTACTTCTGCCCGAATCCTGCGGTATGTTTGTCAAGGTTGGGTGGGCTGCATATACTGTACATTGTATTGGTTGATTCCTCCATCTGAAACTCCTTGCTAGACAAATGTACCATGATCACTCCATCAAAAAGCCCAAACCCCAGCAGACAATCCAGCCAACCAAGTACTATGGGATAAGGGTTGTCAGTCCAGTCCAATCCCCGTCTGCTCCCTCGCCTTCTCCGGGCTGAGCAACGAATGGCCTTAGAAGCCTCAGCCGACGAGTGGCGTGGCGGAGCAGCCCGCGAACAACAAGCCGTAACCCGCATTAGACCGGAGGAGTCTCGTCTCCCAGTCACAGCTGCATTATGCATGCACCAAACTATAACCAATACTAGAGAATACCTGAGGTGAACTAACCACTCAGAGCACGACTGACGTGTCCTCCCCGCGAGTGGACTGAGAGAGTGCAGAGTCGTGCAGATGAGGCTGTGCCATTTCTTGCGCCACTCTGGTCGGCTCGAGACCTCCAGTCAAGTCCAGCGTGAGTTGGATACCACGGCAGTCCCGAATCACCTTCATCGACCGGTGACACCGCGTCTCACCGACTGTCGCTGCGCCGCAAATATCATACTTAGTGTGGCCCTGGAGGCTCGACAGGAAAGAGAGGGGCCCAAGGCGCTTGCCCGCTTGCTCAGTGGTGCGCTCGTTTACCATTACCAGTACTCTTGGTGAGCCTCAATCTTCACCCAGTTCGTCGAGCGATACTACTCAGACCGAGTCCGTCTATTGACTAATAACCAACTACTCATCAAATCCTTCTTTCTACTGACCTGATTACGGACTCCTACTATGTAACTAAACATTCCTTCCGCAGAGGACTCCTCAACGTCGACTACCGGACGCCAAAGCCGGCCGTCACTTTGGCCCTCAGCGCTGCACGGCGCACAGCGAGAAAGAACCCGCTGAGTTGAGTGGACCGAAACAACTGAAGCTGCCTTTTTTTACGTTGACACTACGTTCTTGGACTTGCTTCCAGCATGGCCGACCTGATTCTCTCGCGGCATGATGGACACCCACTGCCTCTGCCGCGCTCCAACCATCCTAGTGCGACGTCTCGAGCCACGGCCGGTCCACGCCGGTGCACGAGGCTCCCGGTCAAGTCTTACAGCAATACCGAGTGGGAGGCCAACCGCGCCATTATCACACATCTCTACTCTGTTGAACGGCAGCCACTAGCAGATGTCCGGCGCCAGCTGCGCGAAATGGGCTTTCTAGTCAAGTATGTGGGTTTGTTTTCTTTGTTTCCCCTTTGCGTTGCCTTTAACTAGCCTTGGTGCATGATTGCCAAAGGTCCTTTGGCTTGGTAGTGCGACTTCTACTCGGCCTCATATAGGGGGTTGCACATTTCAGCCTCAAAGGCCGGATCCGGAGAAGATGGGACGCATAAAAGGACATTCCTGCTGTGATGGTGCATGTCAACTCGCGTTGGGTTTTGATATTCCTGTCCTCCCCAGCCGCCGACTTTCTATCCATATTTTGCAACTTACCTCCCCTCTTTTGTCTGTAGTGAACGCATGCTTCATACGCGCATCCGGCGCTGGAAGCTCGGTCGCAACCACAAGTTTTCCGAGATGCGTGCCGCGGCGTACCTGCTTGGGGAGCATCTTGACCAGCACCGCAAAGGACGCCAATGCGATGACGGGAATAGATTACGCCGCAGACCAGTCAGCTTCCTGATCAGGGGTGAAGAGGTCAGCCACGTCGAATTCCTGCGATACTTTCGGCGGAAGAAGGTCAGCGACCCGGTTGCCTGGGTCCGGGAACAGGGAAAGAAGGGGGATTCGGTACTCAGCGAGGATGTCGAACTCGTCACCGGCATCGCGACGCCGGAATCCGACTCGGAAGAGAATGAGAAGGAGCATGAGTACGAGCATGATCATGATCATGATCATGATGCAGCCGTTGCCGAACGCGAGGCTGAACTCTGGGTCGATGTGGCACGAGTGCAACCAACGGAAGAGATTGAAGAACAAGACCTCTTGCCAGATCGTATGGCTGGGAGGGATCCGTTTCAAGAGTATGCGGCCGCTAATAGTCCTCTGCGGCGGCAAGACATGCAGTCCCACATCTCCGATCAGATGTCCACGTCCACGTCGGTGTCTTTCCCGCGAACAGGGCCTCTTCAAGCCTCGTCGGCGTGGACGTTGACATTGACGCCAGTGCTCTTCAGGCCTCAGGCCTTTCACGCCCTGGAGCACCTGAACTATAGCATGTCGACGTATATCAGTTCTTACGCGGCCTCTGCCCGGTCGCTCAGGCACATGGAGCCAGCAGTGCACGCCTATACGGTGCATGCCGTATTTGCATCCAAGATGGCTGACGGGATGGCACTGCTCAAACGGATATCGCGGCAACAACAATATCACAAGGCAAAGGTGCCTGACCAGACTGCGGCCCAGGCATTCGCCAGCTTTCATCACGGCTTCGAGCTGGTGCGCACCATTTTGAGGGACGACCACCCCATGAGCTTAGCCGTAATATTGGGCACGGTGTGCGAGCTGATCAGCCACACCGGCCTCGTTGGAGGCGGAGGAGAAGGCGATGGCGATGGCGATGGCGACCACGGCTCCTCGACTGCCGCGAACGACAAGCCTGTCACCCTTTTCTGGACCGTGACCGCCCAGCTGCTTCAATATCTATCGGAGATGGCGTCGTTGGTTCTCGGAAGCGGCCACGCCCTGACGGCCTTCTTCGCCGTGTTGGCCCAGGAAGCTCTGTCCCTGTCTTTGTCTTTGTCACAGGCACTCAACCTTAACGGTCGTGCTGCTGCTCTCGAGGCGCGACTTAACCTGGCCAACTTGATCGTCAACACCCTCCGCGTCGCCACCGGACAGTACCTCTCATTTACCAGGTCATCTACCACCTCCGCCACCTCTGCCAGCGCACACGACTGGAAGACACTATACTTGCGAGAACGGTTTTGTGACAGTTTATACCATTCTGGCCCATCCTTTGCCCACGAGCGCGCCCAGGAGCGCCGCTTGCTGCTCCATGACCAAGAACGCTTCTACGGCCCCACGGCCCGCAATGTGCTGTACACAATGACCAACGTGGCGGATGACGCGCTGGAAAATGGCGACGTGGTGGGCGCCATTGAGCATTTCAATCAAGTTCTGACACGGGCCGACCTGTTGAGCGACTATGGTCGTGCCAAGACGAGGTTTGCCGCCCTCGAGGGCCTGGGGAAGTGTTTCATTGCTCGAGCAGAAGCGGAAGGGGAAGCAGCAGCGAGCAGGTCAGACAACGTGTATGCTGCACCGGAGCTCGACCCTCGACTCGGGGTGGGGAGTGGGACCGGCGATATCAACACGGACGTTGACGATGCCACCCTTGGACATAGCAGCGCGTACGCCTACACGCAACTGAATACCAATATTTTGTCGGGTCAGTTTGCTGGAATCACCAGTATCCCTGTCACAGTCACAGCGCCAACGACAGCGGTTCACTGCGTCTGTGCTTGCAGTTGCGCATGCCACAGTCACAACCATGCAACTGGGCCATCACACCCATCATACTCGGGGGAAAGTAGCAACCTGGGAACCGGGACAGCCACCCCCTCGACGTCGTCGTCGTCGTCGTCGTCTTCGCGCCCCGCTTCTCTGAACGAGCAGATACTCGAACAAGATCCAATTCCATATCCATATCAAGACCCGTCTCAAGGTGGGCATTCCAGGGGTGATGGTGATGGCGATGATGGTCAAACAGGGTCTGTGTGGTTCCAGCAGCAGGACTTGCAATTCGTCGCGGGTCATACTCAAGTTCAGCCTCAGACTCAAGCCCAAGCCCAAGCCCAAACCGAAACTCGGAGTCAGATACAGATGCCTATGAAAAATCCGAACCCGAGTATAACAAGAAATCTCGGCGAGAACGGTATGCAAGGGTACTGTCTTCCTCTGCGCCAGTACAGCCCCCAACTGCCAGGCGAGGATGCGGCACTCGCCGGGGGGGTCGGATATTCTGTTCAATCTTCTATCTACCCTCACCTTGAGCTTGGTGATTCAGAACAAAGACAAGAACAAGAAAGGGAGAGGGAGAGGGAAAGAGAGCTACGAAAGGAAAGTGAAAGAGCAAGGGAGAGAGAGCTGATGGAAAGGGAGCGAGAACTACAAAGAAGACGAGAATTACTGGAAAGGGAGAGAGAACTGCTGGAAGGGGAAATAAAGCTGCAAAGGGAGAGAGAACTGCTGGAAGGGGAAATAAAGCTGCAAAGGGAAAGGGAACGGCAGAGCAAGAGACAAGATGACCTCCATCAAGCTCTGAGGTACTTTTGCGCCGCCGAGGCCGAGGCGCGCGTGTGGTTTGACACGACGAGTCGACGGACGGCACGAGTCAGGGCGAAGATCGATGAGATTCGCGAGATGGTGACGGCGACGGAGTTCTAGTAATAAGAGGGAGGAGGAGGAGGGGGAGCAAATACTATCCAGTACCCCCAGACAGCTTAGACCTTGGTCAAGTCTGCTACAGAGTCTGGAGTATGTCGTGTGGATCTAGAGTGTATACGAGGGACGAATGATGAATTGTCCACCAGGGACAAAAGTACATACAGTACCACAATCACAAATGACAGAGTGAGTACTGTATCGTAGCACCATTAGGTATCTACTACCTACTACCACGCCATCAAGCATGACGCTCTGCTGTTTACTCAGGACAGATGACATGGACATGTGCTGTAGCTTTGTGAGGTGAGGCTTAGGGTTACTAGAGTGTAGGGGATAGGAGAGAATAGAAGAGTTGTCAGTCAGAGATACCAGTCTATAGTCTATATGTCAAACTTAGGCATTCCCAGACCTGTTCTTCAACCAGAAGGCTGGTTTAGGCATACTATACACTGTATAGCCTGCGCTCCCCCCATACCCCTTTGATAGAGAACATGGAACATTTCAACCTTTGACACTATATTCATAATACGAGGTGGTCTATATACCTAATACGCGGTGGTCTATATACCTAATACGAGGTGGTCTATATA